>NW_024080768.1:1554855-1903957 GCF_003009895.1 Hyaena hyaena
GGGGAAAAAAGAGAGAAAAGAGAAAGAAGAAGAAAAAAAAAAAGGGAGGAGGGCACCTCTCAGGCAGGGATGGGCGTGGCGTGATCCAATGCCTCAGGTGGGAGTTCTGCCTTGGCACTTGTGGGGAGGAGAGTGATGGTGTCCAGTCCCTTCTTGAACCAAGTGCTGCACCTCGCTTTTTTGGGCATGTAAACTCCCCGTACCGGGGGCACAGCCACAGTTGGTTGCACTCTTCAACTCAGGCCAGTCCCAATCTCCAAATCCCAGTCCATGCGCCCGCTGAAATTGCCTTACACACAGCTTCCCAGGCAAACCCCTGGGGCCAATTCCAGGCCTCCTGCAGAGCTCTGGGGGTGGAGTCAGAATTGATGCTTCCTTCTCTGGGGCGGGATGGGAGCGTGGGTGAGGGCTTGCCTGCCGGGTGCACCGAGCCTGCTGGAGTGAGGAAAACCAGGTCCCTCTATACTCCTCACCCGAAACACGAACTCAAAGTCAAATTTCCCAGTTTTTAATTCTTTGCCTTCCTTCTGGAGTTCCAGCCAGACAGGAGTGCGGACACCCGGTGTCGCGCAGCTCTTTCAGGGGCCCCAGCCGCCCGGGAGCTACAATGGCGGCAGACGCACCGCCACTCTGAAGTCCAGCCGCCAGGAGCCGGCACAAAGAAGTAGTTTGTGTGCTCAGCTCCCCCCAGGACCAGTTGGCGCGAGGGGACCTGGCGTGCAGGTATTTGGCAAGTACGGTCTTTTTATGCACCGAGCGGAGGTTTTTTCCCCCCCGAGCGGAGGTTTTTCTGTTTCGGACTCTCTCTTTTTCCCCTCTCACTCCCCGTAGAGGCTAGAGGGGGATCGCCTCCCACCCTGGAGTTAGATCCCCGCCTGATTTTATCTTCCCCAGTTCGCACTCATGTTAGAAGGCTTTCTCAGTGGATTCTGCGCCCTTTTTCTCCAATCTCTCGGGTTTTGTAAGGTTTCCAATGGCTTCAGATCTTTTCTGTGTGATGTATGGGCGCGAGTGCAAGTACGGAGCTCCTTACTTCTCCGCCATCTTGCCCCTCCCCTCTCCACTGGATTTTCTAAATTAGATCCTCTTCCTGTCCTTTAGTTTCTTTTGTGGAAGTTGCTGAGTTTTCCACTCTGCATTAAACTCAAATCAAATGTTTTAGTATAGCACCATGTTACACTTTCATTCCTAAGTACAAATTATTCCTTTAAAGTCCATGCTACCATATACTTTGTCTTTTGGCCCTCCTCCAGTGGTTACACTCGGCTAAGGGTAGAGGTACTAGTTGACTTGCCAGTAGATGAATGAAGACTGTTCGTTTGAGTTTGAGATACTTGTGAGAAATTCACATGCAGATGAACACATTCTTCTTTCTTTCCTGTAGTTACTTCATTATTTGTCTACATCATATCTTCCTTCCATCCTTTTTCTTCTACCTTTCTTTCTCCTTCCTTCTTTTTCCCCCCCCTCTCTTGTTTTTTTCTATTTTTCCTCTCTCAAGTGAAAGATAAGATAGTATGGACTTATGATATCCCAATACTATGCCTATGAATATCTGGGCAGAAAGCCTGAAACCCTTCAATTCAGTGGCCTGCAGAGATTTATAGCTTGCCCACCATGTCTAAAAATCCTCAAGTTTTGCATATTCTCATGTTTTCTTCCTCCCAGATTTCTAATTCCTTGCAGAGTTCTTTGTTTTGGTTCACATATAAAATTCAACCATTTATTTAGTTAAAACTAAATGAAAATATAATACTATGCATTTTTTTAATTTTATTTTAATGCTTTATTTATTTCTAGGAGAGAGAGAGAGAGAGAGAGAGCGTGAGCAGGGGATGGTCAGAGAGAGAGGGAGTCACAGACTGAAACAGGCTCCAGGCTCTGAGCTGGCAGTCAGCACAGAGCCTGACACGGGACCCGAACACATGAACCGCGAGATCATGACCTAAGCAAAAGTCGAACGCTTAACTGACTAAGCGACCCAGGCGCCCCAATACTATGCATTTTGAATAGAGTAGACTTCATTGGCATTTTAGTGAAGAAAGGATTGGGTTGGCTGGAAGAAAGAAAACACTTTTTTAAAAACGCTTATTTACCTTTTTCTTTCTTTCTTTCTTTTCTTCTTTCTTTCCTTCTTTCTTTCTTTCTTTCTTTCTTTCTTTCTTTCTTTCTTTCTTTCTTTCTTTCTTTCTTTCTTTCTTTCCTTCCTTCCTTCCTTCCTTCCTTCCTTCCTTCTCTTTCTTCCTTCCTTCCTTCCTTCCTTCCTTCCTTCCTTCCTTCCTTCCTTCCTTTCTTTCTTTTCTTCCTTCCTTCCTTCCTTCCTTCCTTCCTTCCTTCCTTCCTTCCTTTTCTTCTTTCCTTCCTTCCTTCCTTCCTTGAGGGGATAGGGCAGAAAGAGAGAGAGAGAGAATCTGAAGCAGGCTACATGTTGTCAGTACAGAGCTTGAAGCAGGGCTCAAACCATGAGATCATGACCTGAGCCGAAATCAAGAGTCTGGTGCTTAACTGACTGGCACTCAGGCACCCCAAGAGAACACTTTTATTGTGTGAACAATATATTACTCAAATAGAGCAGAAGTTTCCACCATTCTTAACATACTCTTCAGCATCTGTATTGTAGGAGAATTCTGCTGTCATTTCTCACCTACTCCAATTTATCTCTACTATTTTATCCCTTCTTGTTTCTCCTCCACACATTTCTCTTCCCTATTCTTCCCCTTCTTCTTCCTTTGCTTTATCACCACTCATGGCTCCTTCTCAGGATCAGGAGCAAAGGTAATAGACTTTTCTCCTTTTCTCTCACACAAATTGGCCTCCTCTTTCTCCAAAGGTCTTCATATCTGTCGACTTCAGTGCCCAAGTAGTTTATGAAACTATTAGTGATAAACATAAACAGTCACACATTCACTAATAGAGCTGAGAAAATTTTTTTAAGATTTCCCTTTTCCTGAATTTGTTTTGCCTTACTCTTAACAATAGGATGAGGACACTATGCTCCCTGTATTTCCTCACTTAGCTTAACATTTAGTCACTAACCAATCACAGCTTTGCTCACTCATCCATCATCACTTCCTGAACAATTTTCTGAACAGCTTTCTGTTTGGTGCTGGGAATCTTAAGAGGAATATTACAGTGTTTTGTGTGGCCTGAAGCTTATATATTTTTGGAAGCCTTCTTAATACAAAACGATAATAACAAAGTTAATTATGAAACAATATTTATAATATAAATATATAAATATAAATATAAACAATATTTGTAACCAGTAACAATGACAAATTATCAATTTTAAGCTGACAAATGCCACCAATAATGAGAAATTAATAATGCTCTTTGTTATTATATATTATAGTATATATTATATAATATATAATATTATATATAATGCTCTATGTTCCTTCCTTCCTTTCTGCATTTTTTCTCTTTGGCTACAAAATTATCCCTTCACACAATTATAACCTTTTACTATTATCTATCCAGAAAAGAAATTTAGTCATTCCTTTATTGTGGTTTTCATATTCACTAATTCATTCACTCATTCATTCTCATTTAATGTTTTTACTTCAAAAGTCAGTACTGGTGATGTCATGAAAATTTTTAGATCCTTATCAAATTTAGGGAATTCATTCACAGATGAGCTCTGAGAGTTTTGGGCATTTCAGATTTTCTTTCAGTGACTAATGTTCTTTGCATTGATATCACTTGTTAACACGTTTGCTGTTGCTGTCATATTGTACTGTCGTATTATACATCTCATGGTGTCTTTTTGGTCTCAATATTTTATGTCAATTTCACTTTAGTTCACCCCTTAATGACAGTAACCACCGTACCACCTGAAAGGAGAGCAAGTGTGATGGGGGACATGAATATGGTGAGGGCCCATTCTTAACTGATTGTGGTTAAAATATCATAGGGGCGCCTGGGTGGCTTAGTCGGTTAAGCGTCCGACTTTCGCTTAGGTCATGATCTCACGGTTTGTGGGTTCGAGCCCCGCGTCGGGCTCTGTGCTGACTGCCAGCTCAGAGCCTGGAGCCTGTTTCAGTCTGTGACTCCCTCTCTTTCTGACCCTCCCCTGCTCACGCTGTCTCTCTCTCTCTCTCCTAGAAATAAATAAAAAACATTAAAAAAAAAATCTAAAATATCATAGTTGGTCAAATTTTACAACTAATGACTAGGTGAACACGTTGCTAAGATTTTTTGTAAGGGGGGTCAGGTAAGTTAGGGTTCTTGCAACTTAAGCTTCTTTGTATCAACTCTGTAACTCTTCCCTTCACTCTTGCTTTTTAAGACACTTCCAGAACCTTATGGTATTTGATCTGCATAAGGAGCTTTAAGACAAGAATTTCATTTATGTTTTTCTTCCCTGACGGTAACAGCTATATGGCCCACCTATGTCTTGAATAACATCCCATAGTAGTTAACTAAAGTAATATATAATAATTCCCCTGAAATGAAGGCATTTGTATCATAATACTGGAAACAATGTAGTCTTGTTTTAGACACAATAATGTGATTAGCAACACCATGCAATGCAGCTTTTGCATTAGCAATGATATCCTAATAATTTAGCAAAGCAATTTAAATTACATTTAAGTTGATGAATTGATTGCCCTTAAACTAAAATGAGCAATTATCAGTGCTAAATAATTCATCTAATTTTTTCCTTCAATGACCTCTTCACTCTGCAACTTAATTTTTGATTTAGGGTCCTGGAAAAGAGAAGAGGTCCAGGTAATATCCACACAGCTACAGATCCAAATGTCTCATATCTCCCCCATGCCTGCTTCAGGTACCATAACTCTGTCAGATGTTATTATTTATCTCTCTGTTACCCAAGACAGGGCAAAGGAAGTCAATATATTCAGATTGTACCCTGCTTTGAAGCTTCATGGTCAGGTCCCCATTTCAGGCACTTATCTTTATTTACCTTGAGTTAGAGTAAAAGACTCCTTAACATCATCCCATTGCTCTAGGATGCTCTCCTCATCCCACAACTAATCTATTTTCAGCACTATAAAAATGCACTTTTTAGACACTTTTAATATTATCCATGTTCTTAAATTTCATCCACATCTCACTATGGCTTCCAAGACATAATTGAAATGTATTTGCACATGTTATAAGACCCTTCATGTTTTTGGTCTGGCTTATATGTCTGTTATTATTTTTCTTCTACCAGCCTTCATTCCAGCCTCCAGAAACCTTAAACTTCATGTTTCTTGGGCAATCTGACATATGTTCTTTTTTTCTGTAATGTGTGAGATATACACATTTGTAGTTCAGGGAATTTCTGTTCATTCTTCAAGTATTCATTTGAAACCTACACTTCCTGAGTTCTTCCCTGACTTCCCTAGGCACAGCTAAATCCTTTTATGCCTTCATTTTAGGGAGAAATTTGCATCTGAAAATTTCTTAAAGAATTTGTTTTCTCTTATGTTTTATATATATGTCACTTCACTAAACTGTAATACCCTCAGTCTGATATATATATACTTTTATATCTATAACTAACTATATCCAATATTAACCATAATGCCTGGGGGACAATAAACCCTTATTAAACATCTACTTAATGAATTAGATAACAAATATAGTTATTTTCTTCAAATTATTGTCTGCATTGGTACTTTCCTCAAAGTTCTCAGTTTTTGTTGGTTTATTAACCAAAAGAAATATATGATAAAAGCATATATATTCTCTGTTATTGTGACAGTTTTTCAGAGGATGGAGAAAATATTTTTTACCATTTTATTCCTATCATAACTTCACCCATTCATGTTTCTCAAATAACTCTGCCTGTATTTATTGAGTCTGAAGTAGAATATTTTTTCCTAATATATAACATGTACTCAAAGCAAGTAAATGACAAATGTTATCACCTAGGTGAGTTGACATCTGACGAGCACCTTAGCCTCTAAATTGTAGCCTAATGGTAACTCACACAACCCTCGTAGTCCAAAGTTGAGAACAAAAGAGTTATTGATTTAATTTCAACTGATGTTCAGTGAAAAGTTGCTGAGGTAGTGCTTGTGGAGAACACCCTAGAGAATGGCACCAATATTTACCTGTTGACCAATACAAAATACTGGGGCTCAGCCTATCTATAATCCCTCCACACCCAGTCAAGTACTTACATGATCCTTCTACCACATTTTTACAGACTCCTTCCTAGGCTTTCCCACTACTTCTTTGTAATATATAGTCAACTTTGTTACATATATAGTCAACTTCCAGACATCAATCTCAGCTATCTTAAAACCTCTTATATGGGCCACTCATATTTTATCCACTATAATTTATAAAGGTACCATGGCCTTTCACTTGGAACTCTAATCCTACTGACACAATATCTTGATCACCTGCTTATACACTTGTAGGGACCATAAGAATATTTTAAGACTTGACAGTTTTCTTATCTCTTCTCCTCTATCATTCCCATGCAGCCACTAAGATATTTTATTTGGGCCAAACCACCATTGCTATGCATTCAGAGCCCAAAAAAGTGCCTTGAGCAAAGTGCTGTATTAGATATGCTTTGAATTAGAGAACAGAATTCTCACCCCAGTTCTGCCAATTATCTCTTTATGCTGGATAAGCTATGCAGTGTCATACTTTTAAGTACAGAACAAATTTTAAAGAAATCCTGTTCTTCTCAAGAAGATAACTGAGACCTTGGAGAATATAACTAATTTGTAGGAACAGCTGATTTAAAGAAAGCCTGGCCTGGAATTCTGGGTTTTTGGAACCACCATGGGTAACCTCTAAGCTTATTAAAAGCCCTTTTTTCTTATCCTTAAAATGATGTCATATCATCCCTTCTTACTTCTTAAGATTATTGCAAGCAATAAACAAAATCATGGATATGAAGCATTCTGATAAGTAAAAGTATCTCTACTAATATGCAGTATTATTAGTGCAGGGCTTTCCAGAACCCCTTCTTCCTGTGCAATCACAGATTGCCATTATTCCACTTCTATTTTCTTAAATTGAGTTTTGATTACAAAACCCTCCCGAATTCTTTGTACACTGTAATTATATCTCTTTACATGGTAAACAAACAGCAATGTATGTGCATACACTGATCCCACAGTAGATTTTCCCCGATGTAAAAGCAGCTGGAATAAGATGCAGGGAATGTACCAAGCTGGCGCAATAGGCACTCTAGGACTGGGAGGCACGGAAGACAGTGATCAGAAACACAGAAAAGAAAGGAAATAAGAACAATAGGGACTGTTCATTACAGGGCAGGAAAATGGAAAGTAACAGTTATCATGCACCTAATATATGCTGGGCATACTGCATACCCTTCCACGTTTAATGTTCACGAGGTGGGTGAATAATACTGATGTAATAACTCATCCAGAAGAAGTAGAGCCATGATTTAAAATGGGTCTGCTTATTGAATACCTGTTCTTTGCACTACTCCATGGTGGCTTTTGATTTATCATTGCAGATAAAATCAAAAGGTAGGAGCCAGAGAGCAGCAGTTCTTTGAAAGTTCTCCTGGGAGATATATATACATGTGTGTGTGTGTGTGTGTGTGTGTGTGTATCTCCCATATATATGTATAACTGGGAGATATATCAATATATATATCAATAACCATATCTCCCATATATATATATAACTGGGAGATATATCAATATATATATCAATAACCATATCTCCCATATATATATATAACTGGGAGATATATCAATATATATATCAATAACCATATATATATATATATATATCTCCCAGTTTCTGTTGTCAATAGCACTTCCCTTTAGGATATCTTATAAGATCTCAACAAAGAATCCCAAATAAAATATTCCAGCCCATTTTATGTATTTCCATTCATATGGGTAGGCCTTATCAATATCTCCACTTAGAGGTTGCATGGTAAATCTTACAAGGTAAAAGGAAAAATTCTTGAATGTCCCTACCGTCTTTTTCTTTAAGAATGGCCTTTGTTAGTAAATGACACCTCAAGAACTTTGCTTCCTCCTTTAAAGTTCCCAGAAACAACTTGAAGCAAGTCTTATTAATTCTGTCTTTTAAATTTATTCGTTCAGTTCTCTCTGACTTCATTCCCTCACCATCATTATTTGTCTCACAGACCATGAAAAAAAACATTTTTCTTTCCATACCAACTCTTGTTCTCAGCTCTAGATCCATTCTTCAATTTTTTTTTTTAATGTTTTATTTATTTCTAGGAGAGAGAGAGACAGCGTGAGCAGGGGAGGGTCAGAGAGAGAGGGAGTCACAGACTGAAACAGGCTCCAGGCTCTGAGCTGGCAGTCAGCACAGAGCCCGACGCGGGGCCCGAACCCACGAACCGCGAGATCATGACCTAAGTGAAAGTCGGACGCTTAACCGACTAAGCCACCCAGGCGCCCCTAGATCCATTCTTCATACTTTAGCCAGAGCATCTTTTACAGAGCCATACCTGATTCTGTCATGCCCATTCAATTAAAATAAAGGTCAATTACTTTCACAGTTTTAAATTCTTGAATATTGATTATCTTTGTTTTTCATTTTATTTTTGTATCTTGGCAGAAATATCTCAATAGTACATACATTTTAAAAGAAAAATCATAATTCTTTAATATTAGTCCACCAATTTCTTCATTCTTGTTCATTTCCTTTCTGACTCAGTTTTTTAGAATGTTTTAAAATGTTTATTTCTGAGAGAGAGAGATAGAGTGAGAGCAGGGGAGGGGCAGACAGAGTGGGAACAGAGGATCTGAAGCAGGCTCTGTGCTGACAGGAGAGAGCTCAATGTGGGACTTGAACCCATGAATGGTGAGATCATGACCTCAGCTGAGGTTGGATGCTTAACTGACTGAGCCACCCAGGCACCTCTATATGATTAGAATTTAATATGCTTATATTGTTGTAGTTATAGTGTATGTTTGTTTTGTTGTGTTGTATTATGATTTGAAGAAATAATTATTTCATGAGTTTTATTGCCTTTATTTAAGTGACACATTCATGAAAAGTCTGGTACTAATACAATTTGTTTAATTTCCCTAAATTATATTAGTTTTACATTCGATGAGAGTTAGTCAAGATGAATACTAGCATTGCTTTCCCAATTTAGCTTTCAATAAGCTATTAACATTTGTTATATTTGTCTTCACTTGCCCTGCAAGTTTAATGGACAATGATGCCGTATATTATATATATATATATAATTAATCTTTATATATAATTATTTTATATATATAATTAATCTTTATATATAATTATATATATATAATATATAAAGATAATCTTTAATACTAACAGAACCAAACATCTCAGCTGTCAAACTGAAACCAAAAGTAATCCTTGTTTTATTTAAGCTGCTTGTAAAATGTGTGAGGTTAGGAACTGGGAGAGTAAGGTGTTTTAGAAAAAAGTACAAAGATAGGGTGAGATTTGGTTGTGAAGGAAAGAGGCAGACTGAAGGAGAACAAAGGGAAGAAGTTAGCGTGGAGGCTGCTTTGACATGTGTTTTACGTGTTTGTTTGTTTGTTTGTTTTGCATTATATCCTTCTAAATAGGAATTGTGATCATCTTACAAGTAAAACAACTAAGTCTCAAATAATTAAAATAATTTTCCTTAGATCACACAACTAATAAGTGTCAAAGGCATGAATAAAAAATGGGTCTTTACAAATCCCTAAAGCTGTGATTTTCATACATTTGCCTTCAAACTAAATATTGGGATTATATTAAAAGTTATAAGACAACAGCCATTTTTAACTGAATGGTAATCTTTAATAATAACAACAGCAGCAGTAAAACAATTGCAAAACCCACTCTTTATCAAAAGCTTATTATGTAGAGGGAACTGTCCTAAATATTATTTGTATCTTATTTCTAGTGCTTAAAAATTTCTGTAATAATTGCAAGCTCATATTTTATTTTTTAAATGTTAATTAATTTATTTTGAGAGAGAGCACAAGTGGGGAAAGGGCAGGGAGAGAGGGAGAGAATTGTAAGAAGTCTTTGCACTAACAGCTCAGATCACAATGAGGGATTCACTCTCCTGAACCATGAGATTATGAGTTAAGCCAAAATCATGAGCCACTCAGGTGCCAACATAAGCTCATATTTTAAAAGAAGAAATAAACTTATATCTCCAAGGCTATGGAGTGTGCAAATTCTAGAGAGCAATTCCTATTCAGAAATGTCTAATTCCTATGTTCTACCAGTTTACTCCATTGTTGCCCTAATAAACATTTACAAATCAACCTGCAGCATAAGAATTCACTCAATGAAAGCACTTACTGCAAAAGAAATCAAATTACTAATTCAAGATATTGAAATAACCACATACATATTTTAGATTGTGTACATGCACAACTTATTTTGTGTATTGAGTCACTCCTGAAGATTCGAGAGACATTAGTGGTGACGTCTTCCTGAACAACTATCAGTACACCATCTTGGTGACTGTCCAAAATATTTTGGGACACTCATGTTGCCATTGGAAACATAAATTAACTAAAGACTGAGAATGGAGTACTGCAGTAGTTTCCTTGCTGTCAGAAGCATCATCCAGCATGGACAGAGAGAGCAGAGTGTATGAAATTGTATAAAAGAAGCAATTCTCCTGCTGAATTTGATTAACTAACCATAACATAGATTTATAGATTCAAACTTCAGCAACTCAAAAATTTTAATTTCTAATGTGCATATAATCCACTCATCCATTTACATATATTTTCTTTCAGTATTATTTATTCAGGTACTGTAATATTCTAGCCTTGATGCTTAAAGCAAGGGATACTAGGTTGATGATGACAGTGCTTGGGGTTAAAGCATTTCAGGAGATTGTATACTAAAACCTCAGGTCTGTAGGATCTTATTTTGTTAGGTGTTTTGATAAGAAGAACCCTAGCTTCTCATACCACGGGAGTCTGTAGAAAAGGATGGAGTTAACTAAAGAATTAAAAAGACATATCTTAGATGAAACCATAAGGTCAGGTGGGACTTAGTCAAGAATAGACTCATCAGTAAGGAAGTTATAGGCCAAAGTAGCGTCATTTGAAAAAGCTTTGAGTTGACAGAAAATATGGAAATTTTGGGGAACTACAAATAAAGTAGATTGAAATGCCATCTATTAGACTTTTGTTTAAAATCAAAAGGAATTCATAGAAGGATTATATGTACTTTAGATGCTATCACATATAGGAAGCTGCCAACTTCATTTGAATACACAAAACTATGTAGAAACATATGAGCTGGTGTAAATATGAGGAGATTGAGAGGGTTTCAGTAGTAACTCAACCAACTGTCTCTGGTACTGTTCTTCATGACTCTCGTTTGTGATTTCTCCTCTCTAGGTAGATTTCTTCGTTATTCTGGATTTCCTTATGGAAAATAAATGGCTCTAGCATTCCAAAATATGCTCTAGCATATATAAAATAAGAGTCTCTCATCTAGTGACTTATTTTTTTTTTTTTGTAGACTCAAAACTTCCTTTCCTGAAGTCTATAAAAAAATCTTTCTTATACCATTAGCCTGAATGTGGTTCCATCTTCTGAGACTATATCTCTACTAGGGAAATGTGTCCAAGAGCCAAATCTTAAATTTAGGAAACTAGTGATTTTGAAAAGGGAAATAGAATTAACTTCAATCAAGTCAACCCCTTGAGGGCAAGTAAAGTAGTGGAGGAATATATAATCAGTTTTTCTGAACCTCATACTTCTCGTGAAGAAGCAAAGGGCAACTAAAAGATAATACTAAGAAGTAGGAGCATGAATGAAGAACGAAAAAACAGTAATGTCCACTGCCACTTTTAGAGAATAATACAGTTATATTTTCATTTCAGGTAGATCATAAAATCTGCCCTGTGGAGAATGTACAGGTGAAAGAAGGCAGAAAGGGTTGGAGATAGAGACTGCCTTAGGTGGTCTTGCTGTTATCTACTGGGGAGTTGTTGGTGCCTGACCTAAGATGTTGAAGGAGGTTGAGAAGCAACAGATTGTATGATCAGTTTTCTGATTTGCATTTTTAGCTGAGGTAGATGGTAGTACCATGAGTGTTTTTGAAAAGACATTGAAAAAAACCCTCTTATCTAATTACATTTTTCACAAGATGTCACTGTGGTTATAATATTACATTTTTAGCAGGTCTATACATGATTATTGATAATAACTTTGATAATATTATATATTTCTATTCAACTTATTCAGGTAAATATGTGCATTTGGCATTTTATTCAAGTTCTGTGTAACATTTAAGATAACAGTACTATGGATAGTTGATGTATTTTTTAAACATTTATTTATTCATTCATTCATTCATTCATTTTGAGAGCGAGAGGAAGAGAGCATGAGCAGGGGAGGGGAAGGGAGGGAATCCTAGGCAGGCTCTGTGCTGACAGTGCAGAGACTGACATAGGGCTCAAACTCACAAACCTTGAGATCATGACCTTAGCAGAATTCAAGAGTTGGACACCTAATCGACTGAGCCATGCAGGCACCCCTACTTGATATAATTTATTATATTCAATATTATAGTAACATTTGAGTTATTGGTTTTTTTTTTGCAATTATAATTTTTCCAGAGATGAACATTTTTGTGATAACCCATTTTATGATTTTCCATTTGTTTTCTTCATGGAGATTCTATACATTAATATAATTCTGTATTTCTACCTCTTAGCTGGAAATCAGAGCTAGCTAACTACTTCATTGTTTACTAATCATCTGTTTACTTGCTGTCTTTTTCCATAAGGGTGAGGACCATGCTCCTTTTAATTATAGTAGCATTCTCTGTATGCATCATACTTTCTAGAACAAATACGTATTAAATAAGAAAATTTTTAAAATCATCTCAACATTTAACACCATTTGTTTTCATAGTGTATGTGTGTATGTGGTTACTGTAGAGTATTCTGTAATAGTAACATATATCATACATATATATGTGTGTGGTATATATGTGGATATATCTGTATATATGTACACATGGGGGTTTATGAAGCAAATGCCCATATGGCAGTTAATGAGAATCCATGGTGAACTCTGGGAACAATGTGAGGAAACAAGATTGTTCCAGTAAATTCCTTTATATTTTTTTCTTTTCTCAGAAAATAAGTAAAATTTTCTTAAAGATTCAGCAGACATTCCCCCCTCCAGTACCTTCTAAGTAACATTTCATTATAGATGTGTTTTTTTTTTTTCTGTTAGTTTTCTGTTAGTTTTCAGCAGGCAGTGCTTTTTTACAAATTGTTTTCTGAGAGATATATAACTTTTTATTATAAATTTTTACATTCAAAAATGGAAGTTCATCAATAGTTTAAAACATCAAGATTTAAGGTGGTTCAGTAAACACTCCATGACTCTTTTCTTTTAACATGATGGTACAGTTACTTGGAAAAAAAGATATTTTTTGTGCTTTTTTTTCCAAAAAAGTTAAAGTTGTGGTAGGTGAGGATGAACAAATAGTAAGTAGAGATTTTTGTTTAAGACCCTTCTAGTTTCTGCAGTGATCAGCCTCTCTTGCCTTCAGTACTACCCAGAGTATTTGCACTGTTTACCCCTGCCCTATCCCACCCCTCAATGGAACTTCAGGTCTTTTCTCTCTGTGTTAATCACATCAATCTCTGAATCTTGGTGAGATGCTATGATCAGAAAGTAATGCCTGGTGGTACTGGAATTAAATTAATACTTCACCCCTAGTTCCTTTACTATGATTATTTTAGAGGTAGTGCTCTAAACCCAGAGTTAAATTAAGGGGAGAAAACTACAAGTATCTTACCACTAGACTGTAAGTTTCATCTGGGGTTTTTTTCTTTATTGTTTACTGTTATAATTCCACCACCAAGTGAGGCTAGTATATAACGGACATTTAATAAGTAAACAACTAGTGAATGATGGAAGAGAATAACTCAAAGATTTTTGTCTGTTCTTTTAAGCTTATTTATTTATTTGTGTGTGTGTGTGTGTGTGTGTAATATAAGAAACAGAAAAGTGCACAAATCTTAAATATTCAACTAAGTATCACTTTATAGAGCTAATAACAATGTAGTCAAACCGAGATTAATTAGAAAATTCCAATAGCATGACAGAAATCCCCATAGGCTCTTATGTTAATGATTATCATGATTTTTATGATAGTTTTATCGTTACTTTTACTAATAGTTTTGCACACATATCCCTTTCTAAACATTCTAATTTACATTGTTTATTCTTAAGCTTTACACAAATTCAATCAAATAATAAACATTTCTTGATTTGAGCTTCATCTTCTCAACATTATATTTTTAGTTTCATCAATATTATTGCATATAAATGTAGTTGTTATTTTTTTCTTTTTTCTGTTACACTTGTGGCAGGTAGAGTAAGATATACTTCCCCCAAGATTTCATACCCTAATTCCAGGACTGTAAGTATTGTAATATCACTCCCATTACTGTTTTATTCCTATTTATTATTTTATTTATTTTTATTATTTTATTATTTTACTATATATGGCAAGTAGATTGTAATGATGTAATTAAACTTACTCTTCAGTTGACTTTGAATTAGTCAAAAGGGAGATTATTTGGGTGAGTTCCTTCTAATTGCTTGAACTCTTTACAAGCTGAGAGTTTTCTCCAGCTCCTAGAAGAGGACAGAAATTCAAAGCATAAGAGGTATTTGACATGAGGAATTTTCTCTGTTGAGTAGGTGGAAGGACTTGATAATGAGCTTGACATCTTTAGAGATACCAGCTACTGACAGCTGGCAAGAAGACTGGGTCTTTACTCATACAACCACCAGCAACTAAAAGTAGCCAACAAACTAAATGAGTAGATTCTCCTCCAGAGTTTCCAGGGAAGAGGTTAGGGTGACCTTGATTAGAGAACTCCATCTAGCCAGTCCAAATTCCTGAGCTACTGAACTGTGAGATAATAATGGGTGTTGTTTTAAGCCACTAACTTGGTTCAATTGTCCCACTGTAAAAAAGTAATACAAGATTCTGAAGTCTTATATAATCTATTTATACATTCTAAAGTTGATAAATATTTGGGTGGTTCCTAATTTAGTCCCATCATATGTGATGCAGTTATGAACTTGTTTGTGCATGTCTCTTGGTTCACATGTGCATATGAACATATACATAGGAGTGTAATTACTTAGATGATATATCATTCTATTGGATGTTTAATGGTTTCTCATTGGGCTTTTTAAAACATTATTTTTCTGATTACTAACTAGATTTAGAATCTTCACAAATATTCATTGATGATTTAGAAATGCTGTCTTTTGAAACGCCTATTTAGGCATCATAGATATATTTTTCATTAGGTAACTTAACATTAGATTACCAACTTTTGGGATTTCTTTTACTTTGCCAATTTATAGTTTCAAAGTTATTGGCATAAACTCATTCTTAATATCCTCTTTGAAAATTTGTGAAGATTTTCCCATTTCAATTCATAATATTGGTGGTTTGTGCCTCTTCCCTTTTTTTCTTGATTGGTCTCATCATTGCTTATCAATTTTCTTACTATTTGTTTCAAACAGGGATTTTTGCCGTGTTGATGCTTTCTGTATGGGTATGTCTTCTATATTTCAAGTGTATCCTCATTTCACTAATGTATTCTATTTTTTCTACTTTCTCATACCAAACACCAAACTCTTTGGTTCCCTATTAACTTTTCTATTTCACAAAGACTAAAATCTAATTATTTTAATGTTTTTTTTTTTTTTTTTTTTTTTTTTTTCCCTGAGAGACAGACAGCATGAACAGGGGAGGGTCAGAGAGAGAGGGAGGCACAGAATCTGAAACAGGCTCCAGGTTCTGAGCTAGCTGTCAGCACAGGGCCCGACATGGGGCTTGAACTCACTAACCGTGAGATCATGACCTGAGACAAAGTCAGACGCATCACCAACTGAGCCACCCAGGCACCCCTAAAATCTAATTTTTAATTATTTTCATTGTGATATCTTCTTTGGAAAAGGAATTTTTTTTTTAAGTATAGTTGACACACAACACTATATTAGTTTCAGGTATATAGCATAGTGATTCTACAACTGTGTACATTAGTACGTTATGCTCTGTTCATGATAATAGCTACCATCTATCACATACCATTGACTATATTCCCTGTGCTGTATCTTCCATCCCTGTGACTTATTCCTTCCATAACTGGAAGCCTGTACCTTCTCCTCCCCTTCACCTATATTGAACGCCCCCACCTTTCACCGCGGCAACCATCAGATTGTTCTCTGTATTTATGGGTCTGTTCCTACTTTTGCTTATTTGTTTGTTTTGTTTTATTTTAGATTTCACATATAAGTGAAATCATATGCTATTTGTGTTTACCTGACTTACTTCACTTAGCATAATACCCTAGAGGTCCATTCTTGTTGTTGCAAATGGCAAAATCTTATTCTTTTTTTATGACTGAGTAACATTCCAATATCACATCTCCTTTATTCATCTATCAGTGGACACAGGTTACTTCCATATATTGGCTATTGTAGATAATGGATTTTTTAAAGTTACATTTCTTAACTTCAAGATATATAGAGGTGGTAGGAAAACTTGCAATCTGATTTCTGGCTTAATGGCATTATAGTCAGATAAAATTCTCTCTGTAGCTTAATTCCTTTAGAATGTGTTAATATTTATTGTATTTCCCATAATATAGAAAAAATTAAATGCTCTATATGTGCATAAAATTATGATCTAATATAACTGTGGGAAGCAGCTCTTTGTATTTTTCTATTAGGTCAATACGTTAATTTTATAGTTCAAATCTATACATTTATTGATGTTTTTCTGCTCATCTGTAAATCAATGAAGATATGTTAAAATGTCCATTATAATTTTGAAGTTGCCTCTTTTTAATTTTTTAAAGTTCTGTGAACTGCTTTAGTTATTTTAATTTAGGTTATTAATTATATACACATTTCAAATTGCTTTACCTTACTAGTGAAATAAAGCATTTTTTATAATTAATAAGAGTTTCTCTTTACCTCTAACAATGTTTTATTCCTTAATATGTATTTTATGAGACATTATTATAGCTGCAACTGCTTTCTTTTGCTTAGAGGCATGATATGGTGTTTTCTGTTCTGTATTTTCAAGCTTGGTGAACTTACATTTCAGATGGCTATCTTTTAGAAAGATATAGCTGAATTTTATTTTCTACCCAATCTAATTTATTTTAATTAGAAGATTTTAGTACATTTGCTTTGAAGTGCTTCTCAGTAATATGATTTTAAATCTACCCCCTTCATATATGCTATTTCTACTTTCCTTTCTATATATGTTTTACTTTTTGACAAGATTGTGGGGGTTTCTTAAATTTTTTTTTAATGTTTATTTATTTTTGAAGGAGAGAGAAAGACAGAGCATGAGCTGGAGGGGAGCAGAGAGAGGAAGACACAGAATCTGAAGCAGGCTCCAGGCTCTGAGCTGTCAGTACAGAGCCTAATGTGGGGCTTGAACTCATGAGCTGTGAGATCATGACCTGAGCTGAAGTTGGACACTTAACTGACTGAGCCACCCAGGGATCCCAGACTGTGGGGATTTTTAATCATTGCATTTTCTCTCAGTTATTTGAGACATCATACAGTCTTCCATTATTTTATGTATCAGTGTGCATACCATGCTTTCCAAGAGCTTTCTGTGATTTGGAAATTTTGTATATCTCTGTTGTCCAATATAGTAGGCACTGGCCATATATGTCTATTGAGCTCTTGAAATATGGCCAGTGTGACTAAAGAACCAATTTTTAAAATTAGATTTTAATTAATTTACATCTAAATTTAAGTATATAGTTACTATAGCACTGAAAAGAATAGCATAGAAATTAAAACCTGAATCCTTGACCTATCATAGTCTATTGCTAGTTTGACCTTTTTGCTTACTCTCTGATAATGTATAGTCCTTCAGAAACTTTAAATTTATTTACTATTTTCTTCCAAAATTATATGAATGTATATTACATAAAAGTTCGTGAAATAATGTTTTTCTCATGTAATTTCAGGTAGCATAAATACAAAACTATAAAACACATACACATATATATGTATTTATGTATGTGTTATGTGTGCGTATATATACACACATATATACACACATGCACATATATACACATATGCATGTTTGTTTCCATTTTCACGGTTGTAAATTCCTTCCTTCATCCTCAGACTTCTATATGGTGTCATTCTACCTATTGAAGCAAACATTTTATTATTTTCTATAGTAAATTTCTCTTTGTGACAAAGTCCTGTTAATATTTGTGTGTCACCCTTTACATTGAAGGATGTCTTCCCCTAAATATAAAATTTTATATTGGCAGTCATTTCCTTTCAACACATTGTTAATTTGAGTTTTAGTGTCTGTGTTAACATGTTGTCTGGCAAGATAAATATTTCTTTTTTAAAGATATCTTCCATTTCTCCATAGCTTTAATTGTTTTTTAATGTTTATTTTGAGAAGAGAGACAGAGCATGAGTCAAGGAAGAAGCAGAGAGAGAGAGGGAGACACAGAATCCAAAGCAGTCTCAGGCTCTGAGCTGTCAGCACCAAAGTGAGACACAACCAACCAAGCCAGCCAAGTGCCCCTCTCCCTAGCTTTTTTAAAGTAAAAACCTCTCCTTCTCTCAGATGTTCTGTAATTTTTCAGTGATGTGTTTATATGTGTGTTTTGTTTTTATTTATAATTCTTGAGGGAATTTTTTTTCTTGAAAATATATTTAGATTTCTTTAGTTAATTTTGGAAAATTTCAGATATTTTCTTGTCAAGTATAAGGAGGTCACTTGTGGGTATGAGCACTGGGTGTTAGATGCAAGTGATAAATCACTGGATTCTACTCCTGAACCCAAGACTACACTATATATTAACTAATTTGAGAATACATAAAATCAGTCAATCAATCAATCTACAAAAATAATTCAGTTTATAATAGCAAAAAAATGTATTACTCTTTATCCATTTTCTCTTCTCATTGTGGCACTCCAAAGTAATTAGTTTAACCTCCTTATCATATAGCTTACTCTCTTAACCGCCCTGCACTTCCTGTATTTCTTTCAGATTTATTTTGGATATTTCCTCTTCACTTGTATTTAATTCACTAATTCCCTTTTCAGAGACATCTAATTTACTGTTTTTAATCAAATGTCATATTCTTAATTGTTGTTAATTTATAGTTTTAGAAATTCTATTTGTTTTTCTTTATATTTTGCTATTGCAGTTTTTTAAGTAGTTTACAGCTCATTAAAACCTGTTTTAACATTGTATTTTGTTTTGCAAACATAGAAATTAGAATTCTTCCAAATTCCATGTAGAATAGTTTTAATTTCTGACTACCAATAGTTATTGTCTATTGCATATGATTCTTATAATTATCATCTTGTCTGCTGGTGTCCTTGGCTATTTTGGTTACATTTGAAAAAATGTGGTTAAAAACTGTGACCTGGGATATTATTATTTACTCTACTGGGTATTTTTATTTGCTTCTTTCTTGTGCACAGGTATGCTAAGAATGTACAGAACACCTGATTGAGCTCTCTCTTAGGTATCCTAGGTTGTTCAATACTGAGCTGCAATTTGTGAAAGTGCTTACTCACTGCCATGTGATCCTAGTTTCAAGGATGCAATGCTTTAGTTCTTTACACAAAATATGAGGGTTCTACCTGGACCACTTATAAATGAGCCTTCAATTTAAACTTTTATACCCGAACCACATGATGTTATGAAAAACCAGCCACTCAGCCCTTCTTCTAAACTGGCAAATGATCACAGAGAAATAACAGCTACAAACATACCATTTAGTAATCCGGTGTTTGTCTTCTGCCTTCTGCTGAATTCTGGCCTATAGTTTTGTAAACTAAACAAAACTAAACAAAACAAAAATGCTTTAATCATTATTTCACGAAACCCTGTTAGGACTGTACCTGAAGCACAAATTGCATGAAATTATGCTGATTGATGAGCCAGGTATGCTGATTTATGGAATAAATTATAATCTCCATAGCTGGGAAAAAGACAGATTACCAATGATCACACCCTTTCCAGTTTCTCCCACAGTAATAATAATCTAAAAGCTGTCAAGCATATGACCTGCTGGACGATGAAAATATTCTAGTGGATGCTTTTATTTCAGATAGATTTTATTACTTATTACATTTCTATTTCTTTCTTGAAAAGATAATGAGTCGTGGAAGAGAATCTAACATTGCCACTATGAATTTGATATGAGAGTATTTATATAACTTCATTACGATTTTGCCTTTGTATGGAAAGTAGACTTTTATTTTTTAAATATCTGCTAAATCAAAGTCTTTTTTTATATAAAGTTCTTCTACCGTTTATGTCAAATTCTCATGTATTGCAAGTGCCTCCTTGTCCTTTTTCATCCTGAAAGCATTTTGTGCTATAGATATAAACCCAAAATTGTGTAAATAATGAAATATTTTCTGTACATCAAGCATATCAGAATTTTCATTATTTACTTTTTTTAATGTTTATTTTAGTTTTGAGAAAGAGAGCAATGGGAGTTGAGGAGAGAGAGGGAGACAGAAGATCCAAAGTGGGCTGTGTGATGATAGCAGAGAGTCTGACACAGGGCTTGAACTCACAATCCATGAGATCATCACCTGAGCCAAAGCTGGAGATCTAACTGACCAAATTGCCCAGGTGCCCAGGCACAGTGAAATTTTTAAAGTCAATCCTCTTAGGAAATTATATCTGCAAAGACACAAGTATATTACTATTTGTGGCCAGTCTTTATTTGACCTTTTGTTTATTACAAAGCAGCATTTTCAGTGATATTTAATTAGATAAAATAGTACCTATAGTAAGAAATTATTATATCTGAAATTTTAAAAACTCATGAGTTAGGAATAAGAAAAATAAAGCCAGAAAAAAAAGTTTCCCCTTTAGGATATTATATTTGACTTCTTAAATACCCATACAATCATGTGGGCTAGGCTTACTCTACTAAAGTGCACAGTTGTATAAAGACAACCAAAGATTTCTATAACCAGAGATCTTAACAGTACAATAAAATAATTCATTAATTTACATTTACTTCATTGGAGGTTGGTCAAACAAGGCAAAATCACAAAATTAGGTTTGAATTTTCTTAGTAAAAGTTGCCTGAGACATAACTTCACCAGAGTTATCCATGTTAAAAAACTTCTGAGCTAGTTTGTTCTAAGTCCGTGAACTATGGAAAAGAGCCTTTCTGACAAGCGTTTTGAAACAGAATTGCAAAAGCCTTATTTGCTTTAATTAAGGTGTTCTTACTCAAATTTTATAAAATAAACGTATTTTATAATGTCTATTTGTAATAGTGTGGATTGTAGAACATGGGTTCTCCCAAGATGCAATGAGGGACCAAGTAGCCAACATCATGAATTTCCAGTGTTACCACATGTGATAATTGTAGCACGATGTGTAAAGCAGTTAATGCTGATTGTTTCATTCAATCTTCAATATAGATTCAATGAGTTAGAAAGTACTATTTCCTTATTCTTATCTAAACATAGAAAACAAATGTTTAATTAAATTGTCCAGTGCCCTAAAGTTAGCAAATAGCAGAACCAAGATTTGGATTTAGGAAATATGATGCCACAGTAAGCTCATCTAGAACTAAATTTGTTCTCTTCTTGGAGAAAGGAAGTGTGTAAATAAGAGATCAGGAGAAAGCTACCCCCAAAAAGAGATGCTGTTTGAAGTGATACTTAGGGTCATGAGAAGGAAAATTCCAAAGAGTGGAGTCAGAATTCACTGGACACCATTAGGAAAACAGTGCTGCTGGAGCAGGGTACACACAGGCTCCTGCTCTATGAAGTTTTCCATGAGAAAGAGTAGTCAGAGGTATGGGAGGCCTTGCAGAAGACAGGACCAGGATGCATATCTAATAGACTCTCTGGCTCCCTTGTCTATTGAGCATGTTTTGGATTCTTGACATCATTTGGGTGGTTAATAAGGAACAAGTTGCTAGTGGCAACAATCAATTTCTCTGAATTTCTCTGAATAAAACTTGGTGCACACACAGTGCCACATTTCAGTAGAGTTACAGTGCATCTTCATGACCCCAAACTATTTGTTACTGAGCAAACTCTGGGGCAACAAAGTGTATCTGTCAAGATAGTTGGTTAAGCTGAGGAAAGGAAAAGAAATCTTAGTGCTTAAATACAACAAAACTGTGTTTCTAACATTCACATCCAACTGGACATTTTGCTCTTTGTAGTTACTTGAGAATCTAAGATAACAGAGGTTCCATCTTGATTTTATTTCCAAGATTATTGAAATAGGAAGAAGGAATACAGACAATTACATATCAGCCCTTAAAGCTTCCATTCAAAAGTGAGATACACCACTTTTATTGGCCAAAGCAAGTCCATATGGTCATGCTTACCTTTAAAGGGAATAAGGAAGTGAAATCCCATAATGCCCAGAAATATGTGATGATCAACATAAATGACTGTCACGGAGACAGTGTGGCACAAAATCCTTGGAGATTTTATAATCTCTTCTCAGCCAACCAGGCACGGGAAATAGAAAGTTAGTATGTGGAGGATGGTAGCAATTTGATTTGTTTTTCAGAAATAGCACGCCATCCCTTATAGGATATCGTCAGTCACTCAATTCAAATAAATGGTAGATGTTTCTACCCTGGAGTTTAAAGGACTTTTTACATTTATCTTGGCTTTGTACAGGCAGTAAAAGATGTTAATTGCCTGATTCACCAGCTTCTGCTGAACTGACAATGGCCCTTTGAGGGAAGAAAGCACGAGTTGAGAAAAAACAAACTTAGGACATCATCCAGAACCAGTGATCTGCAAGGACCTGAAATCTGGGCAGCCCCTTCAATAGCTCAGACAGGCATGAACAAGAACACGTTAGGGCGCTGAGCTGTTCAGCTATTGATATATTACAGTTGGCACCTATGGAGAGACCTGAAGTGAGAAATAAGATGCAATTTCAAATACATAAATACGTTCTACCTGCAAAGTCTTTTTCTCAAGAAGAACATACAAAATAACTTTGTGAAGCAACATTCCTTTTCCTTGTCAAATTGCTTTTGTCAGCCAAAAATAGTCATAATATTTTCTCTTCATACAATACCTTAAACATTTAACTCCTGTCTCTTTTAGTTAATTCAGCATATGCTTCAATATATAATGATTGGATTAGAGCAAGTAAATAAATTTAATATTCTATTTTTTACTTAATTAAGACAAGTATAGTCTACTATTTCACAGAAATTATGATGTTATGATTCTTTAGGAGAATCATTCAATTGGATAGAGAATTTTATTGATTTAGGATGTTTTATTCCACAAATTCAAAAATCCCTGATGGCTGCAAGTAGGAAATTTGAAGAAATTCATGTCATACATATTTCTTTTGCATATCCTTGGAGACATTCATTCTTAGCATAAAATGAAGTAAAATTACTTTTATTACATGTACAAGAGATCTGAGATTATGCAACTCAGAAAAATAACCATCCAATTTGACAAAGAGATATCTTTTAAGGATTCTTAAATATATCATTTTATTTTAAAGAAAGAAAGTATCAGCTTTTGGTCTTAGAGAAGTAACAGAAAAAAAAAAAAAAACTAAAGCGATTAAATGCGTATTTCCCAGATTCAGATTTAGGAGACCTGAGTTTGAATCCTAAATCTGCCATTTACTTTCCATGCTCTTTTGCCAAGTTATTTAATTTTTCAGAGCCTCAAACTCACATACTATTTTGTTAATAGTTTACATATTATTTTTGCTAATTTACACTATAAGCTGAGACCCATATAAGAGAAAATCTATAATACCATATTATTGTTATGGACAATACATTCGTATTGGAGCCCTAGAAATTATTTGGTGCCATATAAAGGCCACAAGTGGTAAAGTCATGGGGAAAGTCATGGCAAATATAAAGAAAAACTAAAAGCTCTAGTTGCATCGTATGTTCATTTATCAGTAATTGGTTACAAATGTTCATTGTATTCATGTCAGACAAGCATGATTTTTTTTTTGCCTTTTTGATCCAAGGGTTACATTGAAACATTCACACACACATTAATACCACCACATTTTTTGAATTTTAGCAGTTGGTTGATTTCTAGCTGGTTGATTGGCCTTGTTGTATTAAAAAACTGGGAAACTTGATTTCTTTTTAAATTGTCATGATATGTTTGCCTTTTTCGAAGTTGTTGAGAGTGTTCAGAGCAGAGGAGGACTAACAGTCTTTGTCTCTGACATGCAATGAGTAACTTTTAACTTTATGGAAAATGTCATGGAATTATAGCCATGCTTGAGCTGAGACTGAGAACCAAGAGGCTCTCTTCTTTATTTCAAAATAAACTTGAGTTCATTGTGGGAGATAAATTTCTTTTCATTCATGTAAGAGCCTTGATTACCTCTTAGGAGCATGATATTGACCCTCATCTTTCACCTTAAATCTAAGCAAATATAAAACAGTGATATAAGTGCATCCCTGTTACAGACAATACAAGGTACATTGATATTTTCTTCTTTTTCAGATGCAAGAGAAAAGATATTTCCCTTAAGCTTCATATTGGGTATGATCATGTGACTTGCTTCAGCCAGTAAAATGTGAGTGCATTATTTGCAGTCTAAGCATTTGGTGCACTCCTGGAATTAAGGACACATGCTGGTGTGCTGGCAGACCACTCTGCTCTCCTGCATGACAGCTGCCCTCAACTGTAAACTGAATGCACTGTGGACTAGGTATGAACAGAAACAAGCCTTTGTTTTTTGAATCACCACAGCTTTGAAGATTGTTTATTTTCAGGTAAAAGCAAAGTAGGCCTGATTTGTATAATCATTTCGCTGGCAGCTTCCAGAGTTATCTATCCTCCTGCTTATCAGGCTTTCTTGAAGAAAAGTGATCAATGACTCATCCTTTCATTAAACCTTTCAAAATAAGTAGATCTAGTTGTTCTTTTACCTTATATATTTCAGAATTCTAAAAGAGTGAATTCATGAGAAGATAAACTAAATACCGGGGTTATTATAAAACAGCAGCAACAACAAATAATAAAACATCTTTTCAAATGGGAGTGGAATTAAATATCATCAGAAGATTCGTTAACTGAAGTCTCAGATTTCCTTAGCCAGAGTTTTGCTTATAACTCATAAAATGAGCCTAACATTCTCTTTTCCCAATTTTTGGAAAATACGCCTCTATGGTAAGAACTATTGAGTATCTCTACATGCAAGATGACATTATAGGTGATTTCTACAGCATTCTATGCTAATCTCTCATCTATGTCACCAGCATTTATAACATTACTATCCATTTCTATTGCCTTTCAGTTTACAAAAAGCAAAGAATCTACAGTTACTTCTCTAGAAATAAATTATTCAACCATTTATTGAATTTCTAATAAGTGTCAGACCTGGGATTAAGCATCAATTTGATAAAGGATTTGGGGCTACTCTGCAGATTGTAACAGGATGTAGCTCTTCTCCTAAATAGTTTACAATCTAGTCCAAAAGCAAAGCTGTATATTTAAACCCTCTTCCCCCACAAAACAAAACAAACAAGTAATTGATATATTTAAATGTGTTAAACTGTAACATAGCTAAATGAGAAACAACATGGAATGGTGTTTTTCTGTACTGACACTTAAACCTCTAATGCAATAGAAAAATCATGTATTCTCTCTTATAGTCTCAGTTTCATGTTTGTAAAATGAGAACTTTGAACCAAAAAAAAATCCAAGGTTCCTGCAAACTCTATAAAAAATTATAACTCAGAATTCCAAAATGCATGCTGGTACTGATATTTCTAATTTTAGAGTTTGTTCAAACTTCCTACAGATTTATTGTTTCTTAGTCTCAATTTCTTTATTTGGAGATCCAGAATATTGTAGTATTAGCTCTGAGTCTCGGTGGATTTGGCATTTGGCATTTGGTTTTGCACATCAAAGGTAAATTTACTTTCATTCAGGTCTTCTGAATGTGGAGAAACCCCTAGAAAGTGACCTGTGCTTGGAAAAGCACAGAAAGTAGTTAGCAAAGAGGCTATACAGACTGATGGAGATATGAATCACTGGAATGTATTAATGGCATGTTGAAAATGAAAGAAAAGAAGAAAACTCTTAGATCTTAAAGAAAGACAAATCACCAAAAATGCTAATTTTCTCTAATAGCATTGGAATTCTCCTGAAAGTAGCCATTTTCTCCCTATTTAAATGTATTATAATTGAACGATGTCAAACAAAAAGACCATCTCTAATAGTGTCTAAAGATCTTTGCAAAAGCCATTATCAGCCAGTTTTGCCTTGAATAAGCCTACCTTCCCATTTTAAAGTTTGTTTCTTTTTCTGATTCTCAAGCTTATATTTTAAATGTTTATATTAATATTCAACTGATGGAATACTTATATTGAATTTAGCAAAACAGAAAGTACTACACACATTTTCTTAGTTTCTGGAAAATGTCAGACAGGGTATTTGTTAACCGTGTCTTCCACTGGAGTTTAATGAGTAATTTACCTGATTTGTTATTTCATCTGCTGGAAACATATAATTATTGAATTGCCTTTTTACTATTTCCTGGGAAAATTATGATGGATTCTTCTAAAAGATAATAAAGCAGTAGAATGTGATTAAAAATTTTTAATGAATCAATAAAAGGTAAGAAAGAACAATAATGAGGCATATAAAACAATAAAAATATAATAAAGCAAAAAATGAACAAAAGAAAAGACTTTAGAAATTTAATTCAAATATAATAATAGCAAACAATTATATACTGTCTACCATATTGCAGATAGTGTTGAAAAGAATTTATAAATATTAACTCATTTAATTTTCATAAGAGTCCCAGGAAAGAATTGCTACTATAAATCCAAGATAACACATAATGAGGAAGCACAGAAAATTTTAATGACTTGGCAAGGGTCATGCATTTCTAATAAGTGACAGATTCAGAATTCAAACCCAGCAGTCTGCTTCCAGCATTTATTTTCTTAACCACTATATTTTGGCTACCCTTATTGAATAGTAATATAAACGGACTAAATCTTCATTTAGAAGACAAGACCAAGAGCCTATATATTTGAAATATTAAAGTTTTATTTTGTCAGCTGGAATTCACCTAAGGTACAAGTACAGAGAGATACTAAGAAATAAAGTAGAAAGAGATAGTTCAGGCAAATACTGAATATAAATGAAGTTGATGTAGTTACATTAACAGTTATTAACAGCAAGTAACAGACTTTACCTAAACAAAAGATAAAGAGTAGAACTACAAAATGTTAAAACTTCATTTTACGAAGAGGATTAAAAATAAACAAATATAAACTATACACCCCTAAAACCATCATCTCAAAATACCTTGAAGACAAATTGATGGAACTCCAAGGAGGAATCGATAAGTCTTTTACCTAATTTTGTAATTAGTAGATTCACTAAGCAAAAATACAAAGAAATTTAGAAGACTCAAACAATGCTTTTAACTAATGAGATCTAAGGTATGTATATGAAAATTGCAACCAGCAATTGGAGAATACATGAAACTTGTTAAAATCTACAGTGTACTATACCATACACAGGTGTCACAAACTTCAAAGTTTGAAATTCTATAGATCAGACTCCAACTACAATGTATTTTGGTCAAAATTATAAAAATTATGGCTACAAGTTAAATACCATATTTCTAAATAACTCATGAATCCAACAAGAAATTGTAATATATGAAAAGTAGTTAGAACAGGATAAGAAAAAATGGTATATTTAAAACAGGAATCACATGAAAGTAGCAATAAAAATGAAATTCATAGCTTCAAGCATTTATATTCAAACTGATGAAAATCTCAAATGATTAAGCAACAAATTTTAAATGTTAAAAAAGAAGAAAGTTTGGAATTATTTCAATGAAGGGGGGAAAAAGAAAATGGTAAAGTGTATAGAATCCATTAAAGTAGACATCCAACAGGGAATGAAGAGAGTCAAGAATCTCCTTTTTAAGAGAGAGAAACACCAAAAAGCAGACTCTTAACTATAGAGAACTGATGGTTACCAGAGGGGAGGTGTAAAGAGGCTGAGTGAAATAGCTGAAGGGGATTAAGGAGTGCCCTTGCTGTGATAAGCACTGGGTGTTGTATGAAAGTGTTGAATCACTATACTGTATGCCTGAAACTAATATAACATTGTATGTTAACTATACTGGAATTAAAATTAAAAACTTTTTAAAAGAGGAACTAACACTAACTCAAAAGATATCTGCACTCCCATGTGCACTGTAGCATCATATGTAATATCCAAGATATAGAAACAAGTGTTCATCAACGGATAAATAGATGAAATATACATATATTCTAATATTACTTAGCCATAAAAAAGAATGAGACCTTGCCATTTGGGACAACATGGATGAAACTTGAGAGCATTATGCTAAGTGAAGTAAGTTAGTCAGAGAAAAGCAAATACCATATTATCTCACTTATATATGGAATCCAAAAACAAAAAAACAAGCTCAGAGATAGGTTGGCAAGGAGTAAGGTACTGGCATAATGGGTGAAAAGAGTCAAAAGGTACAAACTTCCAGTTTTAAATAAATAAGTCATAGAGATGTAATGTACAGTATGTCAACTGTATTGTGTATTTGTGAGTTGCTAACAGAGTAGATCTTAAAAGTTCCTATCACAAGAAAAAATGTTCTATAAGTATGTGTGGTGATAGATGTTAATCAGACTTACTGTAGTGATCATTTCACAATATATACAAATACCAAATCATTATGTTGTTCACCTGAAACAAATACAATGTTTTACATCAATAACCTTCAATAAAATTATTTTCAAAAAATAAATACACAAAAAATCTCGTTTTTAAAAAGTACATTGATAATGGCTGGATAGATTAAATTTAGGCATAAGCAATATCAGCAGTTAAAAAGCAGATTTCAACATACTATCAAAATTTTAGGCTGATTTATTTGAAAACTTAGACTAAATGAATACACTCTAGAAAAATAAAATTTACTGTCAGTGACACAAGAAGAAAGAAAGAAATATACCCAGAAAAATAAAATATTCCTACAAAGCAACTGTTAAGCCCTGTTACTTTATAGTTAGGTATAACTAAATATTCACAGGTAATTCCAATTTTAAACAAATCTAGAGAATGGAAATGTAAATAAAGTAAAGGTAATTCCAGTTTTAAACAAATCTAGAGAATAGAAATGTAAATAAAATAAAAGAAAAACTGTTATGATGCTAGTAAAATCTTGAGACCAAAACTACAAATAGTACAAGGAAAAATAAGTTATGTCATGGAAGTAAAATTTACAAACTGTGTAGCAATACATAAAAGAGATAATACATGAATATTTGTGTAAGACATGTGGTAACTTAGAAAAATAAGCTACTCTAAATACATTATTTATTAAAATATTGTTTTAAAATATATCAAGGCTGTAATACCTTAGGAGGGAAGAATGAAATGGACTAATCTAGATGAGGCATGCAGGACACCCATATAGCAGTAATTTTTTATATCTTATAATAGTGGTACATGCATAAATGTCTCTGTCATTATTATTAATCTGAGCACGGGCATTTACTACTCAAGTGTGTAAAGATAACAGGGAAGGAGCATGTAGAGTCATAGATTAGGAGTCCAGAAACCAGACTTCCAGGGTGTCCTCTTACAAGCCATTGGGCATATACTTCAGTCATTTAGCAAGATTACTGAAGATGTAAAGATATTTTAATTTGGAGTTAACCCAAAATAATTATGGTGTTAAGTGGAGAGGAGTCAAGAGAGGAAGAGTCCATTGCAGGGTGTCTGAAGTATTTTTTGGCTGCTTTCATGAAATGGAAAATGTAAAATCTTTTTCTACCCTGTTGCTTTATAATTGCTGTTTTTACTATGAGTCCTGCTCAGTTCAGATTGATTTAGTGTTTCTCAAATGATTATTTGGTTTTCCAGCCTCCTGGTGTTTTGCTGCTACATTCCTAATGCAGAAGGCATTTTCTCATCTCCATGTATTTAAATACACAAATTTTTCAGGACTCAGGGATCCTGGCAGATGCAGTTTTCTGAAATGTATTTCTCCCTTTTAAACTATTAGCAGAATGTGTGTACAAGGTGATCAAGTGGACTTTGGGTGGGGGGGCTCTTCTATTATATTTAGTATCTGAAAAGCCAGAACATCTAATGTATGAATTAATTATAGTAGCATAGATATGAAATTTATAAACTAATGTACATTTATGAGTATCAGTTATTTGTTTTAATTATAGATGAATATGAATAACATCTAACACTCAAGACACCCTTAACCCTATTTTTCAATCTAAGATTTATCTTATTAAAAAGGTAGTTATTGGGATGCCTGTGTGGCTTAGTCAGTGGAGCATCCAACTCTTGATTTTGGCTCAGGTCATGATCCCAGGGTTGTGGGACTGAGCCGCCCATGTTAGGCTCCATGCTGAGAATGGAACCTGCTTAGAATTCTCTCTTTCTCTTCCTCTTCCCTTCTCCCCCACTCATGCTCTCTCTCTCTCTAACAACAACATAAAGGTAGTTATATTAGTATCTACTTAGCAGTGTTAATGTGAAGATTAAATGAATCATATATGTAAAGTTTAGGTATAGTGAAATGATAAAAATACCATCCAAATGTTGGAGCATCTGGGTTGCTCAATTGGTTAAATGACCAACTTCAGCTCAGGTCATAATCTCATGGTTTGTGGATTCAAGCCTTGCATCAGGATCTGTGCTGAGAGCTCAGAGCCCGGAGCCTGCTGAGGATTCTGTGTGTGTGTGTGTTTTTCTCTCTCTGACCCTCTCCCACTTTGCTCTCTCTCTCTCCCCCTCTATCAAAAATAAATAAACATCAAAAATTTTTAAAGAAGGGGCACCTGGGTGGCTCAGTCAGTTAAGCATCCGACTTCAGCTCAGGTCATGATCTCATGGTTCGTGGGTTCGAGCCCCATGTTGGGCCCTGTGCCGCCTGCTCAGAGCCTGGAGTCTGCTTCCCATTCTGTGTCTCCCTCTCTCTCTGACCCTCTCCTGTTCACGCTGTCTCTCTCTCTCAGAAATAAATAAAACATTTAAAAAATAAAATAAACAGGATTGTCCTTTTAAAAATAATAAATAAAAAAATTAAAAATTAAAAAACAAAAAATTTAAAAAAACCCAACCCATAGTACTTTGTGTGTTAGTTATCTTTAGCTATGCGATTTTTAAAAAAATTAAAGGCCTATTTTCTTACAAAACTGTCCACTTCTACTTTAGAAATTAATTCTTATAGATAGTAGTAGAGAGTAGATAGCATATCTTATAGATAGTAGTAATTTTAGTATATAGAACCTATCTACTCCCTAAGCAAGAACTGTCAAATAAACAATAAGCAGGCAAAATAAAACAAAACAAAGCATTCTCCTGACTCCACAGTGTATATACATCCATACACATTTTTTCGCCTCCTTCTCTGATTTACCAGTGTCAATATAGCAAAAGTGCTATATATGTTCCTATGTATTCTTTATTATTCATAAGATCACAAGATTTTGTGTTTATGTTCACAGGTGTCTCTCCAATGCCTAGAATAGAACCTAGCACAGAAATAGAATGCAACAAATATTTGTTTACTCTATCAGATGACAGCAACAAAATTATTTCCCATACAAATTTAATAAATGGTCTATGATTAAATAAATTCACCAAGAGAATGTAAGCCTCAGAGTAAAAACCTTTATATTCTGGAATTTGTGGGACCACACACACATAATGCTTCTTTTCATTCTAAAAAATGGATTTCATTTGTCAAGTTATTTCCCATTTTGACTTTCTATCACATCATTCATATATACAAACAAACAGGAATTAACAAATATTTGAGTAGAACCTGCTATATTAAAAAGAAAGATGATGGTTACTCTTCCAAAGTAACTAAGATTATTGAGAGAATAGAAGATAAATGTTTAAACTTTTTAGTTTTTATGCAAAGAAATTAGAAAACTATAGAGTATCCTTAAAACAAAAATTCACTGCTACCAAAAAGCACAGAAAAAAATGAGTTCTTAGAAATTTAAGTACAATTTTCAATATAATTATAATTATATGCATAGAAGCCTGAGGAGTAAACTTGGAAATATTTCCCAAAATTTAATCAATGAGATTAAAAATTTTTAAAGTACTGATAATAGAAGAGTACATTAATTCAGGATTCTCAAAATGGAGTTTGTGGGAGTTTCAGAGAGAATAGGAAAAAAATGAGAAATTTGTCATAGAAACAATATGAGATTATTTTCCAAAGTGCAATGGCTATGTGTATCTAAAAATTGAAAATCTTATCAAGTTCCAAGCAAGGTAAATGGTAAAAGGCCCATATTATACAGTTAAACACACTTTGAAAAATTTGTCTATTCTGAGGAAAACAAAGAATATCCAAAAAAATAGACATAGATCATGTTTGATACTTTCATTATTAGATTACAATCAGGAAGTTCTCTTACAATTTTGAGAAAATGTTGCATGTAGAATTAGATATGCAAGTCAAATTATCAGTGTGCAACGAATGTGATAACATTTACTGATATGCAAAATGTCAGAAAGTTTACTTAACAGAAATATTTGCTTAGAAAGTCATAGAAAGGAATGTAAATTAAATTAAATTAAATTAAAGTAAAGTAAATAAAATAAAATAAAATAAAATACAGTTAATAGTAATAATAGTAACATTTGATCCAGGAAAGAATGAGTTCAGACACATGGATAATTGAGGGCCCACAATGTTATCTGCACAACTGGACTTGAGAGTATTATATGCAGACATGCTGAGAGGCACTTCAGGAAGGGAGTCCTTTTTTTTTAATTTTTAATTTTTTTTATTTATTTCTGAGAGAGAGAGAGAGAGACAGTATGTGCAGAGGAGGGTCAGAGAGAGAGCGAGACAGAATCTGAAACAGGCTCCAGGCTCTGAGCTGGCAGTCAGCACAGAGCCCGACACGGGGCTCGAACCCACGAACCGTGAGATCATGACCTAAGCCGAAATTGGCCAATTAACCAACTGAGCCACCCAGGCACCCCAGGGAGGGAGACTTGAGAAAAATAAAACATTCCATAAGCTACAAGCTATGCTTGAGAATTATGAAGCCATTTTGGTTATGATTACATTACAATGCAGGGGGCACCTGGTGGCTCAGTCGGGTGAGCATTAGACTCATCATTTTGGCTCAGGTTGTGATCTCAGGGCTACACTGGGCTCTGTGCTGACAGCATGAGTGCTTAGGATTCTCTCTCCCTCTCTTTCTCTTCCCTCCCACCTGTGTGTATTTGCTCTCTCTCTCTCAAAATCAATTAATAAACATTAAAAAAATACAATGCTAAAATAAAAACCCTTCTATGTGCTATGCCCTTGTTAGTGCTTGGGTATCATCCACAAGACTACTTCATGGCTTGCCAGCCATATGGAGATCACCAATTTTAGCAATTAATTGAGCAGGAAAAAGAGGAAAGAATAAAAGCAAAAATAGACACCTGCCTTCCAGGTAAGTCACCATCATTTAAGAAACCACCTAAAGCTCCATTCCACAGCTTGTGCTTATGTTTCACTATCTCCCACCCAACTAAAAATTCATTATTTTTGTCTGGAAATATTACTGCTCCAGTTTAATTTTGCCTTTTTTGCTTTGTTTTTACATAAGAGGGGAAAGTGGGTATTGCGTATAAATCTAGTCATTTCAGCTATACAGTGATAACCAATATAATAAGTAAAGATAGGATTTTAGTGATAAATGGGAAGTAATCTGACCTCACTCAGCATTGTAGGAAGTCAAGACTTCCGAAGCAGATAGGTCAGTTTACATTAATGCAGGCCACTATTTCAGGGTAATGGTTTATTTTCTATAAGAATTAAAATTGTAAGCAGGTATTCAAAAACAGTTAACAACTTGCCCTTCAGGAATCCATCAAAATGATTACAATGACCAATCAAAATAATGCTAGCTAAAAGTAACACATACCAGGGCAACATTAGTTTGGAGAAACATGATCAGTGATAGTTCTACTACACTGTTACCTTTAAAAACTAGAAGAGAAATAAGCATTGAATTAGGAAGCAAAAGAACCTAGATTCATTGCCACTCCCTTCAAAACTCAGGGTTTCTCAAATTGATTACTATTGACATTTTGTGCCATATAATCGATGGCTTGATGGAGGGAGGTGGCCTATGCCCTGTAGGTTGTTTAGATCCCAGGCCTCCACCTGCTCGATTCCAGTTGCATTTCCCCGTAGTTGTGACTAAAATGTCTCCAAGCATTGCTAAGTGTCTCCTGGAAGTTGAGAACCACCACTCCAACTCTCAGCTATGAAATCTGAGTAAATTAGTAAGCCTGTGGGGGGGGAGGGGGGGCAGTTAATTTGCTTGTTTGTAGAAGAGGACCAATACTGCAGCTACTGCACAGGGTAGCTCTAAGGACTGATAAATAAGGTAAATAACAATAAAAAGTGTAAACAAAAGAGATTGCCTCTGAGGCACAAGACTGGAGACAGATATAGGAAGAAGACATGTCTCTTATCATTATAAGTTGATTATTGCATTAATTTTTTTACTAATACTATGACGTAATTTAATTAAAAAGGGACCATTTTAGTGATTTCCCCCCCATAACAATAAACTACTCCCTACACCCCATAGGATTTTGTGGGGGATGTCACTGATATTGTAGATGAGCTTAGAGGAAATCACGGTCTATAATATCAAAACTTTTGAAATATAAAACATTTTTGAAGAGCGAAGTGTGACTCTCCATATATTCAAGAGTATTTTTTAAGGCCAAGGAGAGTTGCATTACTAAAGTTTATCCTTTTAATTTTTAATTTAATTTTAGGCATTTAATAATTTTATCCAAATGATGTTAAGTGGTATTAATCACAGTAGATATTTACACCTGACTTTGGTAGTAAAGCCTTTTCTCCCACCCCAATGAAATTAACATTTTTACCCAAATTAAGTATTTTCTTTTATGGAGATACCCACACCCACTGCACCGCAACACCTTTCCCATCTCCATTACCATCACCACACAGTCACTACATTATTGTTCATTAAAAATAAATATTTGGGACGCCTGCGTGGCTCAGTCTGTTCAGTGACTTCTGCTCCGGTCAAGATCTCACAGTTCACAAGTGTAAGCCCCGTCTTGGGCTCTGTGCTGACAGCTCAGAGCCCGGAATCTGCTTCAGAATCTGTGTCTCCCTCTCTCTCTCTGCCCTCCCCTACTCACACTCTGTCTGTCTGTCTCTCTGTCTCTCTCTCAAGAATAAATAAACATTAACATTTTTAAAAATAAATATTAATTGAGGGGGGTGTCAGCTATTTAGTTACTACTGCTTTGCTTAATGATCTGTTAACATGGTACATTTCTGTAAATGCACACACTCATAGAAATAGCTTTCTTTCTGTTTCAGTAATTAAAACAGTTAAATAGCATGAAAGTTATCTTTTCCTTAGGATATGAAATGAAATTTAGCCAAATATGGTGCTTTTTGTGAACTATTTCTTTGAAGGTTTTCTCACAGCCTTTTTTTTTGGAGTGTCAGGGCACATTTAGATCTTCCCAGTCAACTTTGAGCTGCAGACTTAAAACTAGGTGTGGCTTATTCTTTCAAACCTCCTCTGTGCCTGCAGGCTTCCCTAACTGTCCTGAATAGTTGTTGAAGATAAATGGCCTGGTCTCATCTTCAGCCCCCTTTTCTTCTTCTCTTAGATTTAGTGGAAACAAAACCTACTCAGTAACTTCTTTATGCTCTGGTCTAATAGCACACCTGCTTCTGTTATGCCAAATTAAGGTATTTATGAAGAACCTTCAAAACTATCTCACTTCTAGAATGCTGCATTGCTTTGGAATTAGGGAAGATCAAGTCAAATCATGCTGCCCATCATTCAACAAATAGAGATTGAGAGTCCCCTGTGTGCCAAGAAACTCACAATAGTGAGCTGAACTCAATAGCCTGTTCTTGTCTTCATGAAGGTTAAAGACAATTTAACTTCGGTGTTACATTGTATTATATCTGCCCCTCAGTATTTTTCAGAGCTTATGGTGTACAACTGTGACCACTTCTAAAAATTTTTTCAGTGTATTAATGTATTTATTTGTTTGTTTGTTTTTGAGAAAGAGGGTGGGGGAAGGAGCAGAGAGAGAGGGAGAGAGAATCCCAAGCACAGATTCCAATCTTCAAACAATGGACCCTGATGCAGTCACAAACCATGAGATCATGACCTGAGCCAGAAACCAAGAGTTTGATGCCTAACCTGTTGAGCCACCCAGGTGCCCCCTTTTTATAAATTTTTTAAGTTTATTTACTTATTTGGAGAGAGAGAGGGAGCAAGGAATGGTGCAGAGAGAAACAGAGAGAGAAACTGTGATCATTTTTAATGTAGCACAGGCAATTTATTTATTTATTTTTTTACCCATTTCATCCCTTCCTAAAATCTCTACTCACCGTACTTCTGAACCTTATCTCACCTTGAACCTTCAGAGAGTATTTTCTTTTATACCTACTGTGTTATGTGGCAACTTCTTCTGTTCAATGGTTTGTGAGTACTTTTAGAACCTGGTTCATTTCCTTCCTCAGTCTTTTTGTTTCTTTTTGGCGCTAGTTTCATTCTTCTTGTGTAAATTCCTCAGATAGCCTTCATGAATGAGGTTTAGATACTGCAGACTGAGCTGGGTTTTGTTGGGGCAGATCAGACAACTGTCATGGACTTTTTGTTTCAGTGCAGCACTCTCAGATTTACAGAGCTCTGTGCCAAGGAGCCTCCACATTCATTTTGTATTTTGGTCCATGCAGTAAGTAGTTCCTGGAATAAACTATGACGTGCATAATGGCCTGCATATTCAATAAAAATTCCAGACTCTATATGACATAGACCAGTTTCTGTCTTTGTTGAGACTTTTGAAAGATAAGTTCTGAACAAGAAAGAAGTGTGACTCACCATTAATCCATTTATTCTATTTTTTTTAATTAGATCAGGCATTGTAATGTTTTACTCTGATTTTTCCATATTGTGATATCCCATGCCTCAATATTCATTCAATATACTATATTTTTTTCAACACAGTGAATGGTATTGAATATGTTATGTTTGGCATTCTTGACATTTCACAGTGGACTTTGAACCAAATATGTGTTGATTTAATAGCTATAAACGTGTGGGAGAAAAAGCTCATATTTTTTATCTTTCACTTTATGTATGAAAGAAGTAGCCATTATTTTAAGATAATTCATGTGATTTTTATGCATATTAAAAGGATGCAGGTAACTGTAGACATGGTTGTTTTAAGGAGAGACTTTGATTTCAGCTGTCTGTTATTACCCACACTCAGAATGCACCAGGGTCTGGCTACCTTTGAATGCCCAGCACTAGGACACTTGACTACAGATCAAAGATAGAGTCTAAATTTTTAAAGCAACTTGCTAAGTATGCAGCCTAATGAACTCTGTTGTTGTTTCATGCCTATAAATTTTTACTGCTATTTCACTGACACCACATTCTGCTCTTTCTTGATTTATTAATTTCTATCTATTCCAATTTCTTTCCCCAAATCACCTTAATTGACTACCATACCACTATGGGAAAAGCATGTACTTACCTTTCCAAAAGTTCTCCGTCTTAATTCTGATTTTATTATACTGATAGTATAGTCAGGACAGTGTATACTTAATTTGTATATATGTTTAAATTAGTACATATATTTACTCAGAGGATCACTGTTAATATAACATCTTGCTGAGTTTGTTCTACATGCACAGATTTCAAAATGTATTTAGTAACTCATCTTGTTTATACTATGTGGTGCTTTGAATTTCTTCACATGGTTTGGTATATTTTTTTCTAACTGTTTAGTCTTGTTATGCAATAAATTAATGTTAAAAGGCAAAAAAAAAAAAAAAGTGGGGAAAGGGAAAGAGCTTGTCTGGAAAAGGAAAAACAATAAACCTTATTTAGGCAACTCTTCCCCTGCCAGTGTCTATTAAAGCTCTGTGCTTCCAGTGAAAGGGTTTCATCTCTGTGCCCCTTTTACCAGTAACCTTTTCAGTCTATGTTCATCATTTCCTTAAAGAATATTTCCCCTTGTCCCTTGCTGTCTTGTTGAAATTTTGATTATAAAGATGGCATTTCTGTTTACTCTCATAACCGATTAGCCAACAAAAAAGTAGACATTTCACTGGATTTTGCATTATAAAAAGAAATTCTGGGTGGTGCAGCACCTGACTTACACCGGTAAGGTCGATTCAAGAGTAATATATTGAGCTTTTTATTCCATTTCTAACTCTGACCTGAGTACTCTGTGGAATACCAAAATTACACAGAAGACAACCCCCTGCTCTAAAATAGTTTGTGTGCTAGCATTGAAAGTATGGCATACGTACAATGCATGGTTAAAGAATAGTGTGAAATTGGTTAACAAATTGATGATATTCTGTAAAGATTCCTAGGAAACAGAATTATCAATGAGGAAATCTCAGGAAAGGTAAAACATAACAAACCACCAAATGCTAGTAATTTTTCCCATGTGAAAATCAAGCTCAATGAATAATATTTTATTATTCCCAAATTATTATTAAGAGTAAGAGGCATAGCAATTTAAGATTTATTAAGGAGTAAAAGAGTGCACATATTAGAGTTGATAAAATATGTTGTATTAGTATTTGTGTTGTAATATTTGTAAATTTGTCTTTTTGGTATATTAATAAGTCAATCTAGCCCATGGACTTAAAGTTTGATTGGCACATCAATGTGTCTAAAACACTCTACTTTGATATATTTTTACCTCTTTCCCTCCCACATATGATCTATGCAATCATGGTGGCTTCTCTTTCAAATAGATCCCCATGTCGTCACAACAGGGCCATATTCGACCAAACACTGACCATCATCATTGGGCTTCTACAGTGGCTCTGTAATTGTTCTCAGTTTTAAACATCCTAAGCTGAAATCTGTCTACCAGGAAATAGCCAAAGTGACCTTCTTAAAACCCAAAATAAGTAAAGTTGCTTTGCTATTTAAATACCTGCAAGGTTTCTCACTCTGTTTATAATAAGCTCCAAACTGTTTACAACATTCCACCTTTATTGCCTACATTCCACCTTTATTGCCTACATTCCACCTTTATTGCCCCTGCCTCCCCTCTAGTTTCATCCAAGACTGTTCTTTTCCTCCTCACTCATTATTCCCTAGTTATCATGAGATGCATATTGTTCACTGAATGCCCTGACCACTGATGGCCTTGACATCTTTACAGTCCAACAACTTCTGTTTTCTCTGTGTAAACACATCTCTCAGCAGGACAGTGCAGTGGTTATGAATATGGACTCTGAAGTCTGATGTCCTGGCTAAAGGCCTAGTTTTGACACTTACTAATTGCATGACTGTGGGAGTGTCACCGAGTCCCTGATACTCTCAGTTTATCTCAAAAATGAAGTTAATGTTTATACTGACTTCTTTTTTTCTTTAATGGTGAAGGGAAAAAGTGGCTACATGGATTGTGTCATTTTGCTTGTTTATTGCCAGATCTCTTCTTAAATATCTCCATAAGTCATTCACTACCTTTTGTAAATGATACCCTCTACTTCCTCCATTTTCTTAACTTGCTTTATTTTTTTTCTTGTAGCATTACAAGTATCGAAAATTATAATATTTTCATACTCGTTTGTTTGCTTATTATCTGTCTTATCTTCCAAAATCTTTTATGAACACATGGGCTTTGATCTTCTTGTTCAACTAGTTAAGGGAGTATTGTCTAAAACACAGTAGGTATATACTAAATATTTGTAACTAGAAAAGAAGAAATTGGAGTTCTAAAATATAGCTTTAAAAATGTTAGTGATTTTTTTTTTTTGTTTTCTAACCAATATTCCACCAAGCATTGACCTTGTGAGGTGTGCAAAGAATCACAAAATGCCCAGGTTATATTTTCCCTGTGCTGATTAAATCCTATTCTTCCAAAAGAGCAGGGAACCAATGAAGATTTAGTTTACATGATGTGATATGAATCATCCTGAAAGTTCTACCTCACCCATATTACCACCAGGCTTAAAACACCCACTGTTTACTTGATGCTTCATCTCTAAAAAGTCTCTACAGTATCTGCATTAAGGCATGGGTTGCTTATGGGCAGAGCCCCATAGATGCTTTAAAAATATTTTTTTAATTTTTTTAAATGCTTGTGTTTTTTTTGTTTTGTTTTTTTGTTTTGTTTTGTTTTGAGAGAGAAAAAGAGACAGAGCGTGAACAGGGTAAGGAACAGAGAGAGAGGGAGATACAAAATCTGAAGCAGGTTGCAGGCTCTGAGCTAGCTGTCAGCACAGATCCCAATGCAGGACTCCAACTCACGAGCTGAAAGATCTTGACCTGAGCCAAACAAAGTCAGACTCTTAACTGACTGAGCCACCCAGGTGCCCTTTTAAAAATTTTTTCTTTTAATGTTTGCTTATTTTGAGAGAAACAGAGGGCGAGCACGGAGGGGCAGAGAGAGAGGGAGACACAGAATCTGAAGCAGGCTCCAGGCTCTGAGCTGTCAGCACAGGGCACTATGTGGGGCTCAAACTCACCAGCCATGAGATCATGGCTTGAGCAGAAGTCGGATACCCAACTGACTGAGCCACCCAAGTGCCCCACAGATGCTTTTAGAAGGAAGAATCCATGGAGTTGGTACTCTAAACATGAAGAACATAATATTTGACATAATCAAGGAAAATATAAAGCCTTATACAAGGGCGGGCTCCAAAAAATACTTGGATTCGTCTGAATATTTAAAATATTAAAAAATTCAAACTAAAGTTTTTTGGTGATGGAGCCTTAAACAGTTTAATGCTTACATCTCTCACTGTGCATAATAATGTCAAACCTGTACCTGACTGCTTCAATAATAATTGATGGTTTTAATCCAACTTCTTCACAAACAGAATTTTCCAGTATTCATTAATTATAAAAGAAAAACAAAAAAGCTAACCCGAGTATGGATTTTGCATTACACATTCTGTTCATGTTGCCTGCCATCACTTACTATGCTGGACAGGTCTCTCTGAAGTCCTCTGTGTATTAGAACATGTAGAATATTTGGAATTGAATCTCTACTTTGTCAAATGTAATTTAGAGTTTATTTGTGGGGTCTCGTTTCAAGAGTCTAATTAGAGATGGTTCTGAAAAATAAAATAAGCTCCAGCTAAAGACATGAATGATTTGTGGCTGAGTACTACAGCCATTATTCATGGGTTTGCTAATGTTTGAGTTGTTACCTTGTCATGAATTTTTATTTTTATTTTTAATGTGCTCTTAATTAAAATAATTTCCTTCTCTTGTAAGTACCCACTTAGATGGCAAATAATTTTCCCAAGATATGGGAGATATTTGCAGTAACTTTAAAGTTAGTAAATCTGATTTCATTATGGCTGGGTGGCTCAGTTATTGAGCTAATTAAGCCAGCATGATCCAGTGATCACAGGAGCTCCTTGACATGGCACAGTCTTTGGCTGACGTTCCTGCTCTACTAAAATAGATCAAATAAGTTTATTTGGTCTTGAGGGAAATGATTTAAGAGTTTATGGATGGGCTTGTATATAGTACTATTTCTTACCTTGATAGAGCCATTTAAAGCCCTTATCAGTGAGTATAAGATGAGATATGAGACAGAGAATATCCCAGGTCCTCTTCATTTAGTGTTCATATTTCCAAATAGGTATATCAGTGAACACTTCAATAGTCCAGAGAATGTTAAGTCCTCACAGGTTGATACTTTCTTCTTTCATCTGAAGGAACTTAATTACATAGTCCTCAGGGAAAAAACTCACTGCTCTCTTGAGCTGCCAAGAACATCTTAATTAGAAATGTACCATCCTGTGGACGCACCCTGTGGACCAGTTAACTTACTACTTAAAAATCAAAACTAGTGAGACTATACATGTGTTATCTATGTCCACGTAACATGTCTTTCTCACCTGAATTTGAGTTAGTTCAGCAGTATGCCAAAGTTCTGTTTCTATTCTTCACCATACTCAACCGTCTTCATCGCTTGTCATCCAACAATATTAAATGTGAGAAGAGGACATTTCCATTCTGGATCTCCATTCTGGAATGTATAAGAGGAAAATAAGAAGCATCATGGAACTAATGAGTTTTATCATCCATATCATTAAAAAAAGTTATTTGCCAAAGAGAAAATGTAAGTGGCAAATAAAACGAGTTGGAACACACTTCATGAGTTTCTGTAGCTTTCACCAAACTATGATTAAAAAAAAAAAAAAAAAAGCTCTGAATAGCTAGGGGAAATTTAAATTAAGAAATTGAGGATTCTACTAATTACTGATGATGCTCATAACTGAGCTTTCTGGAGGTCCTGGAACAGTGATTCTCAGTTGGGGCAGACATGAGCAAGGCCTCCATGTTTATTCAAGAACATTGTCAAAGTAAGCCACTCTTTTTGAAATAATTGTGTCCTATCCTGCAGTTCAGGCAAAATAGAGAGGAAATATTAAGAATAACTAAGCAGGAGACAGAGCTTTCTTTTGAATTATACACTTACCAAAGAAATAGTGGGTCATTGGGCAAAGATAATTTTTAGAAAAAATTCATCAACCCACTACCTTTTACTAGTCAGTAATAGCTGTGGATTTAATTCACATTTTTCCAAACAATGAGAAGACTACACTAGTACCTGAACACATAATGATAAAATGAATTCTGAGGTTATTTCCTTATAAACAGACTTTAGAGCTCATAACATTACTTGAGAAGAAAATGCCAATTAATATTATTATTAAGATTTGTGCCTCTTACTGTCTAACTACAACACCTTAAGTTGCTATTATCCATTTCTTCTCTTACACCTTCTACCTTTTCTTCTTTATGAGTTATTTTCTGTTTTTCCTTAAAGATGACCAAAACATCCTTACCTACGTCCATATCCCTACCATGGTCATAAAAGAAACAGAAATAAAAGTGGTAGTTTATGAGGACAGAAACCTACTTCTCAGTTTTGTTGTAACTAACCTTTACACTCTAGCCACTAGACCAGCCACCCTCAGTTATTAAATTGAAAGCTGCATAAGAAAAAGAAATAGCATTTCAGATGCATACGATGAGCTAGGAATAAGTTGGCAAAAGGAAGAAAAGGGACAGAAGTTTTAAGAGAAATTGGTATTTCCCAAATTAAATGAAAGTCTAGAAAAAGATTATTTCTAGGTCCTACATTGCATATGGTGACAAGAAAAAGTTAATACTTATTTTAGAAATAAACTCCTAAAAGGAAGTGCCCTTGTCTGGTAGATAAATAATTATCTTGAAGTATGTGCTTGAATTATCTTTTCCCTGCATCTCAGTGTGGTTACCAAGGTATCTCCTAGCTTGAATTCCCCTCTTATTTTAACTTTACTTTTGCCAGTTGACCAGCATAACCAGTTTTCTTATGTTTTTTTTTTTCTATCTGCCCTCCCTGTCACTTCCCTACACATATATAATACTGATCCTTCCATCTGACAGCTTTTAAGATCTTGTTTTATTAAAAGTGCTATAAACAAGTAACCTCAATAATACATTAAGTTAAAAAATACTTTATTTCTGTTTTACAATTTCAAAATCAGTCCTAATCCTAATCATCATCCAGGGAGTCAGTTTTTATTCATTTTGAAACTCTGCTGTCCCCACGTCTGTTGCATCTTACGGGAAAGGAAGGAGGATGAGCCGGGCCACATTCGTATCTTCTATGTTGATGATGAGTCAGAAGTTACAAATGTTACATGAGTTTGCATCCCTTAAACCAATATTTAGTCAAATATCCAAATCTAAAATACAAGGGAGGTCAGGAAATATTGTTTTTTCTTGGGAAGTCATGCTTCCAGCTAGAAATCTGTTGCTATAGATTAAAGGTAGAACAGATTTCCTTGGCCAGCCAGCAGTCTTTACCACATGTTTCTTTTTGTAAATAATTATGTTTATGTTAATGATTTTCTAAAATTCTCTACATATATCTAGTAGTTATGTATTACTACCTTTAAAAAATTAATACAAAACAGTGGCTTAAGACAACAAAACTTATTTTTTAATGTTTATTCATTTTGAGAGACAGAGAGAGACAGAGTACCAGGATGGAAGAGGCAGAGAGAGAGGTAGACACAGAATTTAAGCAGGCTCCAGGCTTTGTGCTGTTAGCACAGAGCCTGACACAGGGCTCAAACTAGTGAAGTGTGAGATCAGGACCTGAGCCAAAGTCAGAGGCTTAACTGACTGAACCACCCAGGTGCCCCCCAAACAAAACTTATTAACAGTTTCTCAGCACCACAATTCAAGGTCTGTGTGGTTCTGGCTCAAGGCTTCTAATTAGGTTACAATCAAGCTGTTGGCTAGAGCTGTAATATATCTAAAGCCTTTCCTCAGGTAGCATATGCTTCTAAGATGGTGCACACACATGGCAGTTAGTTAGAGTCCCCAGTCCCTCACCTGCTGTAGACTAGAAGTCTCAGTTCCTCTCCACATGGGCCTTTCCACAGAGCTCACGAAACTGCCTGAATGTCTTCAAGATATGGAAGCTCCTTCCTTAAAGTAAGAGAGAAAGGCAGGAGGGAAGAAGGAAGGGGAGGAGAGTAAGGAGAGAGGAGAAAAGGAGAAGAGGGAGAAGGAGGAGGAATGGAGGTAAGGGAGAAGGAGGAAGAAGATGGGGTAGAGGAGGTGAAAGAAGGAAGCAGGGGAAAAGAAAGAGAGAAAGTCCAAGATGAAAGCTATAGACTTTTATACCCAGTCTCAGAAGAAATACTCTCACTTCTGCCCTATGCTGCTGGTCACACAGATCAACCCCTGTGTGGTAGGGTACAAGGTGAGAAGGGAATGTACAAAATTATGAGTAGCAAGAGGTGTCATTACTAGGAATAATCCTAGAGGTTGGCTACTACATTTCTCAATGTTTTGATTTCTCTCTGTGTAGTCTGTAATGAGAGATTTGTAAGTAGTGTTTTAAATATAAGATATTCAAAGTATGGTAAGATTTCTAAAAAAAACCCAAATATTCGTGTTCAGATATTTTTTTTAATGGAGAAGAAACCAGAATTTTGGGTATATTTATCACACCTAGTGGAACAACCATAGTCCTTTATGAAAAACATATTCCTCACCTATTTTCTGATTTCATTCCTCCATCAAATACTAAATCTCATCTCTCTAACCTTTGGGGACAGTGACTGAGTTACAATAAATTAATTTGTTCTAAGTTCTTAATGGGTTCCTGTCCTTAAAATTTTTTTTTTCATTTGAAGTATTTATTTTTAAAGATTTCTTTAAAATCTTTAACCAAAATCCATACTAAGGGTAGATCAAATGATGTTTTTATGTTATGTTGTGTTGTGTTGTGTTATGTTACGTTACATTACGTTACGTTATGTTATTTATTTATTTTAATTTATAGCTGATTCTGTTTCCTTTCAGTGGTGGAAAGATCCTCTGCAACCTTGTGTTTCACACAAATCTGCCTAGATTAATATCGGCTTTGTCATTTGTCTCATTTGTGATAGAGACCATGAGGTTTCATTGGAACATGAATTATACTGTCTTTAATCAAGACATAACAGGTAACATTGTTTCTAAGATACAAAACAGTACTGAAAATCAGCAGACTTGAGTCTAGTTCTGACTATACCATGAAGTAACAGGGGAAACAGGGAATGAATCATTTAACTTTTGGTGGCCTCGATTTCCTCATTTTTATTTAAGGACTTTAGTATAGCCATTACTTAAGATGATTTTAGACCTTCATTCTTTTCAATGATTATGATTTTTGGCCACTGAACTTCCATTTTATCAATGTCAAAATATGGCAAGAGATAGTTGTGTTATACAGATGAATACAATAAAGAATGTTGACAAAGTAAGGCACATAGAAATTATTTCTCAGTCCCAGATTGTGCAAAACCCTGTACTATCCACGCCTCAGCACTTCCACTTGCGAAGGATTGATCTTTAATCCTTTTCAGACCAACTTGTTAGGTGGACTTAAGAGGAACTAATAAAACTGAGTCTGAATAAAGTTCAGGTTCTGAGTGATTAACAGTTAACTGGGAATAATCCAGCCCAGCAGGGCCAGACCACTTACTGCCCTAAATGAGAATCTGTGAGAAGTATTGTCTATTTCCTCTTTTTCTCAAGTTTATAAGCCTCTGTCTATATTGTAGCAGAGTCTGAGAAACTTGAAAAAAATACATGCAGCATTTTTCCTGCTTAATCTGGTTTCCAAATGCTTAATATTGAACTTGACCTTAACATAGAAAGGCATTAAAACCAGATTTAGGTCACATCCAAGAATATTTTTCAACCTGTCTCTTTTCTTTGAACTCATCTCTTCTCCATCTGCCCACAAATTTTCTTCACACTTAGTGTGGCTGACTTTTTTTCCTAAAGCCATTGTACTGGTAATGGTTTTTCTAAAACCCTGCATCCAATCTAATTCTCCACTGTTTTTGAATTTGTAATCTCAGGCCGTTCACCTCTGCCCTCATCATCCTGGTTACTATTCTTTAATTTCTTCATCACTTCTGTTGCAATTTATTTACACTTGTAATTTCATTACATGAATTGTTAAAGTTCTTCAGGGCACTTGTTTATATTAAAGATCTAATTATACTGTGTGGCACAGCTTGCCCATCAGACTCAAGTGCTCTTATGTCACTTGCCATTTTATCCTCTGCAAAGGAACTGGTATTGTTTCAAGACTGCATCTTGGAAAGTATAAATTATTCTGAGAAGGGTGATGGACACTGGATTAGGAGACCTGCCTTCTCTCCCAAGTTTTACACAGATTACTTTGGTGTATTTCTTTCAAGTTCACTTCAACAACACTTACCGAATACATATAATGAGCTAGGCTCTGTACTTAAAGTTCAGAATATAAAGATAAATGACTGTTCTCTGACCTACAGGAACACAAATAAAGACAAGAAGGAAACATAATGCAAAAGAACAATGATGGAGTCTTGTTCTAAGGACCACAGTAGCACAAGGAGAGTACAGATATATTCTACCTATAGAGTGGAAAGCTCTCAAAGAGTAGGTCACAGATGACCTGAAATATCATTTGTAGATGAGCAGCAGTTTGTCAAGCAAAAGGAAAGAAAGAGTCAGATAAGATAGGGTAACATATGCAGGAATTAGGAGAACAAGTTGTAATTTCTTGTCAGGATAAATAAATAATACAGGTTGCTGAATCCTCCTCCCACAATCAATTCCACTGAAACTAGAGAGGGAAAAGAGAAGCATGAACTTTAGAAAATACAGAAAAAAGGTAGATGGGTATCTTGACTTAGTATGTATTCTTGAGGTGAAAGGGGGAAGGATGTCTGCAGGTGAGATCTGGGGGAAATAGTAGAAACTCTCCATCCTTTTGGAAAGAGAGTTTATAAGTTCAGCTCTTGCCACCTCCTGGAGTTGCCTTAGAAGTGTCAGTACAGGCTGTTCTTTCACACAGAAATCATTAGCCAGGGTAGTCCTTTGGATTGGGTGGAGTTAGAGTCTCTCAAAGCCTTACTAAGATGAGGAGGTGATGTCAGTGTCTCAGGATGGCCTTCCTACTTCCTCCCTTCCAAACACACAAGCCTACGTCAAGAAAGCCTTCAGATTTTCAGGAGGTTTAGGTAGATTATGACCTACTTACCTCCTTCCAAGTTGCTATTTCCCGGTAGTGGAAAGGTGAGCCCTTGACTAAAGGTTTTCTTCCATACTGTGCCTGAGGTTCCCTGCCTTGGAGTCAATCTCCTTATTCATCTTTTCACTCACCTAGAAGGACCCAGATTGATGTCTGAATTTTTGAACATCCCTATCACACATCAGAAGACATAGAAATGACACAGAAAAGTTAACTCATTCCCCTAAGGTCACAAGGCTGGACAGTGACACTGCTGGACGAGGAAGCAGGGAATCCAATTCCAAGGCCCATGTTATTGTACAATACATGTATTACACATATTAACATATACAGCCTTCTGCATATGGTGAAAGCAGGCACATGTGAAAGCATCTTACACTTGTACATTAAAGCACAGCCTCAGAGAGATGGCTTCTTGAGCTGTCTACTAACCACTTGGGCATGTTTCAACATCACAGCACTTATTCCTGGCAGGAGTCTATGGGAACTTCTCTACTGCAATCCAGGAGATGGAATTAAGTACCTACTACAACAGGAGAGACACCTGGCCCCTGGGTTTGTACATCACTTTTTTAAGAAAACCAGCCATATATAAAATTCTCAGGGAAGGAATAGTGAGGAAGGAATTAAGCCTTCTAAAGAGTCCATGCACTTAAACTTATTCCAGAAGAATCAAGGAAGCACAAGGTTGAATATAATATGCTACAATGCCTACTATCCTCTCTTTTATATAAATTAGGGAATTCAGGATAAGATGCTGACATTAGGGATGGTGTTTTCAGAATGAAACATGGATTAGGTATGAAAACAGAAGGTAATTTGGAATGTATGTCAAACAAACCAATATCCAGTTCCACAGTGAGGCAGTCTCTATAAACAGGAAATCATCTAAAATACCAAATCCCTCCTGACTCCAATCAGAAGGCACAAAGGGTCTAAAAAGATAGAGGAAGAGGGATTTGGAGGTTTTACATAAACATTTGAGGCAATGGGATACAGGAGAAAGCATTCTAAAGGAAATTTGCTGCTGAATCTGTGGGTATGAAAATAGCCATTTTGAAGCAGAGCTTGTCCAAGCCTGTGTCAATCAAAATTTTCCTGGCCACCTGCCTAGGGGCTGTGTGCCAGGTTCACTGATTGTTTAAGGCAATCCTAACCTTTAAGTCATGAGTCAAAGGAAGCAGGAGAACCTCTATAAACAAACTCAGAAAATGAAAATATATATTGTAACTAAATGTAGATTTTGTCAAAGAGGAAAGAGTGTCCTGCTTCTGTCCTTGACTTAAAGTAACAGTTGTTAAAAAAAAATAGGGTTGTAGCCTTGGGTTGAGATGCCTGATGTCCAAATGTGTGAGCACAAGAGGCTGTGTGTTTGATTCACAATTTTTCTGTGATCCAGACCATTTTCCTGCCATTAATCTGAAGTTTACATACAGCTCACAACCTCTGCTGCAGGCACAACTTACCTTGTTTGTTATGAATTCTTTTTTCTCAGAAATCAAAGCAGATCCAGAGGTTTTCTCACCAAAGCCTCAGGTGCTCCCAGAGCTCTTACCAGATGTTTGTGCTCAACTCCATCCTCCTAAATGTGACTCTCCCTTTTCTCTTCTACCATCCGACCCCTTAGTTTCTGGTCAGGTGTCTTCTGAGCTGCCCAATCCGAGTCACTTTTAGCACTCAACAAAGAAAAGGAAGATTAGTTTGTAAATTGTGTCCACTCATTCCTCTTTTTGTTCACTGTCATTGCAGTCCTCCCATGACTGGATGGATGTGATAGAGGTCAAAGGTCAGCATTCTTACCCTGAAGCAACCCTTTCAAACCGAGTTGCTTTAGTAAGGGTTTCTCAGAAACAAGATGATTCTGTTGTGGGGATTGTGCTTTTTTTTCTTTCTTTTTTTTTTTTTTTTAACAAGGACTTCCCTGAACTGGGAAGTTTCTCAGCATTCAGTTCCATTCAGTCCAGCAATTATTGAGATTAGTGAATTTATACCATATGTCAAATACCATGATAGCCACTTAGAGACTAAAAACATAAAATAGCATACTACTCTTCAAGTTATGATCTTACAGTAGGGGAATGAGTGATGCAAATAATTATAAGATAAAGCATAATCCAATAAGTTCTGTAATATAGAAGAGATGTGGAGGCACTGAGGGAAATGGGCTTCTTTATATTGAGAAAATCTGGCAAAGATTTTAGCAAAGATAGAAGAAAGGGAAGACTAGGAGGGGTCAGCAGAGAAAGAATGGAAGGTAAAGAACATTCCAAGAAGAGTGGAAATTATAAATAGAAATAATTTGTACATCTGTATTTGAGAAACTGAGAATAGTCCATGTGGTTGACTTATGAAAACAAATACAGAGAAATGACTGGGGGCCACCTGATGCCTTTATCCTTGTCCTGTGGCCTTGTGCACCCAGGTTTGGAATTGATTTTCTCTCATTACTGTTTCAGTTTGCGTTTTAGTCTAGCTTCTGTGAGTTGTGCAGCTCTCTAATGAAGTGGCCCTGGCTAAGTGATTCCTGGAGTCTTTTCTCACCTAAGGCTCATTGGTTTATGCAAGTGTCATAGTGGATGAGGAAAACCAAGACAAGTTGCTTTCTCTGGGATCAATACAGTTTTCTTGATGATCTTTTTGTTCAGAGTTGTTTACTGAGAAAGAAGTCTTAAGGTAGATTTATAGTCCAAGCTTAAGTTTTCATCTATGCGTGAACAATTATTTTGAGCAGTCACTTATCCAGTATGTATTAACTGCTTCTACTTACCAGGATGTGTTGTAAGCAAAGCAACAGTATCAGAATCATGGAGATGATGCATGCTTTTAAAGAAAAAAAAAAAAAAATAGAATGATTATTGGATTTCAGCATAACTTCACTAAAATATTATTTTTATGTAACCTTGTCTATAAATTCTCTTATGTTTAGTATCTTGAATTATAAAATGTGTTTAATAAAACAATTAAAATGTGAGGTTTTATTGAGTTTTATATTCACCACAGACACAAAGTATTTTGCATGCTATGGAGTGTTATACAAGAGTAAGTTATAATTAATAACAAGGTTACTCTAATATTTCTGTTTTTCAGAATTTCTTACCCTGACAAACTATGGAAATATGATGCAAAGCATATATTAAATTCAGGAAGGTAATTATTTTTAATAAAGGGAAAAATGAAGAACTGTAAGGTAGAATCTCATGCAGGTGTCTAACACAGCATAGTGAGTTCTGAATTATTAATGTGATGAGAATCCAATTGGTATCTCACATGGTTCAGTCCTAAGCCTTAAGGCAATAGCAGAAGGGATAAAGAAATTGAGAAAAATAAGGAGGATAAGTTTAGTACACTTGAAAGAGGTTTAAGAAAAATTAAGAAGGATAAACTTAGTATACTTGGAGCCTAATTAAGTATGATGAGTTGAGGGAGAAAAAAAATTAGGGTGGTTATTATGGCTCATAACCATCATAATGTGCTAATGGTAGCACCATTGATGAGTGTAGAGAATACAGGAAGAAAAGCAGATTTAGGGTTCAACAAAATAATTTTAGCTCAAGTTGCTTTGAGTATTAAATGCCATATTAATATCTATTGTTGCCATAATATGATCCAAAATTTTAACAGCTTAAAACAACAAATATTTGTTAATTCACACATTTTGTGAGGTTCAGGAATCTGGAAATGGCTTAGGAGAGTGATTCTGGCTCAGTCTGTCATGAGGTTGCAGTAAAGCTGTAGGGCAGGTCTGTGCTCCAGTTCCAAGCTCATTCACGTGTCTATTAACAGATAGCTTCAGTTCTCATCATGAAGACCTCTTATAATGATGGTCAGAGAAAGAGGAAAAGGAGAGATTAAGTCAAGAGAGGACCCACAAGATTTTTTTATAATCTTACTCTCAGAAATGACATGCCATCACTTCTGCCATATGCTATTGATCACAAAGACCAATCCTGAATACAATGTTCAAGGGTACCACACAAGAATGAATATATCAGGAAATAAGCATCAGTTTAGAAGCTGCCTACTGTGATTCAGTTAAGGATGTCCAGAAGACTGATAAATTAAGGTATGTGATACTGAGAAGGGCAGGGAAGATCAGGGTTAAAGATGGAGATTTGAATATTTTTGGCATATGGATGGAAATTAAAGCTCTGAGTTTAAATGAGATGGCCAAGTCAAAGATAGTAAACCAATCATTCTCACCAGAGTGCAGACAAGCCCCACTGTCCATTCCAAGTGTGGTAGAAGAGCGGGGGTTGATGGTAGTGTACAACTTCTCAAAATCTTTATTATAGTTTTAAAAAAGCATTTCCAGAAATTCTGTGGGACCTTATGCCACCTACATAGTCTATCACCTTTGGGAATCTCTTATATTCACTACTTTGTCTACTTAATATTTATTGCAGACCCAATACATATGTTATGTATTGTCAAAAAAGTTGGTGTATAATAGAGACTCGATATTTGTTATTATGGAAGAGAAGAGCATAAATAATACCTCTCAGGTGAGGAGCATCTGGGTGCAACTAGAGAGAGCAGCTCATGAAAGAGAATGAAAAGTTTACAAAAACAAGAAGAAACATAGATTCCATAAGACAAATAAGTAGAGAATTTTATGAAGAAAATGTTGGTAATGAAATTTAGGGTAAAACTTAACACATAACAACAAATAAGTAAGACACAAGTAAGGAATAACAAAGAATTAACAAAAAGCAAGAAACAAATCAATGTGGAAAATATCTTAAATGTCTGTTTATAATGGAGATCATAAAAAATAACTATTTTTAACATTCTCTTTTTAACACTCTTAATAGTTTGATCATTGCATACATGAAACTTGTCTATCTTCATTCATTTTTTTAATTATACATCATCTTAGACCAAACCAGGTAGCATCTTGAAGCAGAGAGAGTCAAATTTTAGAGGTTATTTTTTAAATCTCATCCACTCCTTTAGAATAAAATTTAATTAAATTTGACCCCTAGGAAAATAACCTGTATGCAGTGCCTCCTCTGTTGTAGAATATTCTTCCAAGAAAGAACATTCTCTAAATTTAAACAGATGCATTTGTAACAATTTATTATTTTATTTTATATTTCACAATCTTTCAATGTTAAATGTCACTCATTTGTCTGCTTAACAAAGTTTTTAACTTTTTTCCCAGGGTCCCTCTGACTCCCATACCAATGCTGATCATTCTTAGAACCAAAGCCAGAGTGAGCCTAGTGAAATGTAAAGTTAGATCATGGCTCTTCCTTCCACCAAACATAGCTCCTTTTTAGGGCTAAGAGTCAATTTGAATTTTATCTCTTACTCTGGGATTTTGACTGTTTTTTTTATTTTATAATTTTTTAGTGTTTATTTTATTTTTGAGACAGAGCACACGTTGGGGAGGGGCAGAGAGAGAGGGAGACACAGAATCTGAAGCAGGTTCCAGGCTCTGAACGTCAGCACAGAGGCCAATGATGTGGGCCTTGAACTCACAAACCATAAGATAATACCTGTGCTGAAGTTGGATGCCTAACCGATTGAGCCACACATGCATCCATGGCTGTCTTTATAGTAAAAACATGTTTTAGCACGAGAGAAGAGAATTATCCGCCCTTGCATATAGAAGCAGCATGTTGACTTGTCCTTCAGAGAAGTGAACTGTATTTTACTTCCAGCATATATAGAAACTGATGGCTTCCAATTTATACAAATAAGCAAAATCATATACATAAAACAAGACATTGACCTTCATTTATCAATATATTTTAATATAAAAAATATAGAGCCATGATCATTTTACCTCTTCCTTTTACAAATCATAGTTCCTTCCTGCCATCAGTCATATTTATTCACATTAATTACCATTTGGTTTAATTGAAGCAGCCTATAATACTTTAAATAAGAACCTATTTTCAAAAGCACTTACCAATATTCTTTTCAGGATTAGAAGCTGTTAATGTGCTAGAGCAAATAGAAATTATGGTGGCTAATACACAAAATATAACATTTAGTCTACAGGTCTTCCAATTAAAAACAGTAACTATATTGCATCATCCCCTAAGAATAGTGGTAATATTTTCCAGTGTCTTGATGTCAATATCAACAACTTATATACACATAATTTTAAAAATAGATTTTGTGAAGTGATTCTGGTACGCAAGTTGGCCTAAAAGGCCATCCTTGGAAGTGATAACTGTAATTTCACCATAATGAATTCATTAACACTTTTATGTGAATTTGTTCATCACACATTACCCCAGCATGACATCTGAGTAGGTTTGACTAGAAGGAAATTTACTGATGAATTCTGATTCAGAGGCAAACCCATGTAAGAATTCTGGGTCCCGGAGGACAGCCTAAGTAAATTACTCTCTTAGAGGTCTAAGGCTACCAGACCTCTAATTCTTTTCAGCCTGTGATCCATATCCCCTACTCCGTCCATCTCCCATCTCAGCCATATTTCCTAATATATAAATTCTACCACTTCTCCATTGTGAAAACTATGCCAGTACCTGCTCAGAAACTCCCCAAGATGTCCGTGAAAGTTCTGTGGCAGTTTATTTTTGTTTTTGTTTTTGTTTATGTTTGGTCAACCTACATGGGAGCCTCATTATCTAAACTCATTCACTCTATGCTCCAATAATACTGGACCTGTTCAGTGTTTCTCAAATATGCAGTGTCTGTTTATAGCTCTGTTTGCCTGAAATGCCTTCTTCCTATGCCTCAAAAAAAGTCCTAAGTCTTTCCTTTGCATTTTTAAGAACAACATTTATTAAGGTAAAATTCAGACCAAGCTACCTTAAATCATATTTCCTGGAACAAGGTAAAAGTATAAATAAATAAAATGCAGAATAGCTGAAGCAAAAAAAAAAAAAAATCCTCCATTTTTACTATTTAGACATATACTGAAATGCTAACAATGGCTGTTGATTTCATCCTTTTTCCCCCTTCTGAGTAGATTTGGTTTTCTTACACAGTTATTATGATATAATGTATATTTTATTTTTGTTTTCTTGCAACATTAGACTGAGTTTTTTTCTGTGTTATCACACGGACTTCATAAACATTGTTTTATGATTTCATTTCCTTCATTGAGTGGCTAAGCCAGGTTTCAACCATCTTCAAACACTCAGCCTGCTCCCATTTCCCTATAAATTATCATCTTTCTCATGAGGAGGCTTGTTCATGGCCTCCTTCACATCCTTTAAAGAGGGGTATAATGATGCCAGGTTCTCTGTGCCCTACAATTCTTTCCTATACCCTTTAGTATGATGCAGGGCAGCAAAACTCTGGAAGCAGCCTTCCTCCAAACTTGGGAAAACAGGGATTTTCTTAAGCTTTTGTTTTTTTTCTAGGTTAATTTTTTTTTAATGTTCTATTTATTTCTGAGAGGGAGAGAGAGAGAGAGACAGTGTGAGCAAGGGAGGTTCAGAGAGAGAGGGAGACACAGACACCAAAGCAAGCTCAGCACAGAGCCTGATGTAGGGCTCAAACCCACAAACCGTGAGATCATGACCTGAGTCGAAGTCAGATGCTTAACCGACTGAGCCACCCAGGCGCCCCAGCTAGGTTAATTTTTAACTTGCAAATAAATTACACATATAGTACGAAGAGTTTTCATAACTCTTCTTCCAATTTCCTTTATTTAACAACTTCCATTACCATAGGATATTTTTTTACCTTATTACTCTTGGCAAAATATATTAACTAATATAACCATTTTTCCCACTAATGTTTTTTTTTTTCTGTTTCAATCTAACTCAGGATCTCACATGGATTTAATTGTCATGTACTGTAGTTTCCCCTGATCTGTGAGAGTTCTTCAGTCATGTCTTTCATGACATTTTGTCATGCTTTCACTTTTATATTTTCCATGTCACTTATGAACGGTCAGTTAGTATGTAGAATGCTTTTCAACTTGAGGTTGTCTGTTGTATCTCATTAGACAGAGGCTGCGCGTTCATGGGAAGAATGCAACAGTCAATGTGTCCTCAGTGCATCATTGCACAGGGTACATGATGTTGATATGTTTTACTGGTGATGTTATCCTCAGGCACTTGACTGAGGTAATGTCTGGCAAGTGTCTGCATTGTAAATTTCCTTTTTTCCCTCTGCAATCACTAAATATTGGAGGGAATATGCTTTGAGATTTTGCAAATATTATGTTTCTGCTTAAATTTTCACTTACTTATTTCTGCATTCACAAATGATTCTTGCCCAGGAAATCATTAAGTTATGATTTACGGTTTCCTTATTATTTGTATATTTATTAATTTGGATTATTTTGCAAGAAAGACTGGCCACACCTCTGCATCTTGTTTGCTTAATCTTTTATTTGTCTAAGTACAAACTGATGGATATTTGTTCTATTATTTGAGTACTTCCTTGGCTGGCATTGCAAGTTGCCCCAGATTTGGCTTTATTTCTCTTGCCTAAGCCCTATAATCAGCCAGTTCACTAAGGATCTGTATTGTATAAGGAGTATGTTTTCCACTTGTACTAAAGAATGGTATTAGAAAAAAGATGTGCAGATGCGCTCATTGCTATATTAATGCTTCTGTATTATGAGACACACCCATGCACACATACACATACATGTCTATACAAATCTGCATTTAATTCTGTATCTGAGTGTGTGAGTGTTTTTCATGAGCCTATATTGATACTTCTGACTGTGTCTAACGTCACAGGCATTATTCTGGCTTTCCAGCCTTTCACTTCTTTCTCCAGCATTAAGAAACCTCCATTTCATTATTTATTTCATTATCTATCTATCTGTCGGTCTACCTATCCTTAGTATGCATATAAAGTGGTTTTCGAATTCCTAACTACACACCTATGAGAAACAAATGTACCAATGAGAGTGCAGTGTTGGTGATCAGTTCTTTTTGTCTTTGGCCTCACATTATCCTTCCTTAATCATATTTCAAACTTAAATGGTACATTCTCTATGAGGCCTTCTTCCAGGCCCATCACCATTAAAAAGCACCACCAATGACTCTTGTGTTTCTGCTTTCAGGGAGATTAGACCACAATTCCCTAACTGTCCTGCTCATCCTAAGAATGGAGACATAAAGGAGACATAGTCTCTGTTCTCAAGGAGCTTATTACCTCAAGCTGCTTAGTACCTGTCTGTCTGCTCAAGTACTGGATATTGTAGCTACAACATGCTGCCTGGCATGAGAATGAGTTTAGCAAATGTTATTTTGTAAGTGAATGAATGAATGAATGGATATCCTATGTAAAAAGGAAAGAAAAGCCTGGAAGGACCTGTGGGGGCTGGAGACAAAGAGCTGTTTGATGGTTAGCCAGGTTAGCACTGGCTTTAGAGTTGCATGTACCCAGAATTAAATCCTATCTCTGCCATTTACTGCCAACTATCTATGCTTAGGCTGCATGGGAGTATTAGCAGTAATTACAGGCAGAAGATAACTGAAAAGACCATGTAGATACAATCAAATTACACAGTGGTTTTTGAAACCAAGAAAATGTTGGTGCTAGCAAAATATCTAGTGGATATATGGCAGATGAAGTCATTGCCATCATTCAGAGATGGAAAAACAATGTTAAAAAAATCCTAGATACATACACATGGACATTTATTTTAGCTCATTTGAAACTATTAGATTTGAGTATTGCTTTTGAGAATATTTCTTTCTGTAAGAGAATAAAGTAGACTTCTTTAAATATCCTCTACCACCCCAGCCAACCTCTAACCTCAGAGTAGTTTTAGAGTCTTGCTGGCTATGGCTGATGTGAAAATTACATTCCAGAAGTGGCAAGCAGGGCCACTTTGAAGGCACGAATTAGTGTGTTCCCTTTTAATTTATATTCCTTTCCCTCTCCTACTTGGGTGCAAACTTGCAGTCCCTTCTCAGAATAGACAAGAGAGTTGCTGATTCAACTGCAGGTATTTTCACGTTTTAATTACTCATTGAGTAGACATCAATAAAATGTTTCTTAAGCTCTTCTTGTGACCAGTAAGATGACTGAAGTCACCAGATCAAATTTGATAATACCTTATTTTTCCCTTAAAATTATAGCATTTTATGAGGGTGCACTTTCTTTAAATTAATCATCCAAAGGCTGTGGGTCATTTTCTCAGTGTAGACCCATTTCCACAGCTCTGTTTTCTCCATCAATACTCATCATGGTTTCATAAACCGTGACTTGATAATAACAGTCAAGAAAGTCCAGAGGACATGGATTCCTCAGTAGTGTCTATTCCAAAGCATAAATGTGGTAAGGACATATTGGAAGCATATGAATCTTCTAATGCCCTACAAAACCAATCACTCTTCTCACCATGAGGCAAGAGTCAGCCTTGTATCTATTTTATCTAAAGAGAACTTTAAGGATTTATAATGAGGTTATAATTTATAATCTCTGATTTTTATTTTTTCATAATATCCTGAACAATTCAAGAATTAATTGCAGCGAGTGTATGTACAAAGGTGTGGACAAGTTTAAGTGGACCATTTGGGATGCTGCAGACTCATGGTTAGCAGCATCATGGCTATTATCAAGCCTATGCCCAGGAGAATGAGGGCAGTGGTTCTCAAAGTGTGAACTTTGGACCAGCAGCATTAGCATCACTTGGCAGACATGCAAAATTTCAGGCTCCATGCCTGAATCAGAAATTCTGAGGTTGGAGCTCAGCAATCTATGTTTTAACAGGTGATTCTGATGAATGCTAATATTTGAAAAATAGCGGACTAGAATAAACAGAGTTGTCTGGTGCTCAGAAATGGAGACAATCATGTCAAACAGCGTCCCTTGAGAGGCATACTGACTTTTATCTGAGGAATGTAATTCAAAGTAAGCTGAACAGAAATACAGATTTGCCTGTATAAACCAGCTGAGGTTTACACAAACTCTTGTACAGGTGTAATCATTAGTAGTGTGTCTTTCACTCTCAAATATCTCCCAATTTGGAAGAAAAATTATGTGGTCTTCTCAACCTAAGTTATGTTACAGCAAGAGCCAGGGGAACAAATATCTAAACTTCCTGCATTCTCTCTCATGTATTTTGGCAGGATCCTCAATACCCAAACCCTTCTGAAGTCCCAGTGGCAAATGAACTGTGTGGATATAATTCATGCAGGTCAACTCAAATGGACAAAAAGCAAGGTAGCAAAGCATAGAAAAGTGGAATTGGAATGACAAGTAGAAGCTATTTATCAAATTTGGTGCTTGTTTTCTTTATTGATTTCAGAGAAAAGTGAAGAAATGATATAGTCATTTATTTTTTTTACTTCTTTATTTTTTTAGGGCGTCCTCAATAGAGGCTACTCCTTTTCCCGAGGTAGCAAAGTATAACTTCTATAGTGTCTACTGAATTTCTTTTGTCCTTCCACTTATGGAATTGAGAAACTGAGACAGGATTTAAGTAATAGAATGTTCTTCTTTTACACTTTTACACCCTAATGCACTTCCTTTACATTAAATTTGTCCCACTTTAACTCTGATATCCTCAAAATTCAGCGGTTAAATTTCTTTCATATTGTTTCATTAAAGAAGGTATAAGATTGCAACTTCCTTACTATAGATGCCTACATCTTGACATGGATTTGAGTTAGGAACTGCAATATTTTGATTTGTTCTTTTAGATAATTTGAATGACATTTATTCATTCAAATGTAGATTTGAGATTAGCTATGGCTTCCTTCTCCCTCAGAAATATGAGTGAACTTGGTTTAAACTCCATTGTCTAACCCTATATCAATCCAAAATGTTGTCCATTGTTTCTATCCATTCCCAAGATTGGCTTTCTTCTCTTTATATTATTCATCTGGCTTTTGTGCCGTCTCAGTTCAACTGACAGTAACCTTAGGTAGAAAATTCTGTTTTCATCCAGTTATTGATTTTTCATTTTTAAATTATTTTTAATGTTTATTTATTTTAAAGGGAAAGAGAGCATGTGGGGGAGGGGGAGAGAGAAAGGGGAGAGAGAATCCCAAGCAGGCTCTGCTCTTTTAGCACAGAGCCCCACGCAGGGCTCCATCTCACAGATCATGAGATCATAACCTGAATCTAAATGAAAAGTGAGATGCTCAACCAACTGAGCTACCCAAGTGCCTCTATTTTTTATTTTTTAAAAACAAATACTGAGAGGTGAGAGTATCACATATCTCTCCCACGTAATGTATGTAGCCTTATCACAGTACATTCTGTTTTATCCTGTAGTGCATAGTACTGTCTAAAGTGATACTGTTTGGGGCGCCTGGGTGGCTCAGTTGGTTAAGTGTCCGACTTCGGCCCAGGTTATCATCTCACAGTTTGTGGGCTTGAGCCCCACATCGGGCTCTGTGCTGACAGCTAGCTCAGAGCCTGGAGCCTGTTTCCAATTCTGTGTCTCCCTCTCTCTCTGACCCTCCCCTGCTCACGCTGTCTCTCTCTCTCTCTCTCCTAGAAATAAATAAAACATTAAAAAATTTAAAAAAAATAAAGTGATATTGTTCATGTACTCAATTATTTTGCAATGTTCACATCAGTGTGTTATAAGCTATGAGAACATTCTTGTTCTCTTTTGTTTCTGCTATTGTCCCATACTAGCACATGGTAAATGTGCAACACATAGTAGCTGCATGAGTAGCCAGCTGAGTAAGTGGATACATGAATAATTGAATAACAGCACCTGCATTTCACCTCTTAACTTTTCCCCACTAATCTTACTATTGCTTTTTTTGATTGCTCCTTCTCTCCCTGCACCTCATCTTTGCCCTCTTCCTCTCTCTCCCTTCACTTCTTTCTTCTCCCTCTCCTAGTTCTTCATCTTTTTCTCCTCGGAAGAAATATCCTCTATTTTCGGGCACTTGTAGAAGACTCTCTTCCACAAATAAACACATAAAATTTGTCTAATTTTTTCTTCTTAAAAAATTTAAGGCTCCCTCTCAATAAAATTCTCATGAATACCATTCTATCCCTTATGCAGAAAATATGCAATGAGCACCAGTTCTGTGTCAGTACTATACTAGGTAATGGGACCACCAAGAGGGGCACAGCAGACATACTGGTTATTTATGCAGGACCTCAACATGGTGGGGGAAGAGAGATGTTAATCAAATGATCAATTATGCATTTTACTCATTATTACAATCTGCAATTAGTACGATGAAGAAAAGCAACAAGGAATCATGAAAACATATTATAGGGGAACCAGATATAGTCTGGAGATTCAAAGAAGGCTTCCCAAGCCAGTGAATTTGAACTCAGAAAAGCACTAATAGAAGTTTATGAAACAAGGGGTGCCTGGGTGGCTCAGTCAGTTACACGTCTGACTCTTGGTGTCAGCTCAGGTCATGATCTCACAGCTAGTGAGTTTGAGCCCCACGTCAGCCCAGAGCCTACTTGGGATGGATTCTCTGTCTTCCTGTCCATCCTTCCCCTGCTCTCTGTCTCTCTCCCTCTCTCAAAATAAATAAGTAAATAAATAAATAAACTTCAAAAAGAAGTTTACTATGCAAAGAGAGGGTGAAAGTATGCTTAGAGGGAACAGCACTTGCAAACACCCTCATGTAGGAGGGAATATGGCTGATCCTAAAAATTAAAAGACTGGTGGTAACAGGAGGACAATGAGCAAGAATTAGACAGAAACAAGTTAATGTAAAGTTTGGAGATCAAGTTACAAATTTTAACCTATCTTTATGGCAAAAGAAAATCCTATAATAGTCTAAATATGGGCTCTTAAACTAAAATATTTCTTCAGCTACAGTGCAATGTAGGGAACAGATTTGAAGGGATCATAAATAGGTGTGTAGAAACTACTTAAGAAGCTTTTGCAGTTGTCCAGGTGAAATGTGATGGCTGTAGATTATTTACAGAGATGAAGAAAGTGGACAGATTTCAGTATTTCAAAAGGAAAATAAACATGACTAAATGAGAATTTTACCTCTTATATGAGTTATCTCCTCTGCCTTTTGGAATCCAGAGAACATAGAGTTGTTTAGAACAGCCACTCGGAAAGCAACAGTGACCTTCAGCTACAGGACATTCCACCTCCAGGGTGATATCACAAGCCCTAGTTTTCTGTTAATGCTGATAGTTTTTACCTATTTTCCCAGGATAATATAATACAATATCTAAAATATGAAAAATGTATAAATATAATACAGTGATGGCCTAAACTTATCATTCAGATTAAGACATAAAATATTGCAAAAATAAAATCATGCTAGACCATTCCATTACAAGAATAAACAGCAATTGTTTTATATTCCTCATGCAAAGATTTTAGGTTTGGGTGAGAGGGAGTTAGGTTTTTTGTTTGTTTCTTTGTTTTTTAACGTGTGTGAAGGCTTTAGGTTTTGTACCTTAGAACAGAATTGGTGGTCATAACACATACAACTTCAGTGTTACTAGATATTGCCAATTTGTTCTTGAAAAAAAATGTACCAACTTTCACTTCAGCAGTATATAAGAGTATATGTTGGTTTATATTTTCCCTTACACTTAGAATAGATACATTTTTAAACCCAATTACAATAAAATTATATTCCATTAATACTCATTTTCATGCATAATTTGATTATTTTGCATTTCCAAAATTACTACTTAAGTTCTGAATCTTGACAAATATTTATTGGCCACATATTTCTTCTATGAATTGCTTTTGTTTTATTGGTGTGTGAATGTGTGTGTGTGTGTGTGTGTGTGTGATTCTTATTGATTTGTAGATTCTCAATATATTCTGGATTGGAATCTTTCTTATATCTATGATAAATATTATCTCCCCATTGAGAGTTATCTTTTCAATTCTGTTATCTTTTGATTAATGATTTTTTCATTAAAGTTACAAGTGTTCTTGGCTCTTTTTATTTTCTAGAGAAAGCCTTTCTTGCCTCAAATATTTAAAGATATTCTTTTATGTTTTGAAGCTTATTTTTACTTTTATGGTTTAATTTTTAGTGCATGGTGTTTCTTAATTTAGTATTTCTTTGTATGGACCCCGATTATGCTGGGACTGCTAGTTGAACAGTCTTCTTTCTCTAATCCTCTGCATCATGAGCTAATTTACGCATTGTTTCCATATGTGCAGAATAATATGTCTCTTCTTGATTTTGTCATGGTGATTTGTATCTATCATTTTCCCTTACCATGCTATTTTAATTTCTATTGTCCAGTAATAAATCTTGATCTCCAGTAAAAACGACACACACTTTGTTTTTGTTCAAAATTACTTTATTAACCTTTTTATTTTTCCATACATCATTTAGAACTACCTTTTCAGTTTCCTTTTTTTGCAATAACAATGAATTTACAGAGAATTAGGAAGAATTGACATTTCTAAAATACAGTTATCCTGTTCATGAATGTGTTATGTGTGTCCTTTTATCTCCATCCCCTTTCACAGTGTTTATTTTCTACACACAAGTATTAACATTTGTGTTGGATAATTTCATGCTTGTTTTAATTTTGGGGTTAATCACATTCTTTCAATTCTTTTAAAATATTATTTGTTTTCTATTTTTTATTTTCATTTATTTATTTTGAGAGAGAGAGAGAGAGAGAGAGAGGATGAGCATGAGGGAAGGGACAGAGAGATAGGGAGAGAGAGAATACCAACCAGTCTTCACACTATCAGCACAGAACCTGATGTGAGGCTCAAGCTCTTGAACCACGAGATCGTGACCTAAGCCAAAATTAAGAATTGGTCACCCAACTGACTAAGCCATCCAGTCATGCTAATTTTATTTTCTAATTATATTGTCTATAATATTGCTACATTACCTTATGAGTGGGTATTTCTAGGGAAAATAATCATTCTGTCTATAGAAAATAATATTGGACTCTCTATCTTTCCAATCTTCATATATTTAATTTTTCTTACCTCAGCTCACTAAAGGAACATCTAGTATATTCAGTGCAAGTTTTAAAAAGCAGTCATAGTGATTATTAGTGTCTTCTTTTTCCCTGTATTTAAAAGCAAACTTGTTTACCATAAAGATAAAAATTTCTGATTAACTATAATTATATATATGTATATAATCATAATGAGTGCATTTCTTTGAATTTAGTTCCTTAAAGAATTTTATATATAACTATATTATCAGTATGTTTCTGAATATTTATGATAATATAGATTTCCTTCTCTAATGTTAAATCTTTCTGTATAAATGAGGTAAATGTAAAATATATACACATAAATATATATAGTTATATATTTATATATGTGTAAAATATATACACATAAATATATATAGCTATATATAACTATATATATTTATGTGTATGTATATACAGCCATATACATGTTGGATTTCATTTGATGATACTTAGTATAGCATTTTCTGCATTTGTATTCATGAGTGGGATTATCGCCTAATATCCTTTGGTATACTGTGGTAGTTAATTTTATATGTCTGCTTGCTACAGAGTGCTCAGTTGGTTGGTAAAACTCTATTCAGGGTGTTTCTGTAAGAGAGTTTTTTAGATGAAACGAACATTTAAATTGGTAGACCGAGAAAGCAGATTGTTTCCCTAATGTGGTGGGACTTATCCAGTCAGTCGAAGGCCTAAACAGAACAAAAAACCTGGCTTTTCTCCAAGTAGGATGACATTTCTTCTGCCTAACTGCCTTCACACAGAGACATTGATTTTTTTCCTCCCTTCACACTCATACTGAAGCACTGGACCTTCCTGGATCACAAGCCTGCCTATCTTCTGATGGTAACTCCACTAGAGGCTCTTCTGGTTCTCAGGCCTTTGGCCTCAGATGGAAACCACACCTTCAGCTTGCCTGGTCTCCAGCTTGCCACCTCACTTAGGAGATCTTGGGACTTGTGAGCTAATTCCTAATAATAAATTTCTTTCTCTCTCTCCCTTTCTCTCTCCCTCTCTCTCTCATTCTTACCGAAAAATAACCAAAAGTAAATATTACATATATATAAATATATTAATATTGAATATTTAATTCAATAATATAAATATAATATAAATATTGAATAAAATTGTTTATTGAATAAATAAATATGAATATATGATATATATTCTTAAGGTTCTTTTTCTCTGGAGTACTCTGAGGAATACATAGAGTGTCCTTGTCTGATTTTGGTATGAAACTAAACTAGCCTCATAAAACTAGCTGGAAAGACTTTACTCAGTGCAATAGTTTGCAAAGAACAGGAATTATATCTTCTAGAAATTTTGTGGCACTGTCAATGAAACAGTCTGAGCCTTGAGTTTTTTTCTAAACTGATTCACTTTCTGTAGATATGGTATAAAGGATATTCTGGAAGCCCTTCCCAACTTTATTACCAAGCATTATTCAAGTTTTTTTGTTTATTTGTTTTAATATTCGTCTCATCAGTGTATTTTAAGGTAACATAATTTTTCACTGATCTTTTCCAACCTTATATGACCTTCACAATAGTGATCATTTAGGGTGTCTCTTTTTCCTGATCAAATAGGCAGAAGCTTTTTTACTTAGTAATTTAAAAATACATACTTGTAGCTTTTTTCCCCTCATAATTCTATGAATGCTTTTTATTTAACTAATAACTACAATTGTTTTATTTTCCTTTATTTACTTTTATATGTTTTACTTTTCTTTTCCTGACTTCTTACCTTTAACGGTTATCTCCATAACCAGTTAAGATAAAATTTCGTTAAAGTACTATCTAAGCAGGATGCCACATGTTTTGTTATACAGTATTTTTGTTTTCTTTCTTTGTAAATTAAATTAATTTTATTTTTGTTGTGATATTCATTGCTTAACCCAAGAGTTATTTAGAAGGGACTTTTATAATTCTCAAGGAAAATAGCTTTTTAATTATCTTTTGATTTTGATTTTTGAACACTTAATTGAATTATACTTGTTCCTTGAAACTTATGGAGGTTATATATTATACTGCATGTTCTATTTTTAAAAACATATTGTGATAAAAGTTACAAGAAAAACAGTAAGTCTAATTTGGGAGTATTTTATGCTAGAATGACTATTATATCAAGTTTGTCATTCTGGTCCTCAAAACTTCTATCTATACTTATTTTATCTTTCTATCTATTCAGTCATTCTAATTTTCTTTTTGAGAAAACTCTTTCCTGTTGTGATGATGGACATGATGATTTTTTCCTTGAAATTTCTCCTTACAATTACATGTATTTTTGCTTTATAAATTTTGACGTTATGTAATTGGACATATAATAGTTTAGAAGTCTTGCGTTTTCTTAGTTATTTGGTTTTTTATAATTATGTATTGATTACTTTTATCCTTATAGATCTTTATTGTCAAAAAGTCTGTTTATCTATTATCAATATATTAACACTACCTTTTTTTGTTGTTGTTTAATATGCCAGTGGCATTCCTTCTTCTATATTTTTTATTTTTGACTTGCCTATACATTTGAAGTTTAGCTGTTTTAAAAAGCATAAAATAAATCAGAATGCAATGACCTGGTATATTGATTTTAAGAGATATATTATACTAAAAATATTTCTTAATATATTTACAAAAATAAAGGCAGAATTTGTTAGTTCCCCAGGACACAACTGAATTTTTTATCTTGGAGGATTTTCTCTGCATAGACAATACAAATTTGAGTGCAAAGCCTGTAATAGAGAAACTTTTAAAGTCAAAGTTTTATAAGAGACTCATTTAATTTTCTCCAGTGTTTTGTTTTTTGTTTTGTTTTGTTTTGTTTTTGAGAGAGGAAGAGAGAGAGAGAGAGAGATACAGAGAGACCAAGAGCAAGCAGGAGAGGGGAAGAACAGAGGGAGATAGAGAATCCCAAATAGGCTTCACACTCAGCATTGAGCCCAATGCAGGACTCCATCCCACAAGCCTGGGATCATGACCTGAGCCAAAATCAAGAGCCAGATACTCAACCGACTAAGCCACCCAAGAGCTCCACTTTTCTCCAGTTTGATACAGATTAATTTACTTGTTTTCTCCTTCTTTCGTTGTTACTGAGGCTGTACATCCTTCATGGACTCTTGCTTAATGCAGAAGTCTCATTTCCCACTTTCCAAGGCATGTTTTCCTTAAATACTGACATATAAAGTTTTGACATCAATGCACAGAAGCCCCACTCCACCCCAGGTGCCCTCCCCACCTCAGCTCTCACTTCTGTTCTTATTTCATCTTCTGCTTCTTTTCTGGTCATTGTAAATTTCCTTACAACTGCTTTGAGGTAGTCTTTCAGCATATTTCAATATCTGAAGTAGAGAATTTTCTAGAATGTCCATTTCACCACATTTTCAAATAAATTATAAAAGGCATACTTTCTAAAAGTAGCTGTGTCTATCTACCTATCTATATACCTACCTACCTACCTATCTTATTTAGCTTCTAAGTATCTTAAAATTAAAGATGTATAAAGTATATAGAATATATATATTACTTATATAGAATATATATTTACTTATCTTCTAAATGTGGGCAATGCTGACATATATGGGTATTTAAAGTGAAATATATTCTCTTTCTTTAAGGACCTTACAATCTACTTGTCTAGACAGCTGATGCATGTAAGTATATATATAGCAATACAAACATTGCTAGATTTCTGTATACTAAGTGCCAAATGAATAGTCCACAAAGCTAAGTACTAAGAGAGTTCATTATCAGCCTTTTCTTCAAGCAGACATTAAATTTTTCCAAATTTTTCTCAATCCCTTAGGGTTCAGTGTTTGTAATTTCCCCCTACACTATACTTAGTACAACTAAGGGTAAATGGAGTATTGTTTAATTTGAAAAAAGCAAAAACAAAAACAGATTATCAATGTCATTCTGCCAACAGTTGGATCATCTGTTGGAGGTGTACAGAGTTTCATTTTTATGGAGGTGTGGGTGTATTAAATTCCAAACAAGTTCAAGACAAAGCATTCATCTAGGTAGGAAGATAAATTAAAATTTCATCACCGAGAAAATAAGAGAATATTACTCGGTCATCAAAAAGAATGAAATCTTGCCATTTGCAACAATGTGGGAGGAACTAGGGTGTATTATGCTAGGTAAAATAAGTAGAGAAGACAAATACCATATGATTTCACTGGTGGAATTTAAGAAACATGGTCATAGGGGAAGGGAAGGAAAAAGAAGATAAAAACAGAGAGGGAAACATACAGTAAGAGACAAATACAGAGAACAAATTGAGGATTGAGTGGGGGGATGAGCTACATGGGCATTAAGGAGAGTACTTGTTGGGATGAGCACTGGATGTTATACATAAGTGATGAATCACTAAAGTCTACTCCTGCAACTATTATTATACTATATGTTAACTAACTTGGATTTGAATAAAATTTAAAAATAAATACATAAGTAAATAAATAAGTCTCTTTATACTGAGACACACACACACACACACACACACACAAATCTCTTAAACAAGCACACACATCCTATTTGTTCTGTTTTTCTGGAGAAACTTGAGTACATATAGATATACAGTTTAATATTATATACATTACCCCCATCTCATATTCATATTCTAAAAGGTAAGTTACTATGTAACTAACTTTTTAGGATCTACCAAATCATTCAACTTCCTGTACAAATTATAGATGTATAGCTACACATTTCGTAAGTCCTTTGTGTTTACTCTGCCATATAATTTTCTTACAAGTTATGAGTACTCAGTAATTGTCTTTGTCTTTCACTTTCTTATCTTGATCATTTTAAATTTTCTCTAATATCTTTGCAAAATAGGGCTTTAGTTTAGATATAGAAATTTTCTTGTGCTTTTCATCATGACATTATTCATCTTCAACTGTGGGCTTTGCACAGTTAATTCAGTGCATGGAATTTCTTTACTTTTGTTTCTCAACCTACCCTTTCTGTCACTCAGTTCCATACTAGGGGCATCTGATTTCTCCCTCTGTGAACCTGACAAATCATTTCCTTTCATTTCAGTGTCCACATCCTAAATACTGAGAGGTTTTCCATATTTCTCACATCCTGAATACTGAGAGGTAGTTTGGGTGTATCTCTTTGTTGGTTCTGATATATTTGACATTGGACCATTCCCTTCTACTCAATGTTGAATTGCTGAAAGGAAAAGTAACCACCTGCTCTTTCAACAAAAGAAAATATATTAATATAAACCCTAAAGAAACTGTTTTTGCTAGTGTGTTAATCCTTGCAGGCTACTATAATACAATGGCACAGACTTGGTAGTTCATAAACCGTAGAAATTTGTGCTCACAATTCTGGATGCTTGAATTCGAGATCAGGGTGCCAGCATATTAATGAAGACCCTTTTCTGGCTTGCAGACTTCTGATGGTCCTCCCATGGTGGAAGGAGCTAGGAAGCTCTGTGGGACCTCTTTTAGAAGAACACTAATTCCATCCATGACCACCCTCGTGGTCTAATTCTACCTTCATTACGTGATCACCTCCCAAAGGCCAAACCTACTTGTACCATTACCTTTGGGAGTTAGAACTTCAGCATGTGAATTTGGGGACAAAATTTCTGACATAAATGTTCAGACCATGCACCTAGCTTCAGAAAAAGCTGTTTCCTTGTGTCATCCCTCTTCTTTTCATTGCTGTACAATCAGTGAATCCATATCCACGTGCTTTTGTGCTGCCCATGAAAGGGAGACAGAGTGGTCATATGGTGAATGTCATGTGACGCCCTATCACTGATCTGACCTTCTTCCTTTGCTCAAAAATCTAAAATATCCAAAGAACAGGACTCTGACTCAAATAAGCAACTGACTACTGACCTCAGCACAGGATACAATTGCTTCTTTAAATTCCATATATCATAGAAAGGAATTCAGAAAAGAGGCATGTCTATGATTTAACTGTTGTCAGAAGGGGACACAGAAACTGAAACAGGACATAGCTGAAAAGCAAAACCAAAAGCAAGAACTAGTTTAGAATATGTGCTGCTCTATGAAGATGGTGATAAGAGTTCTGTGTAATAGAAGAGAGATGCTGTATTTTTATCCTGAAAAAATGTTAAATTTTTAAAAATATTTTAATAAAAATTATTGAATTTTTTTCTGATTTTAAAAGAATTATATGCTTCCTTTTCCTCATTAGACTCCCCATTATTGTAGAAATCAAAAATAATGTTTTATTTCCTAAATCTTACCCCAAATAAAATGGTGTAAAGGAGCATGTGTGTGCATCACACACACACACACACACACACACACACACACACATCCAAAATGGTTTTTAAATCCTTAGCTAATACTTAAATCTTTGTTCTTTGTTGTTACTGAATTCTTTACTCAATTAAGTTTCACTTTTCTTAGCAAGGGCCACTTCTCTTGTACAAAATCCATTTTATTACATTAAAGATCTTATTCTCAAAAATACATTTTACAGCACTATATAATGGCAATGTTAAGGTATATTTTTGTCTGTGCACATGTGTGCATCTTTATGATGATTCTAAGCATATTAATCATACTTACTATATGAGATTGCAAGTTTCCATAGTATTTATATGTATACAATCATACATAATGACCTATAATATTTATACTTTATAACATTTCCATATATGTATATCTATATTATACCATATACATATATATGGATATATATATTAAATGCCAATACTTGATAAAAAAAATAGACATCTGAGTTCCAAAAATAAGAAGTCCAGGGGGCATATGATTAATTGAATAACATCAAGAAAGAGAAAAGGAGATACAGCATAAGCTCCATCACAAAAATCCCAAGATACCAGAATGATTTTAAAATTAGGTCAAATAAATCAAGTATTTTATACAGTAAGAAGCAAAATTAGGATGCTTGCTACCCCATTAAGGTTGAAAAGCCAAAGAAGAAAAACGTTTTCAAAAAAGACTTAGACAAAATTATGGATAGGAAGTTTCAATGTTTTAATCAGAAATCACTTTATGTTTTCAATACAGTTTACCAGATAGCTTCATAAAATATAGGACTTACTTTTCATTCTTAGGTATTTATATCAAAGATTAAAATGGTCTTTATTAATTGAATCCTATTCCACAAGTTTAGGATATGTGAGCATCAAATAGCTGATAATTGCAAAATTAGTAATTAATTGATTTGATAATTAATTTTGTTCATTGGAAAACTAGTTTGATAATTGCTAAGCTATTTGGAAAATAGCTGTGTACATTTGATTGGAATGGGAACAAATCATAAATAATGGAAGGTATGCATTGGTCAAAAAATGGGTTTTGGAGTCATTCTGTGTATTGTGTATCCTAGTTGTACAACTTACCTGCTATAATTGATATCAGATGTGAGAATATCTCTTAACCTCTATGAACTCAGTTTCCTCATCCATAAAATATGATGACATGACTACCCCTCATTCATTTATTGCTTAGCACAGTAATTCACAACTTTTATGTGCTCAATATTATCATACCCGAGAAACTGGCCTTTTTGAGTGAAGGTATTTACATTCCTCTAGCTTACTTTCTCTGTCGATTAAGTTTCAAGTTAAAAAGGGAGGAAATCCTGGTTGTGACCTCTAATTAGTTAGATTCTAGTGAGTAAATATATTATAATATATATACCCACAAAGTCCTTCCTATGACAGTTGCTTTAACCTTTCTTCACCTACATTCTACACTAAATATATACATAGAATGTACATAGAACAATAAATAAACATTTTGTTGTAAGTCACTGTGGATATATAATTATTGTAACCAAAAGTTTGGGAAAAAGCATGACCCAGTGTTGTAGCTTGACAGATGGACTATTTATGTCCTTACATAAACAATTCCTTTGCTGCCAGAACCTGCTAGGCTCCTAAGAGAGAAACCTGAATTATAGTAAAAGTCAGCCAACATAGTCAACAGAATTAGCTGAATTATATCTGGGACTGGTGAGCTCTGCCTTGCTCCAGTTATCATTTCCAATATTCTTCTGTCTTTGACTCATTTTGGTTTGCCACTGCTGACATTTTATTTTAACTCTACAGTCAAGTCTCAAATTATGTTCCATACCTGATCAATACCTTCATATGGCTTTCCATCTCACATAGCATAAAGGCCCAAATCTTCATTGTGGCCTACAAAAAAGACCCTTTACGATCTCCTCCCACCTACTCCACATTTATCTCTCTGACTTTATCTCTTACTACTCCCCCCTTTGCTCATTTCACCCATATTGTCCTCCTTGCTGAGCCCTGAATATATTCCCAACACAGAGAATGTTTATGTGTTGCTCTTTTCTCTACAATGTCTTTGATCTAAATCAGCACACAGCTGAATCTCAGCAATAGAGATTATGTTTAACTTATATCAAGTGTGGAAGACAGAATAATGTCACTCCCCCAAGGCACCACAGAACTTATATATATCTTACCTATAATGACAAAAAAGACTTTGTTAGAATGAGTGATTTAAAGATTTGAGATAAAGAGAGTATTCTGGATTATCCAGGAGGGCCCATCTATAATCATAAGGATCTTTATAAAAGGGAGGCAAGAGAGTCAACGTTGGATAAAAGGCAATAGGATGAGGAAAGCAGAGGGAGAGAATACCCTATGATAGCAAGCCATAAGCGGAGGAATGAGGAGAGCCTATAGAAGCTGGAAAAGTCAAGGAAATGAATTGTTCCCCTGAGGCTCAAGAAAAAATAAGTTACCAACATCCATTTTAGGACTTCTGACATCGCAACTGTAATACAATAAATTTGTGTTGCTTTAATCCAATAAGTTTGTGGTAATTTGTTACAAGAGTCATAGGAAATGAATATATTTATATCAAGTTCTTCCTGATTGCCTTTTTAGTGTAGGATTGATGAGCCATGTGATTCATTCTGCCCAGTAGGCTGTGAGCAAGAGATAAGAATGACCCTTGGGCAAAAGGATTTAAAAGATGACTTATGACTTTCTCACCTCTCTTCCCACAGCACAGAAGCATCCAAGGTTGTGTGCTTCTGTGTAGCCCAAACTAGATGGAACTGCCATCAGCCTCCAGGATCATGTGGAACAGAGTACCTTACCCATCCTGGCTGAATGTGCCACGAAAGCAAGGAATAATGTCTGGTTGGTTTATCTAATTAGGATTTCATAGTGTTTGTTTTTTTTTTTAAATGAAGCATTGACTATCACTACTCTGAATAACATACCTCTCCTTCAGTTCTTTAGCCATGTGTCCCCTTCTAAGAAAGAAATTCCTGACCATATTAAAGAAAAAAATCAACCCCTTGCTCTGACAACACATCTCCCTCTGGCTGTGGTTTTATTTTGTTTCTTTTCATTTCTTCTCATCCTTTTCTTTCCTTTCTTTTTTCCTTCCTTCGTTCCTTCCTTCGTTCCTTCCTTCCTTCCTTCCCACCTACCTTTATTCCTTCCTCTCCTTTCTTTTCCTCTCTCTCTCTTTCTTCTTTTTACTTTACCGTGTGACACTCTACATTGTTTACTTACTTATTTATTTTTTTAAAATGTTTTATTTATTTCTAGGAAAGAGAGAGAGAGAGAGACAGCGTGAGCAGGGGAGGGTCAGAGAGAGAGGGAGTCACAGACTGAAACAGGCTCCAAGCTGGCAGTCAGCACAGAGCCCGATGCGGGGCTGGAACCCACGAACCGCGAGATCATGACCTAAGCGAAAGTCGGACGCTTAACCGACTAAGCCACCCAGGCGCCCCGAGTTATTTATTTATTTTTATCATCAATCTTTCCCAGGCTTCCCACACTATTATTGCCCTCGTATAGCCTAGTGGCTTAAGGGACTTGTAGAAGCGTGTGAATATCAGCTACAACGTGGCAGAGATTTTTATCTGCCTCTCACAGCTGTTTCCTAGCATCTGGAATAATACATGCCATGTTTCATAGACACATGCATAAGCTTATGCAAGTAAGGATCCATTCTTTGACCCTTTGATTCCTGATCAGACTTGTTTTGGCACATTTCCTGACTTCAATTACTGCCCCAGGCTGCTCTAGCACTTCATTACTAAACCATTTCTCTAGTTCTTCTTACCTATAAAGTCTACTTTGCAAAGTATAGCTAAAACTCTTCTAACTCTTGTTCTCCTGAACTTTCATAGGGCTAAAAACATCAAAGACAAAACAAGGAATAAGGAAGTTTGTACTAACAAGTCACATGCCAGAAATTAGGGTACAGAAATAATCTTCAAGGAGCTCATGATCTAGAGAGCTGGTATGCAATCAAGTCAAAGTTATAGTCAGTACGTAAAGACATTTGTTAATTTTTATGAAAATACTGAGTTTAAAGTGCATAGCATAAAAGGGATACCTGGGTGCCTCAGTTGGTTAAGCATCCACCTTTGGCTCAGGTCATAATCTCACAGTTCCTGAGTTTAACCCCTGCATTGTGCTCTGTGCTGACTGACAGCTTAGAGCCTGGAGCCTGCTTGGTTCATGAGTTCGAGCCCCACACTGTGTTCTGTGCTAACAGCTCAGAGTCTGAAGCCTGATTTGGATTCTGTGTCTCCCTCTCTCTCTCTGACCCTCCCCTGTTTGTGCTCTCTCTCTCTGTTTCTCAAAAATAATAAATGTTAAAAAATTAAGTATATAGCATAAGGAAAATATCGTGGAGTTTGTTATGTTAAAACTGAGTAATTTGTCATTGACTCAGGGAAAAAAAATATTGACTACTCACTATACATCAGTCATTACAATAAGTACTAGAAATATGAAAGTAAGTTAGACCCACATTGTCACTGCCCTCATCTAGCCTAGTGGTCTAAGGAATTAGTAGAAGTTTATGAAGAAAGGAAGAGTGACATTTGATTAAGAGCAAATAGCAAGAGCATTGCATGTTGGCTGTGATGAACAACAAATAATCTGGCATGTCTGGCTTATAGGAGCATGTGAGAAAGGGGCAGGGCATAAAGAAGATCAATGAAGGCCTTATATCAACATTTCAAAAGGCTTAGAAATGTTTTATGAAGAAAATTTGGGATTATCAAATCATTTAAACAGAGACTAACATGATCATGTATGCAGTTTAGAAAGATTGCTCTGCAAAGAATATGATAGATAGATGAGAAGGAACAAGATGTAGACAGATGTCCTATTAGAATCTTATTATAACAGTCCTATAAAGAAATTATCAGATTCTTTGAATTTAGGCATGGTGGTGAATATACAGAGTAATTGAATGACATAGAGAAATTTAAGGTTTCAAGTCTCAAAGGAGCAGACCAGTTCAGAAATAAAGTCAATCAAGACACTGGACACAAACCTTTCATTCTGATATATCCTGATTGAAACTAGGCAGGTGGTAACCTTAATTTAGTTGGTGTTTTCTGTGTGCCCTGGTAATGATTTTCTCCCTCCTGGATCTCAAACCATATGCTAAGCTTTAAGTGCTTCTTCTTCTTTTTTTTCTTTTTCTAAGACCTTCTTAGATAATGCTGTTAATTTCCCCAAAAGAGATTCAATTTAAACAAAATCCAAATGTTTTAACCTAATAGGAACTTATTTAAAAAAGACCTCCCAAAAAGACAACCACAACTGTGAAAATCATAACTTGTGACAATGATGGATGTCTGCTTTGATTTTTAATTTAGAACATATTAACTTCCAGTGATCAAGTAACTTGCAAAATACTTAACTGACTGTCATTTAGTTTGCTCAGTGACAACTTTTCATTGTTGATCATGGACAGTTGGAATTATATCTGGACAAGTTTCCAAATCTCTGAATTTTTGTTGCATTATATACAATGGCCTCACCCAATCCAAAGAGAGTCCAATGAGAGAACACAAAGCAACCCTCTGGTAACCATTGTGCTGAGACATTTGACTTAAAATGACAATTGTGTGACCTAGTGCAAGCTCAGTATAGTTTAATAAGCTATGTAAAACTTTATAGTTCTTATAAATCTTTCTGAATCCAGAGAGATATTTGCCTGAAACCAGGATGAGCAATTCTCTAGTCTTTCCATCTATACTTGCACCTGTTCATGGTCCTTCTAGTCTTATTTCTTCTTTGGAAAGGATAGACAGTGAAAGAAGAGCCTGAGGGAAAATCCCACCAGAAGGGAAATGAAGAGACTGTCATGCATGGGTAAACAAGAGTTCAATTACCCCTAAAACTAGTAACCCTCCAGGAAAGAGAAAGCCTCACCGGTCAGACTACACTAACCATGAGGAGTAACCACCATTCAACAGAGATACTTGCAGAAGGAGAGCAAACATTCAGAGAGACACCATGACCTGAAAAGTGATGCTTTTAACTATTAATCTTTGTCATAATTATGACTTTGAGTTAAAGAGTGCTTACCTGTGCCAGGCCTGCACTCAGCACTTTAATTACATTGTTATAAGCAGTCTTTACAATAGCCCTATATACATGCATGCATTTCTGTAAATACAAAGAGGAAAATGAAGTTCACATAACCCCAACCTAAGTTTCTTTCTGTGAGGAAGTAGAAAAGCAATCTTTGAATTCAAATCTTTCTGATTTCTTCAGTCATCTTCAGTCTTCTGTGTTGTTATGGATTATATTGTTTTTTAAAAAATTTTTAAATGTTTTTATTTATTTCTGAGAGAGAGAGAGAGAGACAGCGTGAGCAGGGGAGGTTCAGAGAGAGAAGGAGACACAGAATCTGAAACAGGCTCCAGGCTCTGAGCTGTCAGCACAGAGCCCGATGTGGGACTCGAACCCACGAACCTTGAGATCATGACCTGAGCTGAAGTCGGACATTCAACTGACTGAGCCATCCAGGTGCCCCGGATTATATTAGGTTTTAACCCAAGAATGATCCAGGGTATTCTTCCTTCTCCTGCTCCTAAGAGAGGCTTTGGGCTTTCCCAAGTAGTTTGAGTGTCTCATTACTTGAAGTTACTGGCATAACAAAGGATTAACATGTAAGCACACAGCCAAGCTCATTTGTCAAGTAAGAATCTGAGTAGAGAAAAAGCTGAACTAAGTTTGCCAGAAGTGGAGCTGAGTCTGAAGGTGGTGGGCATAGTGGACATTCTCAGCAGAGGTTGGACCAAAGAGAGGAGGTACATATCACTGACATTCAACCCTGTTTTGTTAGGGCTTGTCTGCTGTCACTCATGTTCCTACCAACTCAGGACAGGAGAGAGCAACAACCAGAATCACAGACAGGTATACATGATGTTGCATCCAAGAAGTATGGACAAGGACAGTTAGGCTTATATTACCTCTGTGGGCTGGGATCATGCCTTCTCTATGGCGTGGTAAGAGAACCACTCTTAGGGAATAGTCATTAAAAAGTTTTAATCCAGATCATACTGGACTCTGACCTCATCTTTGCACATGCAAAAACAATTAAAAATAAGTAAATAAAGTGACAGTACATTAATGAACCCATTTGGGAGTGCCAGGTGAGATCTAACCCACAGTCATAGCAAAAGATAAGCCAAACTGAGAAAATCTTAGAAAAGAAAACTACCAGAAGGAATAGCAGGGGAAAAAGAGGAGGAAGAGTACCCAGGGAGCTTGAAGCAACCTCAGAGTTCTGAGTTTTTTTCCAATAGAAGATAAAATGTCATCTTGTGCCTTAATTAAAATCAGCATTGTCCTTCGACCACTACACCATTCCCACATCAGAGCGGTATTATCCCGTGCCTAAAAGTCATCACACACTGGGGTCCAGCTTTGGCAGGGAAAGGGTTGTTCATTTGCTTTATTTGTTTCCTGCAATCTCTTTTTGTTTGTTTGTTAGTTAATGTTTATTTATTTTTGAGACAGAGAGAGACAGAGTGCAAATGGGGGAGGAGCAGAGAGAGAGGGAGACACAGAATCAAAGCAGGCTCCAGGCTCTGAGTCTTCAGCACAGAGCCCTATGCAAGGCTTAAACTCATGAACCAGGAGATCATGACCTGAGCCCAAGTCAGACACTTAGACTGAGCCACCCAGGTGCCCCATCCTGCACGCTATTTAGATCCTTGGCTGGATTCTTTGATATGATCCTCTTCTAAGCTCTATCTCACCATTATGACACACATACTGAATAGCTACCCTTGAAAGAACCCTTACTTTGACCTTTCCCATAATCAAAATTCTTTCTTAGCAAACTCATTTAAAGGGCCACTTCAGATGTACTCAACCATGTGATTATTTGTGACTGCTAAGGTGAGCCACCACTGTGTTACTATAGGATGTGAATGTAGTTACTTGTTGAATCAAACAATTATAGTAATGTAGATGGTACCAAGATATAGCCAAATAACACTGGGTCTATTTCACTGTAGCCAGAATGAATATTGAGAGACCCCCGGATGGAATTGTAATTGAATACCCCCTAAACGGATGCTGAGAAGTCAGATAATACAATAGGAGCTCTTTGTACATAAACATTAAATGGGTATTTAAGAAAAAATTATGAAGAATCATGTCAGGAATTTTGAGTGAGTCTCTGGACAAAGGTTTCTAAAACAGAACTTGGGGCACAAATCTCTTTCTAGTCATTAAAATTAGTGTCCAGAAAGTATATTAAAGGCATCCCAGGAGAAAGATCAGAAGGGCTTCAACATTGGACCAGAAGAGGAAGAGTTTGTTGGAGACAGTGTATGGTACTAATTTAATGTTCTCAACTATGTTGAGATGTGTTGAAAATTTATCCAGCAATGGTTACTCAAAAGTGAGAGACCAACCTTAATATATTATTTGTGGAAAAGAGAAAGAGAAAGGCTGTTTTGAATCTTGGTTAGAGGATTCAGGAGGGAGAGAATACTCCCACTTCTGTGAGCATTTCTGCAGCTCTGAAGGAGTTCATAAAATGGACGAGCAGAGCCAGATGGAGAGAGAGCAACAAAGGTAAGTAAGATGACAATGTTGAACTCTAGCGAGGTTTGGGCCAGGAGGCAGGAACAATGTTGGCTGTGACTTGATTGGGGAACATTATGGCCATGAGTGGTGATAATCAGTGAAGTCATATCATTCTGCAGCAGAACCTAAGTAGTGAAAAATAAGGCTCTAGCACCTGGATAGTACCGGCGAGGAGAAGAGGTAAACAGGGAATAGGAACAGAAAGGAAGATAAGGGCCCTAGTACCACAGTGACAGTCCAGAGAGCTAGCACAAGAGGCTAAGTACATTCACTCTCTATGGCTATTGAACCCAGACTCTCTCTTTGCTATCTTCCTGACTAGTGTGATCAAGAAACCACAGGTTAGACTAATAACAACAAAGAAGATCAGCAAACCCCAGTATTTATCTAAAGTATTTAATCGGAGCACTCTAGGGTGTCTCTGCAAGAGAATCAGAAGGTTTCTTGTTGTTGCTGTTGTTGTTGTTGCTGTCGGGTTTTTGTTTGTTTGTTTTGTAGTTGGACTCTAGTAACGGTATTGTACAAAGTAGAATCTTGGCTATTTAGTAACTGTGAGACACTGGATAAAAGTACTTAAACATTCTGATTTTGCTTTTTCTAAGATGTAAAAATCTGTAATCGCCGTCGATAATTTTTAGGGACATTCCAAGTATTGGGATATATATAAGTGCTAATATGTAACATAATATTTTATTCATCACAAATACACACACACACACACACACACACACACATCAGACTTTCTTTATTCTTTCTTCTCCCTCCTTCCTTGAAAAGAAAGGCTGAGTGGTAAGATTTAGGTTAACAGTGGGCATAGCATTGAATGAACATTTGATTTAACAATCTGTTTTGCTACTAAATAGGTCAAGTATAATTGCAGATTATTCTTAGTTTACAATTAAATTTAACTCTGTTATATAGGAGGCTAAGAATAACATAACCTCTCCAGATTTTAATAACTGTCAACTAGACGAATCAACTGAGACCTTTGTTGGCACTGTCACTGGAACTCTGGCATAGTGTGATGGTACCACAGGACAGACCGACACTTCTGCCTACAAAGAAGGTGCAGTATATTGTAAAGACAGAGAAAAAGAAAAGATAATTTCCCTTGCCAAGCTATAATTGCCACATACTTTACAGATTTATAGCAATTTTTTTAATATATAAAAGCAAATATCCTGCCAGTGGTATAAAATTCACCATCATGTATTAGCAGTTTCAAGGTTGCATAGAGAAAATTGGTTGGCTGGTTAAATGAGGCTCAATCATTGCCTTGAATAAGAATAGCACATACAATATAGTCAATAGGACAAAAACCACTATGGAAGAAATACCTGGCCTTATGCTTCAGAGCTTTAATAGATTGCTGGCTGGGGTAAGAAAAAAAAATATTCTTTTTACATCTCACAGTGAAATTAGTCCAGAGCATTCTGGGAACTTACTCATTTCTTTACAACATCTGGAAAGGAGTCTGAATATTGATCTCTTTGGACTGCTATGTTTTACGGAGGGTGACGGTTTCTATATTCAAGGGAAAGGTTATTTGTGAATAATGAAGACATTTCACATAGCAAACCCCAATACACATCCAGATAAAAGGCTGAATCCCTGTCCTCAGGTTGTGCAATTGAATACAAAGGTAAAAGTAAAAATGTAGCGATCACTGCTGCTCTGTTGCCAGCTCATCACAGAGAATACCTCTTCCTGCTGGGGCTGGTGTCATCCGCAACATTGTTGTTTGCCGAGGAGATGCACACAGGTCAACAGTGACAGAAAAATAGACTGGGCCTCCCTATGTTGTCCTTTCTACACTATTTCAACTGCATTGTCGGTCGTTTCATCTTTTTGTTAACACTGCATATTCATCCCTGAGAAAGCAAGGTAATTACAGATGGCAAATACTGTCTTAGGCTGCCATTTTCCCATTAATTAATCAGTCATAATTGACATTCAGGATACACCCACATGTGACTTCAGAATCATTCCAAATATGAAACTGTCAGCATTCATTATTGATCAGTTAGAATTAGTGTGCTATTATTAATCCATTTAAACCTGTACATATCATCTATTATGGAATGGCTGATAAAGTCTGAGCCCTTAGTAAACAGGGTTCCCCTCTTTGTGCAGGGGAATATTCGAGTACTCTTTGTGTGACCAAATACTCAACCATTATCTTCCCATATATTTCCTCTTCCTTGTTAAAACTATAATTTCAGCAGTATAATTTTCTATGCTGATTATCATGAGCCACATATATAAATAATATTTTTAATACTTATCTAAATATATGATTGAGCACATTCTTGAAATTAGAAGGTGAATGAAACTGTTTGAAGAAAATACTCATGAATTCTAAAGATTCAAATGTATGAAACCCTAAAGGTGAGATGTTATTGATAAAGACAATTATTTTAGAGAACCTTATCTTTGTCTTGATTTTAATAGATGCACTACTTCAGAGCCTCAGATTGGAGGAAACAGGTCAACCACCTTCTCTGCCTCATATAATCTTGGTCTTTATCATGATTCTGTAATGCATACCAAATGGAATTATGCCATAATTATAATATATTACACAATATCCCATTGAACTAACTAGCAATGGCATTTATTCATTCATTCATTCATTCATTTATTAAACAAAGATATATTTAGCACCTCCTATGAGCATGATTTTGCCTGTGTGTAGCCTGGTGTCCTATTAGGTTGCAAAAGTTTCTGAAATAATAAGAGCTTGAAATCTGCCTTTAGGATCCCACACTCATCCTCACACACAGATAAATTGAGTGAAAATATTCCTAACACCCAGCCTGGCTTCACTTGAGTGGTGATAGGGATTACATGGAATAGACACCATCAGTTCTAACTCAGCCATCCACATCACCATGTAATTAGCCTTCAGATTTATAAAAATAAACTTCTCAAGTGCCCCAAACCTTACTGAGCTACAAGATGCCTTAGCTTCTGGGCATATAAATCACTGTGATAAGGTCAATGAAGGCCACAGAGAGACCACAGTATCTTAATTCAAATAGAAGAGAATATAGTTTGTAAACATGTATTTCCTGTAGGTCATGCTCCTCCACCCCATCCTGCACCCTTTTCATGGTTCATATGAAAGTGAAGAGGGAGCAGTAATTTTAACCAGAGAGTATTTTTTTCAGAAAATTCTCTCCTTTATCATCCATCACATCTCTTTTATTTCAGTCCTTACTTCAAACCATAAGTACACCTTCTGACCCTAAAAGATGTGTGTTCTCAAAAAAATATTAAATTTGAAGGTGTCAGAGTTTTCAGATCTTGATGTTCTGGAAACATTTTCGCCTTCTTATTATTTTCACTTCTCTTTTTGTGACACCTTTCTAGAAAGTAGTTTTACATTCAGTGACCTTAGAAAGCCCAACATGAGATGGTATCTTTAGGCTAAATAGTATTCTCTGATTCACTCCATGAAAGTAGCCACTTACTCTGCCTATATAGCCCACTCTGGCAGGGACATCAGGGATCTTGGGTTGAGAGTAATCTCCTCTCATCTGCTATACTTGTGTATGGATGTGCCTTCACTGAAAAATCAATCAATAAACAAATTCATATATATATATATGAATACATGCATTATATGCTATATATATGTATTACTATATATATATCAATCAATAAACAAGTATATATATGAATACATGCATTATATGCATATATATGCATTACTTTTTAATATGAAGCAGAGATTGAGGATGAACTAATTATACAATACAAGTCTGTGCAACATAGCTATCATCAAAAACAGAGTAAATAGAAGTAATTCTTTTGTGTTTGGTGTAATAAAATTGAAAGCTTTATTTTTTTTAAGCCACTTAAAAAGTTACATGGCTCTTTCCATTTTTAAATGGAAATTTCATCACCTTTGTGTCAGGTTTAATGATTCCAAAGCCAGTAAGGAATATATAACGAACTGGGGAAATGGAAGAAATCGAATGTAAACATAATTGCTTTAAAGAAGGTGTGAAAATGGAAATCTATTAACATATCCTTTCACCAAAGTGAAGCAAATTAGCGGGATTTTTCTGACTCATAAACTAGAATACCAAGAAACATACTGAAGCCAGTCTATAAGAAGTAATTAAAATACCAGCAAATGTTTACTTTGTGCAGGATGCTATGCTAAACACTTTAAATACATCATGTATTAAATCCATACAGAAATCCTGTGAGGCTAGTACTTATAAATGTCTATTTTAGAAAAAAACAGAAGATGGGTGACATTAGAAATCTGCCCCAGTAAGTCACATAGCTAGCAAATAGTTAGCTAGAATTTAGAACCTAGATCTCTCTAGCACTAAAACCTAGCACCTAAAACAGTGCGAGTCCCAAGGCAAACTCTCTATAAATGTTATCAGTGCTACTTAAATACTGCATTCTATTGCCTTACACATGGCTGTGAAAGACCATGCACATAGAACTGGCTGCCACATAGCTCTTGTAGTGTTGTGGGTTCTGCAGGTTCTGCTCAAATGAGTAAGATATTCATCACCCATACTTCATTGCAAACCCCACTCTTAGATTTTATCCTTTTAACATCATTCTTTGATTCACAGAAAAGTTTAAATTATTCTTGGGAATATAAACCATAAAGCAGAAACTTTATTGGGGCTATATTGAAATTAGGTGAGTGAGGAATAATCATGAGCATCTTAACAAGTAAGAGAACTTACTTTGTACATAAATTCCAGTGCCATTCCCAGCCTCCACATTCACACCAATAATAACAGGCCAATAGCAATAGTAATACCCATAAGAGTGATTTCCTCTGTTAAGAACTAATAGAGCAGGCTTCCTGAGAAATACCAGTGTTTGGGCAACACCATAACACCTTTTTCATCCAAAAATTAAGAGGTAAAAAAATGGAGTTGGTCTTTGGGAGAAAATATGCTGAAGAAATTGGGGACAGGAAAGTTGCTTGAGTGAAAAAGGAAATGATGTTCTCTTTATCTTAGAAATAAATTTCTACATAGCTGGACAGTTGCCCACGATTAAATTAGATCCTGAAAAAGGTGGGGCTATGACTTCCTTGTTTCCCTTTGCCACATAATAAACTGTCGCAATACAAAATGAAAGGTGTAGAAAAAGAGAGATGTCTAAAGGGTATCTGGGGTAGTGGTTTAGAACCTTGGCTGCCTACAGATATCACCTACAGATACAGACTTCATGGCTTCCTGTTTCCACACCTTCCACAAAGGTGATTGTCATTTCACATATCAAGTGTAAATGTGACATCTGTATTTGCAGCTGTTGGGCATTTCTTAAGTAAAGAAATTCAGTTGGAGACAAATATAAGGAACTCTACAAGTTTGAGTCTATCAGGCTATCATTTCACCTGAGAAATTCTACCGACCACTGATGTGTTTTATTCTTTTGTATTTTTTCCTATTTTCCATGATTTTAATTTAAAAATATGATAGGGGCGCCTGGGTGGCTTGGTCGGTTAAGCGTCCGACTTTCGCTTAGGTCATGATCTCGCGGTTCGTGGGTTCGAGACCCACGTCGGGCTCTGTGCTGACTGCCAGCTCAGAGCCTGGAGCCTGTTTCAGTCTGTGACTCCCTCTCTCTCTGACCCTCCCCTGCTCACACTGTCTCTCTCTCTCTCCTAGGAATAAATAAAACATTAAAAAAAAATAAATTAAAAAAATAAAAATATGATATATACTCATGAAAATCCAAATAGCTTTTGAAATCACAAAAAAACAAAAATTTATTTCTTCCCATCCTAGTATCTTTCCTGAAAATACATCGGTCACAGATTTTCTGCATTAAATGTACTCTTACAAATGCATGCAGATATGTAAGTATTTTCTATGAAGGCAGTAATATACTATCCATATTGCTCCATAACCTTTTTCAAATTAAAAAATATGTGTAATTGTGCTAAGATACACATAGAAGCCTCTGGTTTATGGTCCAGCATATTAGAAACTTGAAATTCTTATCTTCATCCTAACAACAAATAAAAAGCTGAACGAAGTGAAAACAAACAACTCTTAGATTTGAAAGGGAAGAAAGGTCATGAGGTAAACTGCTGCCCCCAAATTGGAGAGACCAGTTGGGATGAATACAGAGAATTGGAGCTTATTTTGGGTAGAAACTTATGAGCAAGAAAGTCTACAAGAACCAGTATCAGGGTTGATGAAGTATTGGAGGCTTAGTGCAAACAAGTCTGAGAGCTAAAAACTCCAGGGGGACCCAATCATTGAGGTAATGCCAAACTTTTCAAGTTTTACCTCCTGGAGCTCAACCAGGTTCTCACAGTGAATATTAAAGAAAAATCCTCTCATTCTCCTGGCACATGGAAAGGCAAAACAACCATTTTGAAATATACCAGAATATTCTGTTCTTCTGTTCTGGTCTGCCCTCAGAAGAAACAGTGTAATCAGAGCCTACTCTGCTGGGATTATCAGAGCCTAATTGACCTGAGAAAAGTAATCCTCAATCCCAGCCAACTATAGCCATTTTGTGCCACCTAATGAGTGCATAGGGACTCTTCATTTTGGCTCGGGTCATGATATCACAGTAGTGAGATTGAGCCCCACATAGGGCTCCTTCTTAAGATTCTCTCTCTCTCAGAGGTCCCTGGGTCACTCAGTTGGTTAAGCGTCTGACTTCAGCTCAGGCCATGATCTACAGTTCATGGTTTGAGCTCTGTATTGGGCTCTATGCTAACAGCTCAGAGCCTGGAGCTTCTTTCAGATTCTGTGTCTCCCTCTCTCTCTGACCCTCCCCAGGTCATGCTCTGTCTCTCTCTGTCTCAAAAAATAAGTAAACTATAAAAATATTAATAAAAGATTCTCTCTCTCTTAAAAAATTAAAAAAAGAAAGAAAAGAATTTAAAATTTAACAGTTGAGATCTAATCACAGAACTATACAACACTCTCCTTCCTTCACATTTTACCACCACATAACCACTTGTTTACAGTGGTTTCTTTTACTCACTACATAATGTCTGATTATCAAGGAAAAATGATAAGGTATACTAAAAGGTAAAAAACACAGTTTAAAGAGACAAGGAAAAGCATCAGAACCAGATGCAGATATGGCAGGGATGTTGGAATTATTAGACCTGAAATTTAAAACAACTGTGGTTAATATGATAAGAGCTATATTGAATAATGGAGACAGTCTGCAAGAACAGATAGGCAGTGTAAACCAAGAGATGTAAATTCTAAGAACCAAAAAGACACTCTAGACATTAAAAATATTGTTAACAGAAATGAAGACTGGCTTAGATGTAGACTGAACACTCTGAACTTGATGAAATTTCAATAGAATCCTCCAAAACCGAAAAACAATGAAAAAAAAAAAAAAAAAGACTGAAACAAAAATAACAAAATATTTGGGAACTATGGGAGAACTATAAGAGGTGTAACATATGTGTAATTGGAAAACAAAGTAATATAAGAGAAGGAATATGGAGAGAACCTAGAAAACCCAACAGACTCCACCAGAAGCCTACTAGAACTGATCCAAGAATTCAGCAAAGTTGCAGGGTACAAAATCAATGGACAGAAATCGGTTGCATTCTTACACACCAATAATGAAGCAACAGAAAGAGAAATCAGGAAACTGACCCCAATCACAATTGCACAAAAAAACATGAAATACCTAGGTATAAACCTAACCAAGGATACAAGAGATCTGTATGATGAAAACTAGAAAACTTATGAAGGAAATTGAAGAAGACACAAAGAAATGGAAAAACATTCCATGTTCATGGATTGGAAGAACAAATATAGTTAAAATGTCATTACTACCCAAAGCAATCTACACATTCAATGCAATCCCAATCAAAATTGCACCAGCATACTTCTCAAAACTAGAACAAACTATCCTAAAATTTGGATGGAACCACAAAAGACCCCAAAAAGCCAAAGTAATACTGAAGAAGAAAACAAAAATGGGAGGTATCACCATCCCAGACTTTAGCCTCTACTACAAAGCTGTCATCATCAAGACAGTGTGGTATTGGCACAAAAACAGACACATAGACCAATGGAATAGAATTGAGAACTCAGAGCTAGACCCAAAGGTATACAGACAACTAATCTTTGCAAAGCAGGAAAGAAAATCCAATGGAAAAAAGACAGCCTCTTTAACAGATGGTGTTGGGAGAACTGGACAGCAACATGCAGAAGATTGAAACTAGATCAATTTCTCACACCATACACCAAAATAAACTCAAAATGGATATAGGACTTGAACATGAGACAGGAAACCATCAAAACCCTAGAGGAGAAAGCAGGAAACAACCTCCTTGACCTCCACCACAGCAACTTCTTACGTGACACATCCCCAAAAGGAAGGGAAACGAGCAAAAATAAACTATTGGGACCTCATCAAGATTAAAAGCTTCTGCTCGGCAAAGGAAACAATCCACAAAACTAATAGGCAACCAACAGAATGGGAAAAGCTAGTTGCAAATGACATATCAGATAAAGGGTTAATATCCAAAACCTATAAGGAACTCACCAAACTCCACACCTGAAAAAACAAACAACCCAATAAAGAAATGGTCAGAAGATATGAACAGACACTTCTCCAAAGAGGACATCCAGATGGCCAACAAACACATGAAACGATGCTCAGCATCCCTCCTCATCAGGGAATTAGAAATCAAAACCACACTGAGATACCACCTCACTCCAGTCAGAGTGGCTAAAATGAGCAAATCAGAGAACTCTAGATGCTGGCGAGGATGTGGAGAAACGGGCACCCTCATGCACTTTGGTGGGAATGTCAACTCGTGCAGCCCCTCTGGAAAACAGTGTGGAGGTTCCTCAAAAAATGAACAATAGAACTCCCCTTTGACCCAGCAATAGCACTGCTGGGAATTTACCCAAGGGATATAGGAGTGCTGATGCATAGGAGCATATGTACCCCAATGTTCATAGCAGCACTCTCAACAATAGCCAAAACATGAAAAGAGCCTAAGTGTCCATCAACAGTCGAATGGATCAAGAAGATGAGGTTTATCTGTACGATGGAATACTACATGGCAATGAGAACGAATGAAATCTGGCCATGTGTAGCAACATGGATGGACCTTGAGGGTGTTATGCTGAGCGAAATAAGTCAGGCAGAAAAAAACAAATACCATATGTTTGCATGTATAGGAGGATTAGGAGGAACTTAACGGAGGACCATGGGGGAGAAGAAGTGGGGAAATGGTGGGGGAGAGGGAGAGAGCCAAACCATGAGAGACTCTTGAATGGTGAGAACAACATGAGGACTGGTGGGTGTGGGGGGGAAGGGGGAGATGGGCATGGAGGAGGGCACTTGTGGGGATGAGCACTGGGTGTTATATGGAAACCAACTTGACAAAGTATTTGTAAAAATAAAATAAATAAAATAATAAAATAAAATAAAACAAGAGGAGAAAAAATTCCCCTATCTAGAATTGTATACCCCAATGAAATCCTTTCAAGTGAAAAAAAGTAGACTTTCAAGATAAATGAAAATTGGTATCTGTTGCCAATAGATCTGCCTTTAAAGAAATGTTAAGAGAAATTCACCAAAGAGAAGGAAAATGATACAGGTGAGAAACTCAGATTTACATAATGAAAGAGGGAGCATTAAAGAAGGAATAAAGATATTAAAAATAATCCAATTAAAGGTGGGAACAAAACCGGAATAGACTTTTTTCCCCCAACAAAGACATACACATGGCCAACAGATGCATGCAAAGATACTCAACGTCATTAATAATCAGGGAAAGGCAAATCAAACCACAATGAGATATCACACATGTCAGAATAGCTAGAGTCAAAAAGACAAGAAATAACAAGTGTTAGTGAGGATGTGGAGAAAAGGGAACCCTTGTGCACTGTTGGTGGAACTATAAATTAGTGTAATTACTGTTGAAAACAACATGGAGGTTTCTGAAAAAATTAAAAATAGAAATGCCTTATGATCCAGTAATTCTACTACTATTTACTCAAAAAAACAAAAACACTAATTTGAAAAGATACATGCACTCTTATCTTTATAGCAGCATTATTTATAATAACCAAGATATGGAAGCAACCCATGTGTCCATCAATAGATGAACAGATTAAGATATTATGTTTATATATATGAAATGCAATTTTACTCCATTGAAATCTTTCTATTTGTGACAACATGGATGGACCTAGAGGATTTATGCTAAGTGAATTAAAAACAAAACAGAGGAACAAACAGACCCATAAATATAGAGAACACCTGGTGGTTGCCAGGAGGGCGGAAGAGAAGGGCAAAAAAGGAGTAAAGGGGAGTAAGAGGTACAGGTTTCCAGTTATGGGCCAGTTGTGGGGGTCTGTAGGCATGCTGTCCCAGAGACTTGTAGGTTAGCCTCCCAATGGAGTCTGTGACACAGGTATTAAGAGCAGTGTCCCTTCAATATATTCCAAGCCCTAGCTGCCAATCTTCCAGCCGCTTTTCCTCTCTTCGCCTCTCCTAGTTGTACAGCTCATGACTCAATACTCTAGATGGGGAGTATCCTGCAAGGCTGAGGAAGTCAAGTGATCACTCAGGTGCTCTCACTTTTTGCCATGGGGGAAATCATGTGTAGAGATAAACTCTCTTGGCGCCCATATGAACCACCTTGAGGGAAGAGTCATCCAGGTAAAGTCAAACTGTTCCTCTTACCCTCTCCAGTGTGTCCAATCTTGGAAATTTTTGCTCTGTCCGTGTACTTAAACTTTTCTGCTGGACTCCTGGACTTCCACAAAGGCTCTCTAGTTCTTAGGTGATTGTCAGTCAGTGTTTTCTAGGGGCTCACAAACACACCCAGCCAGGAAGGCTTGGATTCAGTTCACAGGCCATTTTAGAGTCCACAGGTGGGACTAAGGTCTATATGCCTATCACCTGAGTACCTTGGCCTATGGTGCTATATGTCACAGCTCCTACAAAGCTACCTTTGTCTGTGGATGGATACCAAATTGTTATTTTTGAGGGGGGGTATAGGAAAAGGGATCTTATTTGGCCATCCTGGTGATGTCCCAGTTCCTCAAAAGATTCTTAGATTTTGCTCGACCCAAGATTTTATATCAAAATGGAGGGCTGTAAAAATGCTTAGGATGGCCTGACCATTGCCAGTGAATGTAAGGAAATCCTTTTTAAAGGCATAAATACACAACTAAAAACTTTTCATAATTTTTATAGTTAAAGCCCTAGCAAAGATGAGCTCAAACAGAGGAAAATTCGCCACATAAAACAATAGGCCAAAACAAAGGAAATAAACATGAACATAATTACATAAAATTATTAGACCTAGACTATATGTAACTACATGGTCCAAATTTGACAACATAAAATATAAAATGAAAAACAAGAAGGAAATAGTAAAATAAGTTGGTTTGATTTAAAAATAACCTTCTACTACTTCACCCCTGCTAGGGTGGTTATAATTTTTAAAAAAAGGAAAACAAGCATATAAGGAAAGCTATATTTACCAAAGTCTTGGTAAGCATATAGGGAAATCAAATTCCGTATACATTGTTATTGGAAATCTAAACTGGCATAGCTACTATGGTAAACATTTTGATGATTCTCAAAATGTTAAACACAGAATTATGCAGTTGAGGGGCTGGGAAGTTGAAAATTGATGCAGCAGGCCAGCAGGCTTCAAATTTAGACAAGAACTGATGTTTCAGTTTTGAGCCCAAATTCTGCATGGGAGCAGGTGGGACACTCAGTCAGGATTTCTATGTTGTAATCTGGAGGCAGAATTTCCTCTCCTTCAGGAAACTTCACTGTTGATGAAACGATAGGACACCATAGCATCGCCACTTTGATGTGTAAAATTGACCTTCACAACCACTTTATAGTAGGAGCTTGTAGTGCCAGAACACATTGATCAAACCCCTTCCCTTTGTTGAACTGATGGCAGAAGCACATTTTGAGATAGAGCTTTTGTCAGTCCAAAATCCTGACCAACCTATACTGAGCATGCAACATTAGTTAGAAACAGACCCCACTGGTTATTTAGACATGTTTGTTCCTTCAGTATAATCCAGCCTAGTCTGGGTGAAACAATGAATATGTGTGTGTGTGTGTGAGAGAGAGAGAGAGAGAGATCTGTATTCAAATTAAGAAAATACATCATGAAATTAAGGCATTTTAGGCAATGGGGGAAAAAAACCTGGATCTACAATAATGTAGCAAATCTTTTATATGAATGACATTTAGTTTGTAGTGCTAGTGAGTCTTAAGTTAGCCAAAGTTGCTAATGCCCTAAAACTCATCATACTTTGACCAGATGCATTTAGTTGAGGGAGATCTGAAAAAATTATTTATCAGATTCAAGGCCATCTGTTTTACTGATAGGAATGTATTTGTCTAAAATATAGTATCGCTGTGTAATGTAAAAGACTTACTGTTGATTTTAAATATTTGGAGATTGTTAAACTATAAAATGGACAAGGAGTGTAAATTGGATATTTAGAGTAGGACTTAATTATTCAGCATTATTACTAGGAAGAAGTGTATACTGAAGGTAAATTGCATGCTCCTTTCCTTCATGAACTCAAAAATTACTAATCAATCAAAACAGCAATGTTAAAATCTGTTTCTTTTCTCAAGAAACATAATTCCTGATTAAAGCTCTACCAAAAAGTGGACTTCCATTCGGGTAGTTCTATGTAGCATAATAATAAAGATCTCTATGCCAGGAATAATATGGAATATATTCATACTTAAATTATTTTGAGAACTTTCTTATGTAGTATCTTACTTACAACATATTTAAAAGGAATGATTAAAATATCTGCACAGTGGCTGAACAAAACAGGAGATATACTTGGTAGTAAGTCAGTTCAAAATGGCTCAAATGCATCTTGCAGGCAGCATCCATAAAACCAGGGCTGAAATGTCATTTATTTTATGCCTTGGAACAGGTTCACTACTTACTCAGTAATGTGCTTGTACTAGCTTTCTTCCTAATGTGGGGAGATAATTTGTGATAAATTGTAGGTAATACGTAAGTTATGTCCTTCTTCCAATATCTTGACACCTAAGACTTTCCCTGTGGTATAGCAGAAATCAAAATGTTCAATTAATATTAAAAAATTCAACCTGAACAGCAATAGAACTAAAAAATAAGGGATGTATAAATGACTTACGTTTTAGTTTGGTCAAGATTTTAAAAGTTATAATTGATAGAAAATCTCATACACTGCCAGTAGGGTTGTGAATTAGTAAAATACCTACTTCCAGACTATTTAATAGAAATAGATTTAAGAAATATTCTCAAGTGCTGAGTCCAAATTTCCACACATAGTAAATTGTCCTTAAGACAATATTATGGAAAATAATACATACACAGAGATGTATATTACTGTATTGTTTGTTTGAAGTTTTGGAAAATGAGGTAAATCTAAATAGTTATTTATAGATACTAAACAAAATATAGCACAGTATTTTCATAGATATAATTGCAGACATAATTGTGATCATATAATATGGGAAGTATGTATATTACCTCATTTTATAAGGCACTCATTTAAATGTATTTATAAGCATATATAGTGGGGAAATAGGTTCTACTTACATAAATGGGTTAAGGTGGAAAAAAAGCTTAGGGTGGAAAGTGCCATCACAAGGTAAAAACGCACGAGGTTAGCTAACAAGATATTGTAACGGGATCATGAGTACTTTTCATCTGATGCCAATATACTATTGTACTTTGATCACAAACTCTACTTGCCCCCCAAACCCTTTGCTTCTTACACATACAAGTTAATGCTTATGGTCTGATTGTCTTCTCCATGTCCATATGTGTAAGATCTTGTTTCATTCACTTTAACCACATGGGTGGTAATATCTTTTGAGCTCAATAAATATGGAGACAAAGCCACTGTTCAGGGCTCTTGTCTCCTCCCAGATGTTAGCCTCTTTCGTATTCAATTCTGTTTCTGCTTTCTTGCTGGACAAAAGAGAACTCCAGACTCATAGTCTGTGACAATATATAATATCATACATCATGTCCCACTGAAAATATATTAAAATATTAATAGCATTATATGCAGGCAGTGTGATATATGGTACATAATAATTGAAATATTTTTTAATTCATTTGGATTTTTTCTTAAGTGAGCATACACTATTTTCCTAAAAATAATGTTCTTGGACTTATTAACAGGGTCATCTGGTCATGTACAGGTGATCTTTAAGTCAAGCTACTGACCATTTATTTCAACCTAGCAGTCTATTTTTTATTGCTTTCTTTTGGTAAAAAGATACACAAGAGTGTAAGCTGGCAAGCATAGTGAAACCTAGTTCAGATAATTATGTTACACAAAGGCATACCATTTTGCTTATTACCAAATATATTTTCACCTCACCCATGTGAGGTGAAATATATTCCCATTTATTTTCACCTCACCCATGTGAGGTGAAATATATTCCCATTTATTCCAGTGAGGCTGAGTGTGGTGAGAAGGGAAGACATATTAGAAGCATTGGAAGAGTCATGGTAGCTGCATGACTTTTCATTATTACAGGTAGTTTCTTGATATATAATTCTGTGGGTTAAAAATAGATGAAAACACTGAAGTGCACTGTATTCTACAACAGGATCTCTTTCCAAATGTGTGGTAAAATTCTAAAGACAAGGATGACAGAAAACACAAAAAATTATTAAACAGAATCTTTTTACCAAGAATTGCTCTGCAATTGAGATAAATGGACTTGGTGAACTAATGGCTCCTTATTGCTCTTCTTAATCTTCTTAATTCTACCAGGAAAAATGGCCCATGTAGTGCTTTGGGGCTTAACTATTCTGAACATAGAAAAATGAGTGATAAATAATTTAGCAACTACCGTGATTAATGTATAATCCTTTTATTACATAGTCCCCCATTCTCAGTAATTTTGGGTGGTTCTATGTAATGAAAGCTGCTGAAAGATTGTTAAGTATGTTGATGATGGAGGTAGTAAAAGTTTGTAACCTTAGGACATATTTGGGAGGGTATGATTTTCCCATGCTTAAAATGGATTTCAAGGCCCATAGCAGAGACCTTCAAATTATTCCATGTAGGAAAGAGAAAGCTAAGAAAATATATCTCTGGGCCCAGCCTCTACTTCAGTGACAAGAGATCCAATTTTTAACTGCTTAATTAGGGAAACAAAGAAACAAAAAACCTTGAAAACCACTAGGACTCTGTCCTCAGCCTCTGTTGGGTAAAGGCTCGCTAGATAATACTTATCTTCATTTGTGTATCATTTATCATTTGTTGTGCACTGGTGGCAGAGTAGGAAAAAGAACACTTGGCCTTGGAATGAGAATACTTAAACTTAAATCTCAGTTGTGTTAATATCTATATAAATTGGAGCAAATTTGCTTAGTCTCGATTTCTCAAAGCAAAATATGAATAAAAATATCTATGTCAGTTATTTAAAAATTTACTGAGATGATTTACTAATAAATTCAATCAGCCAACAAATACTATGAACTTAGCATGTGTCAAAGCATTGGTTGGCACTTTGGATACAGAGGAAAACCATCAGTACAAGGTTTGAGTTATGTAGGGAATAGATATTAAGGGAAGTCAACAATATGTCATACAAATATTAGTAAGCATTACTAAGATTCCAAAAAGGGAATTATGAGAAGGAATTACCTAGAATACTATGGTTAGGGTGAAAACAGTCTTCCATAAAGAAATGACATTTAAGCTTAGACCTTAAAAAATTATTAAGAGACTTGCAGGCAAAGTGTGGGAGGTAAAACATATGAGGCAGGTTGATGAAAACTAAAGTGAGAAAAAAACTTTAAAATCAGAAATAAATGGAAGCAATTAGAATGTCTTTCAATAAGTGAATGCATAAGCTAACTATAGTACATCTATACAATGAAAAATAATGTAGTAATAGAAATGAGCTATCAAATCACAAAAAGTCGTAGACTTATCTTAAATACATATGGGTAAGTTACATAAGATGGTCTGGAAAGGTTACGTACAATATAGTTTCAATGATATGACATTCTGGAAAAGACAAAATTATAGAGCCAATAAAAAATATCAGTGTTTGCCAGAGGTTTGCAGGTAGGGAAAGTTAGACTGGCTTACTAAAAGCACAGGGAACTGTTTAGGGTGGTGAAACTATCCTTTATAATATTATAATTGTGATGTATTATAGTATATACTTGTCCAAAAGCTTTGTGCTTTACAGCAAAAAGAGTGCATTTTTAATATATGCAAATTTTAAATATTTAGGAGTTTGGTAGAAAATCCAGGATGGAATGCATAATGTGAAAAAATAATCTAATTATTTTACAAATGTATGAAACCCCTCTTATGGGATAGAAAAAAAGCTGCTGACCTAAATAACTTTGGAAAGAGTCTGGAAAACTAAAAAAAAAAAAAAAGGTACTGTACATAAGCACTATTCTCAAGTTGATAAAGTTGTATCTCATGGGAACACTGGTTAACAATTATGATGTTTTTATAGATGTATAATGGAAATGAAAAATTAAGTAAATGAATAACAATGGTGGTAGGCAAGTTTTTGTCTGTGGTAGCATGAGATTACAGACAAACAAGGGGAGATCTGAGTGGTAATGGATTTGAACTGGAAGCAGAACAAAATCATTTTATCTTAATATAGATACAGATGGATCCTATAGAAAAATGTGTAGATATATGTACATACATGTGTTAGTATATGTGTGTATATTTCCATGGTGTGTCAGCTAACAGAGCCTAGAAACAGTGACATCCCAGCAGGAATGAACACACCTAGCACTAGGTTTTGATTTCTAATAACATTTCTGTAATAAAAGGAAGCAAGCCTCCTTGGAGAAATTGCTGATTCTAGGACAGGGCAGTAATATACAGGATGAACCTGGAGCAGCCTATAGTGCACAGGAACACAAAAACAAAAACCCACAATAATAGGAACATATCAAAGGAAAATAGGAGCCAACTAAAAGAGCTACCAGGGCCACCTGGATGGCTCAGTTGGTTATGTGTCCAGATTCAGCTCAGGTCATGATCTCATGATTCCTGAGTTTGAGCCCCTCATCAGGATTTCTGCTGTTAGCATGGAGCCCACTTTGGATCTTCTGTCCTCCTCTTTCTCTGCCTCATCCCCCCTCCATGCTCTCTCTCTCTCTCAAAAATAAATAAACATTTTTTAAAAGTGCTACCAATAATCAAAACTGGAGGATATTGACCACCAAAATAAAGTAGAACTGGATTAAATCCCAAACAATAAAATAAATATTTACAAATTTCTGTTGATATAAATACATGATAAAATAAATTAAGGAGCACCTGGCTGGCTCAATCAGATAAGCATCTGACTCATGATCTCACAGTTTTGGGCTCAAGCCGTGCATTGGGCTCTGCACTGACAGTGTGGCACCTGCTTGGGATTCTCTTTCCCCTCTACCTGTCCTCCACTAGCATTCTCTCTCTCTCTCTCTCTGTCTCTCTCAATAAATAAATTTAAAAAATAAATTAATAAATGGAGAAGAGACAAATCTCCCAGTCAGAAAAATTACAAGTAAGTTTTGTAAATACTCTGCCCTAAAGGAGAAGGAACATAACTTCTCACCTCTTAAGAATGGACTGTGTATATGATTTACTTCCAAGGAGAATAGTAAGACAAGTGAGAAAAGAAAATAAATTTATAGTGGTGAACCTAACAAACACTATCTTAGCCAGGTTATAAAGATAACATCAACATGTTACCTCATTACCTCAGTGATGAGTCATGTTGAAAGTAAATACCCTTGATATAATGTGATGAAAAGAAATTTTTATCTTTGTAGTCTTTCTCCCAAAACTCTAATCTCAGGTGTAGTCATGAAAAATAAAACTCAGACAAATCTCAGTAAGAGACCATTTTACAAAATTCCTAACCAGTATCCCTCAAGATTTTTAAGGTCACCATCAACAGGTAAGTCTTAGAAAGTGTCACAGCCATGAGGAACCTAAGGCAACATGATTGAATGCAATGTAGTATCTTGGATGGGATCCAGGAACAAAAATGGTCATTTGATAAAAACTAAGAAAAATGTTAACAATGTAGGGATTTGGCTTATTAATACTTCTCAAGAGTAGTTCATTAATTATAACAAATATACCATATTAAAGTAGATTTAATAAAAAGGGAAAGTGGCTGATAGGTTTATGGGAACTGTCATACACATCAGTGTTTATATAAATGAAAAGCTGTTCTAAAAACTAAAGTTTATTTTACACACTGGAAGGAAGTCACACTGGAACAGAGTAGATAAAAGAGAAGGGTGATAATTGATGCAGCTGGAAAGCTAGGTAGAGGTCAAAGTCAGACAGAACTTTGTAGTTCATGGAAAGGTATTAGAAATTTCTTCTCGGTATAGTGGGAAACAATTGAATAATTTAAATCTGACATATAATAGGATCCCATTTGTGACTTAAAATGGTGATAATAAAACTCTACCTGTTGTGTTTGAGAATGGATAGGAATTGAATATGGGACAAAGGAATATTAAAATGGCAGCACTAAGGAAGTTCTTCTAATAGTACAAGATAGAGATGATGGTTGCTACAAAGATTTCGATAGAAAATCTTTAATGAATTTGAAGTATATTTTGGATCTAAAATGGGAAAACTTGATTATAGACTGAATGTTGGATTAAAGTTGAGTGAATTTCCCATAATAACATATATTTCCAGCCCTCTGGGAGGAGAAAATTTACAGAGATGTGTAGAAATACCAGGAGAATGCTTGGAGGAAAACATACAGAATTTTGTTTTGTACATATTGAGTTTGGGAAACTTTGAGTTTGGTGCAGACTTAAAGATAATCAAGCAGTCAATTGAATATGCTCAGAAGAGAGGTCAAAGTAAGAAAAAAAATTGGATAGTTAAGACACTTTAGGTGATATTCACAGACATGGAAATTAATGAGCTATCTAGGAAGAGAGAATGCAAAGCAAAAAAGATGGAAATAGGAGGAACTAAAGGATTTGGACAGAATAGTAAGAGGTAGTGAGGAAATAAACAGAGCTAGACATGTAGGAACATGGAAATGTGTTTCCAGGGAAGTGTTCAAGTCTTTTATATGCTCCTGTGAGTTCTAAACAGATGAGAAGAGAAAACGTTTTATTGGCTGCAGGAATATAGTGGTCATTCTTATGTCTTAAGAGCAGTTATTGTATAATGGTATGCACAGGAATCATGCACTGAGGACTGAATGGTAAGTGATGAAGCTGATAGAGTAGATGTTGAAATATTTCAGAAAGTTTGAGTGTGATGTGGAGCAAGAAATAGGACAGTACATAGGAGAATATATGAAATAAATGTGGAATAGAGAGATTAACTCCTAGCATTTGAGGAGAATACTATGTTTATTAAGAAAACAGGAAGTGATGGGATCTGGAACACATGTGAAAGTATTGGCATTTCATGCAAAGACGAACACTTTCTTCATGGTAATGAGGTAGAAGGAAGTAACTAGAAAGAGAAGACAATGATTCATATGGAGAATAATACAAAAATTAGTGGTGAAAGAATGAGAAATTGTTTTAATTGCTTCTATTTCCTCAGTAAAATGGAAGGTGTATTAATTAGCTGAAAAGGAAAGCAGAAGGAAGACACATGTGGGTTTTTTTGTTGGTGCATGTGTGTGTGTGTGTTTTAGTATTGTGTATCAGATATACAATATAATCAAACATAATGTCAAGTACTCTTGACACAAGGAGGTGATCATGATATTATGGAGACAAGATTATTTAGGTGGTTGGATGTAAGAACAGAGAATGCAGTTGGTTTATTGCATCTCAGGTTGAGGTTTTTGGTGGAAGGAGAAACGACAAATAGAGATGGGTGAATTAACAAAGTGCTGAATATAAGTTTGGGTCATAAAGTATCAGCTGAATGAAAAGGGAAATAGATACAAAAAGAGTGTGTTAAATACTACTTACAAGGTAATGGAGTGAATGAATTTTAAGTGACAGCAGATTGTATTGTAGGGATAATAAATGCTACCACCACAACAAACAAACCATCAGATTCTCATTGACCAACACTGCAAAAGGTAATTTCCAGGCAAGAAATATTTCAAATGTATTAGTGAGGGTCTTATTCCATTTAGTGACTGGCTGGTTTAGATTGCCTCCCTTTTGTGATGGTATCATCTCAACACATGGCCTTCAAAAGTCATTTAAGCAAAAGAAACAGGGAATGTAAGATTCCACATTCTCTCTTTACATTCTATAATTTAAACTGAATTAAACATATGACCTGATTTGCCCCAAGGAAGTTTGTTTTGGGGAAGATATTTGATAAACACTTTCTCTGCCATAGAGGCCAAAGATTTCTTTCAGTGTCAACCTAAATTAGACGAGCTGGAAAAATAGAAAACTATAGACCCTTTGAATTCAGTACATTGGTAATTTGCAGTGTTCATTAATAACAAAAACTCTGGCATGACTAGGATTGTATGGCTGTGGTAGAGAGGATGAAAAGGACTTTGGAAATGAAGCTGTAGGTAACTGAGCACAGACAAAACTTTCAATGAAGAAAATCCGCACATTTTAGCAGCCAGGTAGGGAAGAGGTTATAGGTGTCTGGCAGAAACTTGAAGGGAGAGGGGAAGTTTATGACCTAGAACAGATACTGAAGAATGAAGACATTCCCAGCTTGCCACCATGAGATGCTTTGGATATGAGAGGATGTGAAATCTCTTCTGGAGAGGGTATTTGATGACATGTCAGATGAAAGTCGGGTTTTAGTTAAGGAAAGATGACAGGGGGAAATGTTCCAGGAAAAGTTTGGAAATAGTAGAGATGTTCTGTATGAACAAACCAGCAGAGAGTTAGAACTTGAGAGGAAAAGGTGTGGTGGATGAGCTGAAGAGATGAGTATGCATAAGTCATTATGTGGATTAGATTTCAGGGAATAATGAATAATCAAAAAGCTCAGAACTCTGTAACTGAAATTGCCATCTTAAATACTAAAAAGCATATGAAAGAAAACTACATTGAAAATAAAATGTGTAATTGGGGCTCCTGGGTTGCTCAGTCAGGTAAGTGTCCGAATTTGGCTCAGGTCATGATCTTGGGGTTCATGAGTTTAAGCCCCACATCAGGCTCTGTGCTGACAGCTCAGAAACTGTAGCCTGCTTCAGATTCTGTGCCACCTTCTCTCTTTGCACCTCCCCCACTAATGCTCTATCTCTCTTTCTCTCAAAAATAAACATGAAAAAATTTTTGTTAAAGAAAATAAAATATGTAGCAAACTAAAATATAAATTTATTCTGTGAATAGTGTTTTTCTATATCAGCTTTTATTTATTTTTCCTCTCCATCTAGTCTGCAAAATTTCCCCACTAAATTATCATATTATTAATGTCCCCATATTATTCTTAGCAATTATTAAATATTTCTAGGCATATTATCTGTCTTTCTAGCTATCTAAAACCAACTTGCCAAAGTAGTCATACCTTATTTTTATCAGGCCACTCCTGAATTATTAGGCCTTTTCAGTAACTAAAGCAACAACATAGAGGAAATGTCAATGTGATTATTTGAAATCTATTATTTTCCTGGATAACTAATGCTGTTTCTTCTATAATATATGTTTCAGCAGCACCTCCTTCTCCCTCCCTGTCTCCATCTGCCTGTCTGTCTGTCTCTCTCACACATACCAGTTTTCTATACGTGTTCTTAGAGAAACAAAACTTAAGAATTTGGTGTGCTTGATATAGACAAAGGGGTACAGATAAGTTTGATTGAGATATTTTCCCATCAAAATTAAATTAACTTTGATTACTCAGATAAGTTTATTCACACTCTTCAAAGTACTTGGTTCATTTTTCTGCATTACACCTCTCTTTCTCAAAAAGCAAGGTTGGTGGTGGGAATTAAAAAACTGTTAAGAATTTAGTAGAACCCAGATATGTTCCAGAAGGCTCTTTGATACATGAGCTACGTTAAATTGAACCCTATCTGTGGAACAAAGAAGAGCCTAAATATTTCTGAAAATGAAAAAATATCCTCTTAAGATGGATACTAACAACCAAGACAGTTTATGAGCAGTGTCTTCAATCTGAGATAAACAGAGTTCCTATCCCACACTTATACTGACCCCCTAATGCAATATTGCCAAGCATATCCTTATTACTGTTACTCTTTTGCTTGGAAAATTGAAGGAAGCAAGTTGCTATGAAATTGAAGAATACAGCTACAGCTATCCATTAGTGGGAGGGACTGTTTTTGTTTGTGTGTTTGTTTGTTTGTTTTAGTAGGGAGCTCCCAACCCTAGAAATGGTGAAGTCCAGGGATGCCTCGGTGGTTCAGTTGGTTGTGTGTGACTCTTAGTTAAGGTCTGGATCTCAGGGTTGTGAGTTAAGCCCTGTGTTGGGTTTTAAGCTGGGGATGAATCCTACTTAAAAAAGAAAAAAAAAAAAAAAAAAAAAACGGTGAAGTTCACATGACTATCTATCAATTGCAAAGTAGAGGTGATACTTTCACAGGTTGATAGACATAGGTGTTTCCCACTACCTCTTTACTTCAAGAACTTTACATCAATAATTTAAATACAAATGCACAACATTTCTTCTGGTTTTACTAGCCTGGAGTATCAGTTTAAGTGAATAATGGGTGATTGACACTTTCTTTGATTTAGTGTTGGCACAACATATGCCCAAATCTCCCTTTTTTCTTTCTTTCTGAATTTAGAAGACTACAAGTTGAAGGTTTGCTTTGAGCTTGGTTCCTCTGGAATTCATGCAGCTTCAAATCAATGTCTCTCTACTTATAAGCTTAACCAGACCCAGGACTGCCACTGATGGCTGAAGAGAAGAAAAAGGCTCCACAAAGAATTTCCCATGTACCCCTGCCCCAGCAGCCCCTCTGCTGTTTCTATGGAAACCTTCACCAGGCAGCAGCATGCCTTACTGTGCAAGGGAATGAGGAGGTGTGTTCCTTTCATCACCACAGCTCATAGAGAGCAACCACTTCTTAAAATGAAAGAACATGGTGAATACCATTCTTTATTCTGACAGATAAATTGTTCAGTAGAATGGTGAGTTCTTTGCAGAAATTGTGCAGTGCTACTCTCTCTCTCTCTCACACACACACACACACCCACACACACACACACACAGGTAAGCATTTCCTTCAGAATGAGTTACATAAGACTGGGGGAATGAGGGAGGAAAATAACTCACCTTTATAAAGTGCCTACTATGCACTAGACACTTTAAATGTATTTCTTTTTAACCTTTTCCCAGGAGGGAAACGGTTTACATGGTTTGCTTAAAGTGGCACCTCACTTAAATTGGAAAGCCAAGACTAAAATCACTCAATGTGTGGTTGCAAAGCCCAATGTGTTCGTTGAAACTTTGTAAAAATGAAGGCTTCTTGGAGGTAGACAGGCAGACCGTGTAGAAAGGGCATGGATCCAAGACCCAGAAAGCAGAATCAATGAAAAAGGACCAAAAATAGGGCAGAGAGGATTAGTTGAGTGGATTGGGAATGGGCATGGAAGCATAATACTATCAGAAATCTAGGTATAGATTCAATCCAGAGTGTACTAATATGAGACCTCAAAAGTAGTGAGCAGCTATAGAATGAGATGGTTAGGTGATAGGAATCATTGTGAGATTATGATATATCAAGAATGTTTGTGTTTTGCTGCCAATCATCCTTCATTCTAAGGAATAATAGAAAAATACAGATTAAAGTGTACCACTTTATTAGTAGTAAGTACTAATACTTTCACCTTTGGAAAAAGAGCTTTGGAAAAAGGCTGATTTATTATATGGCCTCGGCATGAAGCCCAGGTAAGGCCTTCTGTATCTATCATACCAAATCTATATAGTACTATCAACTCATATTTTCTGACAGAAAAGAGTGGTGACTGGATACATCAAAACAGCCATTTCTTGTATGAGCTGCCTCTTTGAGAGATGTGCAAAGGTGATATATCATACTCCATTCTTGCCATTGCTGAGGTCCTTCTAGGTAGTCAGTCTATCATCTGGATCCCATAGGCACCCCATCTTATTGTCTTAAATTTCTGATGCCCACTGGAAGAAAGCTTTACAGCATCTGCTCTGAGGGAAGCTTCAGGAACTGGAACACTGGAACAACAATTAGGTTATGATTCCCACTACCGCCTCAAGTTGCTATGCCTAACAAAGCAGGAAATCTTCTTCCCATATCTGGATGTCTTCTCCTCTGTGTGGGGATTTGTCTTTAAACTTCACTTCTGTCCCCTTCTCTCAGTAAGTTTCTGAACTCCTTTTCTCACTTATTATCTATTAACTTTAACTGTTCATCTGTCTTCCCAGACAGATTGTAAATTCCTTGGGACCAAGGACTTTGTCTCATTCACATTTATATTCCCAATATCTATCAAACTGCATCATTTGCCACAGATGACCTTTAATTGTGAATTGTTTTCCAGTATGCATGTCATCAGATCCTACACTGCCAGATCTGCACAAACACTTCTAATTTTTTCCATGTGATAACTTTTGATATACATAAGACACTTACAATGTTTCCCATTGTGAGTCTTGTTTTTGGTCCTTGAATCTCCTGTTGTTTTTGCATTTAAGATCATTATCTTCCTTTAATGTATTTTTCTACTCTACATTCAAACATCTCACCCCACCACATGCCTGACACCGTAGCCAAAAGTACTCTCCCTGTTCTTCCAAGCATATACACTTCAATCCATTGTTATGCTTATAATCATTCTCTGTAGAACAAATGTAAATATGCTTGATATAACCCTACCCTTCAAGATATTTTCTTATTTTTGTGCATTGTCACTCTTCGGTGCTTTCAAAATGTACTAAATCTATGTATATAATTTATTATATATGAACAGTATATATTTATGTTATATATTATTTACAACACATACACATTATACATATATATATGTATAATATATATATATAGTTTCATCATAGTTTGAACTCTGGTTATCAATGCTCTCAGAAATGTTCTATCTATACTGAGAATATCTGGATAGCAAAGTCTTATCTTTTTTTCTATTCCTGCAGGTCAGTGTTAATTATCTAATATTGTATAATAAAACACCCCAAATGTAGCAGCTCAAATAAAAAGCATTTATTATCTACAGTTTCTGTTGGTCAAGATTCTGAGTATAGCTTAGTTGGGTCCTTTGTTCAGAGTTTCTCACAAGTCTCCAAAGTGTCTCTTCAGGGTGAGTCATCTCAAACTTCAAGTAGTTAAATATCTGCTCCAAGAGCACATGGTTATTAGCAGAATTTAGTTCATCAAGAGCTGCTGGACTAGAGGCTGCCCTCATTTCCACATGGGCCATGTGGGCCTCTCCAAAAGGCAGCTTTCTAATCAAAGCATATAGGCCAAGAAGACAGCAGAGAAGGAGTGCTAGCAAGAGTCACTATATTTTATAACCTAATCATGGCAGTGACAATCCATCACCTTTGCCACATTACATTGGTTTAATGTGAGTCATTGCTCCAGGCCACATACAAAGGGGTAAGGTTAAATATCAGGGGATGATTATCTCTAGGGAACATCTTAGAAATCAGCCTAAGGCCTTGGGTGGGATCTTGTACCAGGCTAACTAAGTAGTGTTAACATTATGCTTGCTGAATTGAATTGATGTAGTTTTTCACACAAATCTATTAGTGGATGATGACTTTGTATGCAACTTTCAAGGTCATTTCCATTTTATAAAAAAGATGCTTAAACTATAAAGGTGGAAGATTACACATTTGTACCATATTAATTCTATCTCCTATTTGTTTCTATAAGTCTCTTTCTAATAATAGTTAAATTTCTATATCTTTTTACCCTTCCTGATTCCCAATAATTTCTATTACTGCTCTAAAATAAGGGCATAGAAACAGTGTCCATGGTATATCCTGCCTTGGCCTATACTTGTTGTTGTTATCAATTCTGATTACTCCTTAACAGGTTCAATTTCTACTGTTTTATTTGCCTTAATGAATACTGTTAAAATGGTATTAAAAATCAAATTAAATTGGAATTCAGTGATAATAACAATGCTGTATAGCACTTTCTCATTAAGGTTCTCATACTGATATGAACTCCTGAGCATATTTCAATTTAGATACAACCGCTTCCTAAGCTAACCTAAAATAGAACTTGGTATAGGCACTACAAAGTGTTTGGGTATTCTGTATCTGAGTATCTTGAGAAGTCATAAAATGATGCCCAAATCGTAATGGCCTACTTGGATTTTGTACACCCAATTACTCACATTCACATTACTAAGCCACTTAACCTCTACTGGAAAGTTTATTTCTGTTCTGTCCCAAGTTCTTATGTCAACATTCGTGTTCAAGAAGGATTCTAAGGAACTGTATGGTGTAATCTTAAGAGTTTAGTATTAAATCTTATAACCTTGTATCTCAGTCTGCACTGACTGGGTTCTTTTATAATTCCCAAGATTTTTAGTGCATTTCCTCAAAAGACCTCTCTCACATTGAGACTTCCTCCTTAAACACGGTCATTTGAGCTTCATCCTACCTTGGATTCAGTTATTCCAGCTTCTATCCTGTGAACTAAATTCTATAGCTAAATTTCTTCAGCTGAATCCCCGTTTCCCTGTGACTAAGATTCCAACATCAATTTCCTTCTTACTTTTATATTTCCTTTTAACTGGATAAGTACCAAATTTTCTTGGCTAGACTGAAACTCTAAATATAGCAATGCATTTATATCTTTGATGATTTATTGGTTTATAACTTGAGAGGTTCATATTTCTCTTCAATTATTTTAGTATATTTCTTTTCCCTGCACGTACTCAAATCGTTATGCTTTCAATTATGATCTCTGATTTTAGGATATGCCTAAATTCCAAGTTCTATACTTTTTTTTCAGCCTCTGTCTGTTCAAGCTTCACCTAGCAGCCAGCAGCGAAACCTTGATCTCTAAGGCCGAGCTCCATTGTCCTGAGACAATAAGAACCCAGCATAGCATTATGTTGAGAAATTTCCTCCCAAAGTCAGTGAAGTCGGATATTATACTGAAGACTCAAGCCTACTTATAGACTGTCTGGAGTTGACCAAACCCTTGGGCAATGTATTTATTATTCAGGGATTGTGTTCCGCTTCATATCATGGATAAGTCAAATAGTAGCAATTGATTAGGATTTGTTTTATTTTTATATTATTGTGAGTCCGCACAAAAGTGATCACTGATATTGGTTTGGTAACTTGAGAGAAACAGGGCTGAAGTCTGAAAGAGTTTTTGAGTTTTTTGTCATTGTACCAAAATGACTATTCTCCTGTTGTCATCACAGGAAGAGAAGAGCTAGATTGCAGAAGTGCTTCTCCAATATCCATGCCTCTATTTCTTCTTTAGTAAGAGAATTCTGATTTTGTTACAGCAATGGGCCCAACATAAAAATAAATCAGCAAGCAAACAAAAAATCAAGGAATTAGAACAAAATACCCAGTCCTATATTTCCTAGACTCTCTTGCAGCTTGATTTTGTGCTAGAACAAAATTTGACCTATGAGATATGCAGAAGTCAAAGAATAAGTATTTGGAGAATTTTTTTTAGAATGAGCGCTGCTTCAGTTAACACATACCCTTTTGTTGTTTTCTTTTCTTTTTTTTGCAAGAAGTATTTTAAAATCTGAATTCAGCCATAGCTGATAATCAGCTGCTATATCCTAATTCACCTATACTGGTTGTTTTTGCCCAGAAACCATGTCAACTGGCTAAGTATCTATTCCAATTAGTTCTCTGTCCATGCTATACTGGTAGTTGTGAATATTGATACTACTGCTGGTTTCTGCCACATCTCTTGAATAATGACCAAAAGAGTTTCCATGAGCATTAGTCTTCTCAGCTCTTATACACTTGGGCTATTATATCAGTCCTATATTATCTACTTCCCAAATATTTTGTTATCTGAGTATAAGATGAACCTCTCATCTTATTTAAGTCTATTTAAGACTTGTTTAAGTCTATGGTGTTTGCAGTTTCTATTACATGAAGCTGAACACAAATGCTGACCAACAGAGATAGTTACTTGAACACTGACTTATAACCTCTTTAGAGAACTCTCTTTGGGTATAAACAATCTGTTTGATATACTTATTGCCTGGAATGCTTATGTTCAAAATATCCTCTGGGACTAGAGCCTGACCCCAAATCTTGACCTAGCCAGCTGTGTGACCCTAATCCCACTATGAAATTCTTGAGAAATGTTCTCACTGATTTCTACATTTTACCTAAATCCCCTGCAGTGACAATCAAGTTCTTTTATCAATCTAAATATTTGACTTTGCCGTTTTTCTGATGTCAAAATTTTTCCTATGCTGGAGCTTCCTCCAGTATATAAACCCTCCTGGTTTAGATATTTTGGACACCGAAGGTAAATTATATCTTAGTAAGTAGTTTGCTAATGGGACATCTGATTTAATGTTATTTTCAGGTTGGACCTATAGTTAGCAAGCCTAGCACCAGAAAAGCATGGCTTTATATTCATGAATAATGCCCTTTCAGGTATTTTGTTTCTGTCTTCATATTATCACAGTTATTCTGTTGCATAGCTCTGATATAGCTTGGACAGTTTTTATTATACTTTTGCTTAATGGAGGAAATAGAAAGATAGGTGACTTATCAAAGGCTTGTCAAAGGTAGTGTTACTAACCAATGGCAGAGCTAGATTAAAATCATGGCAACCATTCAGTAGACTAACATATGCTTAAATTGAGGTATTTTGTAAAATACTAAGAATGGTAACTTTAAGCCTGTAAGTAACTGGATACATTTATTTAATAGAAACTGTAAGTTATGTATGATACCACTCAATTTTAAGTTTCCTGTTATTCTAAAATAAGTTGGTGAAATAAGACAAACTGTTTTTTTGTCCTGACTCAAACAAAATATATTTTCAATTTTGGGGGCAGATATTCAACAAATTATGAACAAGAATCACTTACACATAAAGAAAAATAACTCTCATATATTTGAGCAAATAATATTTATTTTTTACAGGAAGCTCACTTCAAAATACGGCGTAGCCATGATGCCAACTATGGATTATATAACCTAATGATCTCAAAAGTTGAAGGTTTTCTCTTTCAGCATCCACTGGAATTTTTATACCAAAACCTGGGAGTTAGCTTTCATTTCTTTCTTCCCCTCACACACTTCTATTAAGAGTGCACTAACTCCAGTGGTTTTTATTAAACATTGCTCTGAAGAACTCTGTCACTGTGTTTCGACTCTCCATCTTTATCCTGATCCTTATCACATGAACCACAAGAAACTATCCTCTAAATATTTTTTTTCTGTCTCAAATCTCTTCTTTCAGGCTGCTCTCCCCTGAACTGTATGAGTTATTTTACTTAAATGCAAATCTAATGGTTTCCTCTGTAGCTTAGAATACTTCAGTGGGACATTATTTTTACTGCCAAATAGTCTGTGCATACTTTCCTTTATCTAAATAAATCCAGTCCTTTCTTCACCCCTCCATCTGCTTCTCCAGTGCTTCTTCTCACCTTTGAATTTTAACCTTGAGCCATGGCCAAATATGTGTAAATTTCCTGAGATAACATGCTGCTTTTGTTTTCTTATTTCTCCTCCTGCTGCTCTAGTTCCTCTTCCTCCTTTTAACTATGTGCTTTTCAAATGCAGCTTCATCCACTTGTAAGACCATTCCATGTCTTTGTTGTTGTTGTTGTTAGAAAATGTCTTTCTCCAAAACTCTGCTCAAGTATTGCTTTATTGTTTCCCCCAAGATTACTCTGACTTAGGAAAGATAACATTGTGATCAATGTGTCTTATGCATACTTGATATATGTCACTATGGGTTGTATGTTGATGGTGCTTTTCAATCTCGTCCCCTCAGTCATCCTGCTGTTTTGTCCATCTCTACCACACCAACACTGAATTAAATGCCTGGTACAAGGCTGGTACTCTTCTGCTGTTATTGAATAAATCAATGGAACAGTATCAAGGAGAAAGGAAAGACTGAGGTGGAGAAAAAGTAGCAAAGCTTTCTTTTATCCGTGAATTGTTGGGACAGGGTAGCTTAGCAAACCTGCAAACCAAATCTATGTAAGTAGAGCAACAGTTAAACTTTTCTCTACCCAAGATATTTTTCTAATTATCACAAACTTATTTATTATGGATGTTAATATAGTTGAAAATTTTTAAAGGCTCCAGAATCTTTTTAAAATATTTCTGAACAGCATAGCAGCATTCTAAAATTTTCTCATTTTGTGATCAAAGATATTTTGTTAAGTAAAAAACAAACAAACAAAAAACAAGGTGCAGAATAGGAAGTATAATGTGCTATGATTTGTACAAAGAGAAATGGAATATAAGTCTGTGTTTAAGTGTGCATGTATTAATTTGTATGTGCATAGAATAGCTCTAAACAGTTACCTCTGATGAAAAGACTACATGGACCAGGCTAGGACTAGGAGGGAGACTTAATTTTTATAATTTTGTAGTATACTTTTTTCCTGATGTGTTAGTTTTATTCCATATAAATATGTATATAATTAAACATTTACTATGGAAATGTCTGTGATAATCAGCCAAATTATGTTGAAAATAGAAAAAAAAAAGGAAAGTATTAAATGAATGGATAAGCTCTTAGATTTAGAATCACCCAGCAGTTTGCATTGATTACCAAGAATTTTAGACTCATTAAAGTTTAGTTGTAACAAGATCAATGGACCTCCAAAAAAGACTAAATAGACCTGTGTGGCCACATTGTAAATTAACTACATTCACTCATTTGATGAGTTGTTCTACCATCATATACACATAGCTCAAGCTTTCATCTCTAGGGATAGTAAAGCAGAGCTGCTTGTTCATTTAATCTCTACAGACAGCTTTCATGGAGAAATTACACAGGTCTAAAGAATGATTTTTTTCTCTCCAATACATTCACTACCTGAGCTGTTGCTTTTTTCAAATCCTGTGTCCATTTGGTGAAATCAGACCAAGCAAGATAGCAGGAAATGTCAAGGAAAAGCAAGATTATCCTTACTGAAGATGAGAAAAATACTTCATGTTAAATCTTCTATCATTGTCAGATTGTTCCTGGCAGAGATATATTTCAGTAGGAACTTAAAAGTTAACTTTTGAGATGATTTATAAAGCAGAGGTAGGTCATAGCTATCCAAAGTAAACCCATTGAGAAATATTGACAAGGCAACCATTTCCTACCCTTTCTTCATATCCTGGTGCTTAAATGGGAACCTATTCTTCTCAGGAGGACACTATCCAGACTGAACTGCTGGTCCTTTGAATGGAGTTATAGCTTTGCTGGTATGAACTCATTCTCGACAATGGATTTCTATCAGCTATGAATCTCCATTCACTTCAGGGAAGCTGTAGTTCTTGAAACATTAGACTCCGCACCTGAATGGATTGCTATTGACAACAAATCTTTAGCAATAGGAGTAAAAGAAAGAAAGAAAACTCCCTTAGTCATAATAACCTCAGCTTAGAGTAAATATGACATTGGAATCAGTATAAGAGGCTAAGTTGTTGGGCTCCTTACCACTGCCTTCTTGAAAGGGTAGTCACTGATAATTCTTGGGTGAAACTTTCCTGTGGTCCTCACAGTTTTCCTTGCATGTAGGCTTCTTCATAAATCTAGCTCTAAACTGATTTCTTATCATCTCTTAGAACAGCTCCATATCCAAATACGACATGATGCCTAACTCTTAGCAAAGACTGACCTTTAATTATCACCACAGACTACACCTAAACCATGGCCACAAGCTTATATAATGCCCTCTTACATATGATAACTGGTCAAAGAGTGAATCTATAGGAATGCCTCCAAAACTGTTCATTCACATTCTCAGAAAAAAAAAAAATAGTGAAAGACAATAGTCATGTTGTAAAGTAGATATAGCAAAATGCTTTAGAAAATATTTCATTAAAATGAATTAATTTAGAATATGCAAAAGAATATATCCCATCCAGTTATGAAATAGGAGCTGTAAATAAACCATGATCAATGGTATCTATGAGCACCTAGTCTGTATAAAACAGTTTCATTTTCACCACTACCTCCTTGAATCCTCACAAAAAGCTCAGTGGCAACTTGGGTTCTCCAGAAGTGATTTTGAGGCAGAATATAATAGACAGAAATTTTGTGAGAGGGTTACCTTAGGATGAACACATCTGGATGAGAGGAGGAGGCAGCAAGACTGGGCAAAAGAGTCCAACTGCATAGCAAGCCTACACAACAACTTTGACTAATTCCAAGGAAGCTCTAAAGCTAAAATGTCCCATAAGAGTTGTCTCATATTGGCCTGAAGTGGCCCCTATTTCCATCAGTCATTGCATATGGGCTTTCCCCAGGAGGAACTTGCTTTGCATGAGGTAGTAACAGGCTGTCTTTGAAGGTGCTGAGAGTGGAAAGCTGCCTGCAGATACCACTACATCAACCAGAATAATGAGTCCTTTGATGGAGAAGGCAACATGTTTCTACGTCTGTTATAAACTTTCTAAAATAGAAGATTAATGAGAATCAGAGATTGGGAAAAGTTAATGTATGTAAGGTCTCTCTGCAAGTAGTAGGTCTGGAAATCGCAGCAGGGATTGTTGATTTAAGTCCACAACTCCTCCCAGTACTTCAAGCTGCCTCTTCAGAACTTAAAAAATATGAAACTCTTTAATAACATACAATTTAAAAATGCTTTTAACATGCTATTTAAAAACCATCTTACCTCTTTCTTTCCTAGCATTTCCCAGGATATTCATCATACTGACTTCTTTTCCTTTGCCTCAAAATAATCACCTCTGCTCCTTTTAGAAAAATCCAGCATTGAATGCATCGTTTCATGTTGTCTATGGTTCGATACCTCTGAAAACTTGTCCCATTTATTATTCTCTCCATCTTACCTTCAGTTTCCTTCTCATGGCTTACATTTCCCATCCCATTGAACATACATTCAGGATTTCCTGTTTCTAGAAGAGAACTTCCGGTAATGGTGTTTCTCACTCCGCTGCCTCTGCTTCTATCTTCTCGATGCCCCCTCTAGAATCCTTGAGATTTAACTTTGTCCCTGTTTTCTATACTCAATCTGTTTCTCAAAGTGCACTGCTGACAGAAATTAGTAAGGGAGATACCCTTTTATTTTCTTGTCAACTTCTTCCTGGAGATCGGTCTTCTCTCCCTGTCTTTCATGTCTAGGCAGTGTTTCTTGTGTCCTCTCACCTGTTCCTCTAAGTCTCAGGTCTTTTCTCAATTCTCTGACTCTGAAGTTTTAAATTCTTTATACTTCTCTCCTGGCCCTCTCCTTCCCTTTGTTTGTGTCATTTCAGTGGTGAGCATTCTTTTGCATCTACATTTCAAGCTATGATCACATTTTTTGAGTTCATGACAGGAATTTACAACTTTACTGTTATACAAATAGAGTTAATTTTAAAGCAGTTGATTATCTAGTAATCTTACTATCATTGATGAAGCAATACATTCTAATTGCTTGAAGTGTGTAACTTCATTGTGTCCTTTCTCAAAAATTTGTTTTCCACTTGTCAAAATCCTAATTATTGTTACAAAGTACCAAATTACTTATTTTATTCATGTATTTTAATATAGTGTGTACGTGATAATCTTTTAAGGTCCTGGAAACTCATCATCTTGTAATTGTCAGAGTATATAGAATATAGAAAGCATTAAAAATATTTGTTCAATGATTTAGGTAAATAAAACACTGATTCAGTGGCCTTGTGGAAATATTCCCTCAATGAACATTAACTTATGCATTCGATACATATTTCTAGAGTGCCTGTTATGTGCCAGGCACTGAGCTAGTTATAGAGAACACAGAAAAAATAAAATTTCTGTACTTCAGGAATGCAGGAGTAGTGTGGAGGCACATAAATAATGTATTACAGTGAATTCTAGGGTAGAATATTGAAGAAACATATGGAAGTATTTTATAAGTCAAATTGACTAGTCAGCAAAATGCCTGTTTATTCAAAGTTAAGTAGTGTATTATATTGCTTTCTATTGAAGGGGAGAAGAATATGCCACCCCAAAATATGCCACTTTGGCATACTGATTATTTTGAATTAAAGTTACTTCAACAGCCAGTGCAAGAATGACATTCTGACCCTCCTATGTTCCCCTAACTGTAGGAAATCTGTCTCCTATGTGAAAGGGACCGTCCCTTTCAAGAAGGGATATTTAGGGTCAAGAAGGCTGTATAAAAACAAGACTTATTGCTTCTTTACTGATTTTACTTCCCCCAGCCCAAATTCTTTGGTCTTACGAATTCTTCACGAATATATTTTTCTTCATTTAAAAGTCATAAAAGCTGCCTGCTTTGATTACTTCTTTAAGCCTCATATCTTTGGGGTTTTCATATGTACAATTTCAAATTTGTTTTTGTTTTTGTTTTTGTTTTTGTTTTCTCCTGTTAACCTATCTTATGTCAATTTAATTGTTAGGCCAGCCAAAGAAATTAGAAGGAAATAAGGGAAACATTTTGCTCCCCTGCACGATTTTCCCATTGGATAGTTTTGGTTTTAGGCCCTTAGTGTTATTAGGCTATTTCTCTATTTGTATACTGTAAAACACACACAAAAATATATACATATATAACATATACAGACATACTCATTTAAAATATGGTGTTCATAAAAATAATTTGATGGTATTTCAACATGTGCAATATAAATAAAACAGGTAAAATCAGTCATTGACTATAAGCACAGAGAATTAATTAGCAAACTATTCTGGCTGCCCTTTCTGCAAACTACTGAATATTTCAAAGGCAGTATCAAAATTGGTTTATTAAATGAGTAAAATAATTGAATGACTATTTTTAAAAAATTAAAGCTAAGTCAACAAATTCTCAAAATTTTAAGGAGCATAAAATCATCAAACATAATAATATACACATAGACACATAGACACTATATTAATTACATAATAATTATAATGAATTAATGATACCATGTATTTTATATAATTAATTATATTGTATATTTTCTATAATTAATGAATTAATTATGTAATTAATATACATATTAATTATATTGTGGTTACTTCCATAATTATTTGTGACTCAGTTTGCTCTCTTTATAAAAGTTAAATTATGTGCTTATTTTCTCCAGTGGTGAAATACAAATAATGATATCCTCTTTTTGAAACAATAACTCAAAGGGAAAAAAAAGAACTACACAGAGGGAGAACTAGGTGCACCTGAAGCTCAGATAATTGTTAATAAATGAAAGAAGCCTTTGTGACAGAAGGGTATTCAGAAACATATCTCAAATGTATGAACTCTTATGTGCCAGCACTGAGCCAAAACCAATGTGTATGAGAGCCAATAGTGTATGTAACAGAAACAATGGTATAAGAGGTGTGAACACGGTTCTCATAGATTTACAATCTATTTGGAAATAGAAGACTAACTCAGTAAATAAAGAAGTGGCACTCCATTGTATTCAGTGTTTTTTGAGTGCTCACTGCAATGCTTCTAAAATTTTTTCACCAAATTACCAGAGAAACCATAACGTATAACCTCAGTGCGGTACGTGTGTGTGTGTGTGTGTGTGTGTGTGTGTGTGTGTGTGTGTGTGTTAGAGACAGAAAGAGAAGAAGAAAGAGAAAATGGGAACAGAAAGATTAAAGTTTATTTTTTGAGCAACATTCTTAACGAGTGTCAGGAGATATGTATTGAAAAGAATGGACATTAACTTTTATATCCCCCTCACATTTCCTTTTTTATTATTCCTAAATTCTCTCCTCCAGCAACCACCAGTAATTAGATATAAATCCATTAAATGAGAATGACGTGCTTGCTGATCTTTAAGATTAGCAAAGAAACGGGGAAAAGCAGTGAGAAAAGTTGGGGTGCAGAGATAAGATTTTCATTGTGCAGCCATGCTTAGGGTAGGAGGAAGTCCCTCAAAACATAGATCAATGGTAGATGTTAAAGAATAATGTAAAATATATAAAATATATTTAAAAATCTATGCCCTGGAAAGTTGGGTGGAGAAGCACATCAAGGGCAGCTTGTTAGGAAATATTAATCACAAAAACCACTACAACTGAACCTCTAGAATCTGTAGATTAAGAGAGAATGAAGAAAAGAGAAATAGAGTGGGAAGAGGATTTAGTGGAGCGTCTTTGATCAAACTAGCAGGTTCTAGAGGTGTTGATTCTTTGTAACACCTGATGTATACTCACCTCTACTACATTCACATGGTTTTTTCCTGAATCAAATGCAGATCTTGAAGCAATTTTCCCAATTCTTCATAATGTAGGCCAGTAATTGTCAAATTTACTTTTGGCTTAGAATTATTGGAGATACAGACACTGGGCTCAAACAGAGAGTTTAGGCCACTAGTTGTGGGATGGGACTAGATAATTTGCATCGCTGCCAGTGCTGATGCTACTGGTTTGGGAACCTCACTTGGAGGACAACTGCTACAAGCTGATCTTTGTTACTACAAAATAGGCATGTACTAACCATGGGTTTAACCGTAGGTTACTTTTCCAAAAAAGACTTGAGTATGTCCAGTTCCACAGACCAGTCTACATTTTTGAAAATAAAATCATGACATGCAAATATCTTAGCTGGAACACTTTAAAGGGTAAAATTTATTCAATCCTGGACCATTGTCTTCACAAATAAGAAATAAATGGATTCCAGTAATCATTGCAATTACCTGTTTTTGCTCATGCCACAAGCCAAAATGAGAAAGTAATGATGCCAAGATGGAGGAGATTTCCTTGGTAGAAGTCAATCAAATCAACTTCTGACAATATATGACTGAATTCTATTTATGTGACAGAATTGTTCCTGCAGTAGAGGGGGGAAGGTAATCTAAACTTGCATCGAGTTGCATTTTCTTTATGACAAAAATCATGCTATATTGCCTATTGGTATCTCAGCATTATTCCATTTAACTTTTGCCATCTTCTCTGTATTACAGAGGCTGGAGGCCAAGAAAACACATATCTCAGACTCCATTCCCCTGCAGAGCTCTGATTTATATTGTACCAAAGAGAGGCTTTTGCACAAGATTTAGGAGAAGGTAAGTCATGACTGCTCCTATTGTGGCAATCACGTGTCTGGCCCCCTGAACACAGGCAAGAGGGGTTTGGTAGAGAGCAGGTTTGTGTGCTTTGGTGGGGGGAAAGTGTAACATTTTACCAGTCATTTCTTATTTTTACTCAATTTGATACATCAGGTAGATAAGATCACTGCTGGGTACTGTGTACAGTTCCAGAATTTCATTAATTCCTGTAGAAGAGAGATTTCCTGACATCCTTGTGGTTATTGCAGACCATTTTTTAATTTTCCAAATTTTATATTTGTCATATATTTGATGGTACAATCTACTGGAAATAGGATATTAAGGAAGCGTACTGTATCTTATACCAATGAAAGCCAACTGTATACAGGTAAAATGGCATCAAATAAGTTTGACTTTAATGATGTTTAAATCTCATTGTAATCCTGCTGACATGAATAAAGAATTATTGCTATTTGTTTGTTTCTTGGGGGAAGTTTTCAAGACTTTGATGACAAATAATTTACACTTAGTCTCTAATTCACAGCTATGTTTCCAATTTCAAACTTTTCTTTCCAGCTTTAATGACTGGTACACAATTGTAGATGGATGAATTGGGGGTAAAAGAGACACATTTACTGTCACAGACTACTAAGTCACACTCACTGTTGATGTTTTTTGTTTTTTTTTTTTTTTGCTTACCAACACTAACAGGTCTGGCCTTTTCCACTTTAGAGTCATTATTTGATTTTCAAGAGAGCATGGTGGTTAGTTCTTTGTTATGGATCTCACAGTTTCAGAATTTATAACCCCAAGAACATTTCTCTCAAAAACACATGTAATAACACTCTTAACACTTTCAAAAATGATGTTCAGTATCAGCACGGACACTTCTTTGAGATTTATAATCCTGATTGGTTTTTGTTATTGCTCAAAACTATATCCTTCTTAGACCTCGAGATACTTTCTAAATCTAATGTCATGGAGAGAGTACAACAGTATATATTCCAAGGTTACAAATCATCGATTGCTTAAATCTCAAATTCGAAGATTGAATCATAAACATTGTTATCTTATGGTCACAATTTCTTTGCTTACATTACTCTTGCAAGATCATAATGCCTAGACTAAAAAATTGGCTTAGCAGTGACATTTCCTGGAACTAGTCAATCATTACTATTTGTACAAATAATAACAAATTTCAAAGTCTGGTTCACCTGTACACTTTAGGTGGCAGAGGCTGCATGGGCACAGAATGCTCTGGACGAGAGGTACTGAGATAGAATTCTAGCCTCCAGTTTGTCAGTAATGAGGTATAGTCCCTGGGCAATGTGATCAGCTGCAGCTTCATTCAGTCTCAACATTCTGTTCTGCAAAACAAAACAATTCTTTAAGGGTAGCTGAGAAGGCCCATCACAAGTATAACATTTTACAACACTTACAATTTCATAGTGTGTACTTGGTATAACTTTATTTACTTTTAGAATAAGCTTTTAAGAAAAGTCTTGAATGTAATTGTTTCATTGGAACAGATCCGTGCTTTTATATACTTATTCTATTATATAATTGCAGTAAGACTGATATTCAATCAAGGATCTATTGTTACAAGCAAAAACCATACTCCCACATGGCAATTAGTTCACAGAGCTCTCCCTCCATAATGATAACCTAGGCCAGTGATAAATCACTTAAAAGAAAAAAAAAAGATTTCAGAAAAAAAAGACTTCTATTTGGAGTATATATAACTAACTGGCTTTCACAAAGAACTGTGCACTTCAAAATACTGACTTACATTTACCATGACAGTTGGATTTGGATTAATTGTCACATTTCACCAGATTTGTGTTGGAAATAGCTGCAGAAGTTCCTGAAACATTCTTGTACATCTAGGACCAGTGCAGAAAGTAAGCTATCATTCAGGCACTCTACAATTAGTGCTTGACACCCAGGATTAGACAACAACGAAACTCTGTCACTCAGTCCAGGACTAACTTTTTTCATTGGAATGACCTTTTCCCTTAAGACAAGTGCCTTGATGGATCCTGACATTTGGGACAAAAATTTAAAATAAAATAAAATAAAATCTAAAAAGGTCAAAAGTTTTCTAAAACCATGTTGTATAAAATGTTTGGATCTTGCTAAGTGACAGCTTAAAGAACTCTAGGTACTATTAAGCGCAAACATTCTTTTTCCCTTGCATTAATGCAACATTAAGATGGTTCCAGTTTGAAATAAAAGTCAAGAATGCAAGAGATATCATTTCCCTAGCAGCAACCTTTTTTTTTCATTCTCTGTAGATGGTTTGTGAGATTAGTAACCTGACAGCTAAAAATAAACTCCAGTATCCAAAGGATTGTGGAAGGGGAGCAGATATTGTTAGGAAAATCTAAGCCTCAAGCACCTGTGTGACACAAGGAATAATTTTAGTTCAATTAAACTGAAGAAGAATTTCTATTTGTGCATCTGTTATTCAATATTTATCAATCCAAGTCCAACATGAGAAGATATTTTTCTCCTGAATTTGTAGTGGGGATCCTTCTCCCCACTGATACAATTTCTATCTTCAGTGCAAAATCACTAGAAAGGGATTGATTTATTCATCAACTAGTCTATAAAGTAAACAACAAGTTTGATTTATATTCTCTCCTCATCTGGACAGCCAATTCATTCAACAAAAATCAAATAGATTTCCTAGCAGACACTGCATTCATTTGTTCATTCATTTGCTGGAGGCTTAAAGGATGAATTGAGAAACGAAAGGATGAATATCCCAAAGGGAAGGATAAGAAGAGCAGAGATTATGCACCATAAACATTTCAAGTGGCCTCTGGCCATCCCCCATACCACCATTGACAAAGTACGATGCGTGCCTTCATCTTGCTTAGGCCAAGTGGCTCCTACCCTCTGGTCCACAAGGCCAGAGCATTGTGGGTGTAAGGGAAGCATCTGAATCTGCAGGTGTGTGATCCTAGAGAAGCATAGAATGCCAGTAATGGAATGAAACTTAGGGGTTACAAATGAGGAAACTGAGGCTTAGAGATGTGATCTAGCTGATGGAAAGGCACAATTGGCGATAGCAATAATGTATTTTGAATGTTAGGCCATAAGATGAGAAAGAAAGATACAGATTAAGGGGGCAGTGGAAGTTAGATTTGGGTGATGGGCAAAAATATTGAGTTGAATTGGAGGGGAAGTGTGGCTACTATTAATCTGTTTATTTTCAAAGCCTTTTTCTTCCAAGAAAGTGACTGATACATAGTAATGAGTGTAAGTAATAAGAGTAAGAAGGTGATAAGAGAAATAAAATGAGAGAATCATCTGTTAGGAAATCAAGGACTGAGAAAGGAAATGCCAACAACTTTAAGTGGGATAGGTTGAAAAGAGGTTATGGTTCAGGATATAAAATATTTCACTCAGAGTTATGTAAATTAATCCACTAAGGTTTTTGTTGTTGTTGTTTAGTTTATTGTCCTGTTTCTTATTCACTTCTGAGCTAAAATAAATGGAATGCAGACAAAATCATCTAGGAGAGGTGCAGAGAAGAAAAGACTTTTTAAATTGTGATTCTTAATCCCATTTCTGGGGCTAATTTAACTCTTTATTCATCACAGCTCTTAGTAATATGGCTTTTTATTGGCCATTCCCTATATGCATTCATTCATGTATGTTTAAAAATCAGGAAGGATTTCTAAGCTTCTTTAGGTAAGGTTAGAAAGGTTTAAAATAAATAGCTCTCTATGGGAGTAATTTGGGATATTGCAGGCCCAGTTTCTTAGAATCACCTGTTGAGATTTTTTTTTAATTTATATAATATCTCTCCTCTGTCAAATCCTGATAGCTTTCCCCCCACTGAACCCCTCCCCTTTGTCAGTGGCTCTCAATTTCCTAATGATTTACCATTACCTATGGAAGTAGATACAGCCTTTAGGTATATGGAGGAAGAAAAAAAATACTTAAAACCCAGCTGACTTATACCGTTGAATAACCATAGAGAGAAAGAAACCATAGAAACTTGGTTTATTTCTGTTATGAATTAAACATAAACAAAAACAACAAAATAACAAAATTCCCAAAAAAGCGGCTGGATTTCTCTTTAAACTAAATATTTTTCACCATCAATCTATTTGGAAGATTAGCTTAAAGAGCTTTGAAAAAGAATGAAATGGAGATTCCTTTTACTAAACAGTTTTTCTTTTAGCCAAACAATCTCATTCTGGCTAGTGTGAAGGCAAAGAATAACACAATAACCATTTGTTATAACAATAGCAATTTGTTATTCTTAATCATTGTTCTAAGAACAACACACATGAGTCAAGTAGAACAAATTTAGATGATAGAAAACCAAAAGAAATGGGCCCAATTATAAATGCATACCCTATTGAATGGCCACAAGTTTGTCAGTTCTAGCTGCTTTTGCATGTCACAGTGTAGGTCTAGCAATATTAAAGAGTAGCCAGTAGGGGCACCTGGGTGGCTTAGTGTCTCAGGTCATAATCTCAAGGTTCATGAGCCCTCTGTGGGCACAGAGCCCACTTTGGACTCTGTGTCTCCCTCTCGCTCTGCCTCTCCCCCACTCATGCTGTCCCTCTCTCTCAAAAGTAAATAAACATTAAAAAAAATTTAAAGAGTAGCCTATAATACAGGCTTTAATGTAAAATCTTACATTTAAAACTGTTAGCAATTAGGGCACCTGGATGGCACAGTTGGTTAAGTTTCCGTCTTTGGCTCAGGTCATGATCTCACCATTAGTGAGTATGAGCCCTGCTTAGGACTCTGTACTAACAGCTCAGAGCCTGGAGCCTGCTTCAGATTCTGTGCCCCTCTCTCTCTGCCCCTCCCCCACTCATATGTACACACTCTCCCTCAAAAATAAACATTAATTTTTTTTTAAATTTGCCAATTAAATTCCATCTTTAACAACTATGCTGTCACACAAAGTACATCCGAAGGCCACTCAGGGACCACCAGTTTTTAATCTCAGTGTTTAGAAAATAAAAATTTCCTTTATTTTTCTCATCTTCCTCTTATAAGTGACTATCTAATTTGAGTTAGTTACATGGTAGTCAGGTCTGTTATGGATCCTGGAATACCATTCAAAGTTGACTGAAAGAAAAGTATATAATTGCTCTGGTCTAGAGTGGTGAATCCCAGTTTTTTAGGGTTTTCTACCAAGCCATAAAATTCCAAAATAAATGTTGAGGACTTGCCAGCCAAGAACATTAAAACAAAACATAAATGATTAAAATGCTAGATACAATTACCATAATTAAGTGCAAGGATTTAACATGTTTTATTAAAAAGTGAGCAGTCCTGGTTACCTGGGTGGCTTAGTCAGTTAACCGTCAGACCTAAGCTCAAGTCATGATCTCATGGCTTGTGGATTCCAGCCCTGTGTCAGACTCTGTGCTGATAGCTCAGACTACTGACTACTGACTGCTGTAGATACCATCACTGTTTAGAAAACTCTGCTTTAAAACTTCCAAAGATCTAACTGTAGATTGTTAATTCTAAACACAAATGATTTTGCCCCTCCCTCTTTGGATGGAATTTGACAAGTGAGGAAGTGAGTGGTTGCTACTGATGCTTAGTTGGTAGTGGCCAGATATTCTGATAAACATCTTACAATACACAAAACAGTCTCCTTAAAGAATCATCTAGCTCAAAATGACAGCAGTGCTGAGGTTGAAAAACTCTGCTTACTCGATTGGTCCTTCACTGACAGGCAGGAATAGTTGCCTGTTGGCATTTCTTCCCTTAATCCCTGGGCACCCCACTACATCACCTTCCTTATCTGTACACCATCCTGGTACATTTAATTGGCTTATGATAGGATTATTCCACGGACATCTAAAAGCACACCTAAGCCAAAAAAACATTGCAAATATGAGTTTGGAAATAAATTAATGCAAGTATTTTTCAAATGTCAAATATGCTTACAAATTATCCTTTATAATTATAAATCCAAAATTCATGAATATATTTGTATCATACATAATTGTTGAGAATATTTTTCATTGTTGAGGTAAAGTTCATATAACAGAAGACTAGTCATTTAAAAAGTGAGTAATTCAGGGGCATCTGAGTGGCTCAGTTGGTTAAGCATTCAGCCTTAGCTCAGGTCATGATCTCACAGTCTATGAGTTTGAATCCCATGTGGGACTCTGTGCTGACAGCTCAGAACCTGGAGCTGTTTTGGATTCTGTCTGTCTGTCTGTCTGTCTGTCTCTCTCTCTGCCCCTCCGCAACTCAAGTGCACTCTCTCTCAAAAAAAAAAATATTAAAAAAAATTTTTTTTAATTAAAAAGTGAATAATTCAGTAACATATACTACATTCATAGTTTTGTACAACCATTACTCTATCTTTCAAAACATTTATCCTTCTGAAAAAAGACCCTGTACCCACTAAGCATTGCTCCCCATTTCTTTTTCACCCCAGCCCTAAGAACCTATCTATCTGTTTCCTATTTCATATCATGAAATAATAGATATTTCATGTAAATGGAATCACACAATATGTGACCTTCTTTTTATGGCTTGTTTCAGTTCGCATATTTTCAATGTTTATTTGCATTGTCACATATATCAGTGTATCATTTTGTTTTATGGGTAAATAATATGGCATTTTATGGATCTGCCTCAATTTGGTTTCCCACTCATCCAGTGATAGACATTTGGGCTGTTATTTATACCTTTTGGTTATTGTGAGTCATGCTGTTATGAATGTGTGTGTACATGTATTTGTATAAATACTTATTTTCAGTTTTTTAAATGATTTACTTAGGAGTAGAATTGCTCAGCTGTATGGTAATTTTATATTTAATTTGTGGGGAACTGCCAAACTGTTTTCCACAGAGACAAAACCATTTTACATTCCCACCAGCAATTGGTGAGAGTTCCAATTTTTCTACATTCCCACTAACACTTTTGATTTTCTGTTGTTTTGACTATACCTGGTGGATATACCCCATTGTTTTGATTTGCATTCCTCTAATTACTAATGACTTGGAACAGCTTTTCATGTGCTTATTGACCATTTAAATATTTCCTTTGGAGAAATGGCTATTTAAGTTATTTGTTTACTTTTTAGTTGAGTTGTTTGGTTTTTTTATTCTTGAGTTGTAAGTGTTCTTTATATATTCTGGATACTATACCCTTATTAGATATATTATTTGCAAATATTTTCTCTCATAATGTAGGTTTTTTCACTTTCACTTTCACTTTTTTTATAATGCTCTTTGATAAACAATTGTTTTATGAAATATAATTTATCTGTTCTTTTGTTGCTCATGCTTTTGGTATCATATCTAAGAATCCACCACTAAATTAAAACTAAAAGTACCAACAGCTAAATGCCAGCAATTGCCCAATCATACTACAGGCCTGACTTCAAAAACTTTAAAAAATTTTTAGAAATTCCAGCTAGTAAAGCATACATAGTCCTAAGAAAAACAAAATGTGAATACAGCAAAAATTAGTTCCAGGAAATCTCTGCTGACCATAATTAATTCAGAGAATCAATCAGAACTAATGTTGTCTATTGTAAGATACATAACTCATTCCTCAATAATAGGTTACAATCAATATGTCTACCAGGACTAGAAGTTCATTGTTTAATACATCTGCAGGATTCATGTAACTTGAAACGTTCTTATTTTTATGTATTTTGCTTTGATGGATTTTTTTTTTCTGAATCTAAATTTAAGATCTAGAGCCTAACAATAAGAACAGTGCTTTTTCTGAAAGTGATTTGAAATCAAAGTTCCTGGAAAACCCAAGCATAGGTCCTCATGTCCATTCATTTTACAAGGCCAGACAAATAAAGGCTGTAGACATGGACAGAATTGAATATCTCTTCCTTACTCTTCCTTATAACATGAATTTTTTTTCTTTCTTAAAAAAAAAGATCAATGGGGCACCTAGGTGGCTCAGTCAGTTAAGCATCCGACTTCGGCTCAGGTCATGATCTCAGGGCCTGTGAGTTTGAGCTCCATGTTGGGCTCTGTGCTGACAGCTCAGAGCCTGGAACCTGCTTCTGACTCTGTGTCTCCCTCTCACTCTCTGCCTTCCCTCACTCATGCTCTGTTTCTCTGTCTCAAAAATAAATAAACATAAAAAAATTTTTTTAAAACCCATTACCAAACCTAAGGTCATAAAGATTTGTCTTTATGTTTTCTTCTAAAATTTATGGTTTCATACATGGTTTCAACTATTATATTTAGGTCATTTATCCATTTTCAATTAATTTTTGCATATGGTATGAGGTAGGTTTTTTTTATCCTTTTGTATATGGATATATAGTTTTCAGCAATTGAAGAGACTATTATTTACTAACTGAATGGACTTGACACCATTGTCAACATTCAGTTGGCTAGACATGTATGGATATATTACTGGACTCAATTCTATCACATCAGTTCATATGTCTGTCCTTATATCAGTGCCATATTGAGTTATTTAGATTTACACTAAATTTTGCAATCATGAAGTGTGAGGTAAGTATTTTTTATACATAGCACTGTGCATTGTATTAGGTAAAAGTTGAAAGAAATTAAAACAAGATATCTGCCTTCTTTGGGAAACAATTTATATTCAAATGAACAGAAAAATATTAATGCATGATAGCATATGACTAAATACCAAGATGTGTTGTTCACATAATGAGAATCATAGAGTCAGAGAATAGGGAGACACAATAAACCAATATGGCTGAAAGTATTTTTAAAGCTCAAATGGAAACTAATATCTGCTTTCATGGATTCCTAGATATGATACCAAAAGGGTCAGCAACAAAAGGAAGAAAAGATAAATTGTACTTTGTAAAACAATTGTTTACCAATGGCTTATTGACACAATAAGCTGAAATGGTTGATAGTATTCTTAAAGCTTAATGGGAACCTCAGCCATGAGTGAAAGAGAGGAGTATAGATTAAAGTAATTTTTTACGTGATTTATTTCACTTTTCTCTATGAGTTTTCTTTTCTTTTCAGTTTATTTATTTATTTTCAGAGGGAGAAAGAGCAAGAGCGAGAGTGAGAGAGACAGAGCATGTGCATACACAAGCAGGGGAGAGGAAGAGAGAAAGGGAGAGAGAAAATCCCAAGGCATTGAACCCAACTCAGGGCTCAGTTCCATGAACCATGAGATCATTGTCTGTGCCTAGATTAAGAAATGGATGCCTAGGAGCACCTGGGTGGCTCAGTCGGTTAAGCGTCTGACTTCGGATCAGGTCATGATCTCACGGTTTGTGAGTTCGAGTCTGGCATTGGGCTCTGTGCTGACAGCTAGCTCAAAGCCTGGAGCCTGCTTCTGATTATGTGTCTCCCTCTCTCTCTCTGACCCTCCCCTGCTCACGCTCTCTCTCTCAGAAATTAAAAAAAAAGAAAAGAAAAGAAAAGAAAGAAATGGATGCTTAGCTGACTGAGCCACCAGGTGCCCCATCTCTATGTATGTACATAGATAAGCTGTGTAGCTTATCATAACCTGATATTACTCTGGCTTTTATGCATGAGAATTTGGTAAATTAGTAATGACGATCAGAGAAACTAGCTTCTTTTGTACTGTGCAAGTGATTGAGTCGTAATAGGTTCTAGAAGCGAAAGATCAATGAATAGTGCCAATATTGTTCATACAATCAAGAATACCTTTCAAGCAGGCTCTAACTCATTCTTTAAGACCCCCATTCTGCCCTAGATTTGTTGAAAAACTCTGTTCTCCCAATCTTTTCCTGTACTGAGAGTAACCTCTATTACTCTTCTTGCTTGCTTTTCATCACATGTGTGCATGCTTTCTGGTTTTACCATCATAGTAAGAAAGCAAGTGTCTACATATGCAAAAATGATCAGTAAATTTATTAAAACAAAGTAAGCACAATTCAACCTCCTTTGCCTCCCAGTATTTGATAAACTTAAGGGTAGTTTCTTCTTTTTTTTTTTTTAATGTTTTATTTATTTCTGAGTGAGAGAGAGGGCAGGGGAGGGTCAGAGAGAGTGGGAGACAAAAAATCTGAAGCAGGCTCCAGGCTCCACAGCTTAGAGTCTGACATGGGGCTTGAACCCCCACAGACCATGAGATCGTGCCCTGAGCCAAAGTCGGACGCTCAACCAACTGAGCCACCCAGGTGCCCCAAGGCTAGTTCCTTCTATCATCTTTGATTATAACTTCTTTTCTTCCTTCCTTCCCTCCGTCCCTCCTTTTCACTTTTGGAATCCATCTGCCTACCAATGCAACTCCCTGCTTCTACCACAATTTTAGACCCTTGTCATTATTCATTCAAACAAGGTAGTTAAAGCTCAGATTTCAAATAATTCTTCTCTATGTTTTCTGAAAATGTTATTAGAGAAGGTGAGTTTCTGTGAGAATTATGGCACATTATGCTCAACCAATCACTTTGTGCCAACTGTTGGAGACTCAGCAGAATAGTTTTCAGTCTAATCTGCATCAAGGTCCTCATCTTCTCTTTTAAAAAACAATGGAGGAAAAATGTCTATTCATATTTTCTGCCCTTTTCTTAACTGGATTTTTTGTTTTTCTGGGTGTTGGGCTTGATAATCTCTTTATAGATTTTGGATACTAAGCCTTTACCAGATATGTCATTTGCAAGTATCTTCTCCCATTCTGTAGGCTGCCTTCTAGTTTTATTGATTGCTTCCCTTCATTGTGCAGAAACTGTTTAACATTTTTCAATGTTATTTATATTTAAGAGAGAGAGAGAGTTGGGAAGGAGCAGAGAGAGAGAGGGAGACACAGAATCCAAAGCAGGCTCTAGACTCTGAGCTGTCAGCACAGGGCCCAACACAGGGCTTGAACCCAGGAACTGAGATCATGATCTAAGCCGGAGTTAGACGCTTAACTGACTTAGCCACCCAGGTGCCCCCATAAACTTTTTATCTTGATAAAGTCCCAATAGTTCATGCTAGTTTTTGTTTCCCTTGCCTCCAGAGACATGTCAAGTAAAAAGTTGCTATGACTGAGGTCAAAGAGGTTACTGCCTGTGTTCTCCTCTAAGATTTTGATGGTTTCCTATCTCACATTTAGGTCTTTCATCCATTTCTAATTTATTTTTGTGTATGGTATAAGAAAGTGGTTCAGTTTCATCTTCCTCATGTTGCTTCTCATGGTGTTTAGTTTTTCCAACACCATTTGTTGAAGGGACTATCTTTTTTCCAGACACAAATAGACATTTTTCCAGAGAAGACATCCAGATGGCTAAGAGACATGAAAAGATGCTCAACATCACTTATCATCAAGGAAATACAAATCAAAACCACAATGAGAAATTACCTCACACCTGTCATATTGGCTAAAATCAACAACTCAGGCAACAACAGATGTTGGCAAGGATGCAGAGAAAGAGGCACTGCTAGTGGGAATGCAAACTGGTGCAGCAACTCTGGAAAACAGTATAGAGATTCCTCAAGAAGTTAAAAATAGAACTACCCTATGATCCAGCAATTACAGTACTAGGTATTTACCCAAAGTATACAAAAATACTAATTCAAAGGGATACATTCACTGTGATGTTTATAGCAGCATTATCAACAACAGTCAAATGATAGAAAGAGCCCAAATGTCCATCAACTAATGAATGGATAAAAAATATGTGGATATATCTATATCTGTCTATCTATCTATCTATCTAGATATCTATCTATATGTATGTATATAGATAGAAATCTATCTATATATAATGTGTATATGTATATGTGTGTATGCAATGGAATATTACTCAGCCATCAAAAAGAATGATATCTTATCATTTGCAACAATGTGGATAGAACTAGAATATTTTATGCTAAGTGAAATAAGTCAGAGAAAGACAAACACCATATGATTTCACTCATAAGTGGAATTTAAGAAACAAAACACATGAACATATGGGAAGGAAAAAAAGAGAGAAGGAAGCAAACCATAAGAGACTCTTAACTATAGAGAGCAGAGGTTTGATGGAGGGCAGTGGCTGGGGAATGCACTAAATGAGTGATAAGTATTAAGGAGAGCACTTGTTATGATGACCATTGGGTGTTTTATATAAGGGATGAATCATTAAAATCTGCTGAAAAAAATATTACTCTGTATGTTAACTAACTCGAATTTAAGTAAAAATTTGAAACAAACAAACAAAAATTAATAACAACAACAGCAACAAAAACCAGTGGAGGAAGCCATTGAGGTTGCTTTGTCTTAACCCTGTAGCACGTTACAGTATGTTTCTAAGGTGATGGTGTGGCTTACAGAGCCCAAAGGAACTTTTATGCTATATAATACAAGGTCTCTCACACTCAAAAATAAAATGAAAATACAGAAATAATTTAGTTAATGGGTTTATAGCTGCCCATTCTTTATGTAAAGTTTAGAAAATTAGTCACTAGATTTGCTGGGGTTTTTTTAAAGTTCGGAATATTTTCCTATGATAAATATTACTAACATATTTTCTTTTGGTTTAATCTTTTGTTTTTTAGGTTTATTTATTTAGATAAAGAGAGATAGTGGGGGAGAGGCAGAGAGAGAGGAAGAGAGAGAGGGCCCCCAGCAGGCTTTGGATTATCAGCCTGGAGCCAGACGCAGGGCTTGAACCCCTGAACCATGAGACCATGATCTGAGCTGAAATCAAGAGTCTGTCATTTAACCAGCTGAGCCACCCAAGCACCCCATTCTATTTTTTATCTTAAGGGAAAAATGTGTGTGTGTGTGTGTGTGTGTGTGTGTGTGTGTGTGTGGTATACATATTAAATGAAATGAAATATCTCTTAGGTGACCCCTTTCCAAAAAATCACCAAAGTCTAGGGTGCCTGGCTGGCTCAGTCAGTTAAGTGTCTGATTTCAGCTCAGGTCATGATCTCAGTTTATGAGTTCAAGCCCCCAGTCAAGGTCTCTGCTATCAACGCAGAACCCAACTTCAGACTCTTTGTCCCCCTCTCTCTCTGCCCCTCCCCTGCTCACTTGCTCTCTCTCAAAAATAAATAATAAAAAAAAAAATCACTAGAGTCTAAGTTAATAAAAATTGTGAGTTTCAAAAGAAATGGTTTTGCCTAAGATTCATATAATTGAAGAAAAAGGTGTTCCCAAGTAGTGTATTTTAAAAACTCCATTCTGGCATATACTTGAATTTCTACGATAATAATTACCAAACAGAATTGGTCTTCCTGTACTTGATAGATAGCCTTATGAATATACAAAGACATTCTCATAACCATGAGCTGTGTAAAAGCATGTACATTTGAAATGGAATATAAACATCTTGGGTTGCTTCAGTCCTAAGAGGCTGTGGAGGTCTGATGGAACAGAGAGGGAGCACTGATTTATTGCAATGCTAAGTATTATACTAGGGATGTCTGTGATCCAACTCCGGAAATATAGAGCTCATCTAAAGCAGAGACTCCCAAGAATTGTATTCTAATGCAGGCATAGACAGAATTTTTGATGCCACCTTGGTTTCCATAGTTCCTGCACCCACACATAATTGAATATCATGTTGGGGTTGTAGAGGCACAAATGCAGCCCCTCCATGCTGCCCATAACAGCAGGTAATGTAAGTGCTTTGGAAATGTGAAGGCTCATTTTAGGAAACTCATCTGTGCCTAATTCCTCTGTGGAGCAGAGTGCCTAGCTTTGGGTGTTTCTCTCCATTGTGATTTACTTCCTCTTATTTAAGCTATCTGTGTGGGTTTGATAAAGCTGCTAAACCACTCTGAATCTTACGTTGTTTAACCATAAAATGAGAAACTTCAACATGGTGCTATTAAAAGTCTAAATGCATGTAAAATCCTTATTGTATCATAAGGGAAATTAGCTAACATTTGTGTTTTGAATGATTTTATTACAATTAGTTCAAAACCTACTTTTGAGAATTAACAGTAAGGTCCTTTGGGATAATTTTTGTAGGTAATAGAGCTGACTGCCTCTAAAGAGGGAGCTTATTGCTGTCCTATAGAACTTCTTATAATGATGTGTAGATATTCTATATCTGTGGATATAGCGTGTCAATACAGGGTGTCACTAGCCACATGTGGCTATAGTGTGAGTGAGGAACTATTTTTTATGTTAAGTAATTAAATTTAAATTAAAATAGCCATACATGGTTATGTATGCCACATCAGTGGCTACTGGATCAGCACACATTCTAGCCTCTATCAAAAAATCTTGATACCATATGCATTTCTGAAGCAACTGCTTGCATAGCATCTTCTTTTTTAAAACCACAGTTTGAAAAACAAAAACAAGAAATAAAGATCAGTACATCTAGTATATCTTCTTACTATTATAAGACAATTGTACTCTTTGTGTTAACGACTGTGATAATCACTTGATATCATATGTTATTTAGGACGTTGTCCATGGACCTCAAATAGTGCACTGGCTACTAAAATGACAGGTATGGGGGGGCCTAGGTGGCACAGTTGTTTGAGTGTCTGACGCTTGGTTTTGGCTCAGGTCATGATCTCACAGTTCTTGAGTTCAAGCCCAACACTGACCTCTGCACTGATGAAACAGAGCCTACCTGGGATTCTGTCTCTCTTCTCTGCCCCTCGTCCACTTGTGTGCTCTCTCTCTCTCTCCTTCCCTCCCTCTCAAAAATAAATAGATAAACTAAAATAACAGGTATGTATATTAAATATCATATGACAGCTATGTATGTCTTGATACAGATAAGCACAGGGTACTGCTAGAATCCAGAGAAAGTCATTTACTTCTGACTAAAAGCAAATACTTTCACAAAGAGGTTACATCTGAATTTGAAAAATAAAAAGAAGTAATGGGATATAGATAGTAGAAAAACTTCTGGATAAAACCAAACTTTCTGGATAACCAAAATTTCTGGATAAAATAAATCAAGGTAGTTTTAATATGCTTACAAAAAAAAAAAAGAAAGAAAGAAATTTTCTATCTTTTTAAGAAGGAAAGGAAACTGACAACTACATTGGTAAATACACAAACTAACACTGCAGCTGCCACTGGACTGTACTGACCCTGGAGGTTATTGCTGTTTGTAGTCTAGAGGTTTGGGGTTTGAAATCTCCCCAGGATACTAGACAAGGTCATGGGAGTGTAAACAGAGACCTCCATAAACCAGCATCCTGTAGCAAAAGGCTGCACCCTTCGTGAAAGGTTGGACTAGCCACCAGAGAAGAGAGTCAACCAAGCAGTATCCCTAAGGTAGTGATTCTCAAACTTGGCTGCATATTAACATCACCTGGGGAGCTGACAAACAAACAAATGCACATCAGAGGAACAAAAAGCAAGGATGCCAAGGCCATGTCTGCCAGACTAATTAAATCAAAATCTCTGTGGGCATCCATCTTTATTTAAAGCTCCACAGGCAATTCCAAAGTGCAGCCAAGTTTAAGAACCGCTGTCGGAGGTGATCTTCTCTGAGAATTTAGAACTCTAAATATCACCCAAAAATGGGATTTAAATTTATTCTAAAGCCTTGAGCAGAAAATTATAATCAGAAAAACTAGCAAGACTATCTCCCCTAAATTGTTGATACTCCTGAGGCTCCTGGCAAAAGCACCTGTAGGAATATTCCCACAACTTGGGATGCAAAAGGAACTTTTCCAAAGTTGAACTAAAAGAAAAAACAAAAATCAAAACCAAACCCAAATTAAAAATTCCACAATGAGTAACACTCAGCAATAAAGGGCAAAATTAGAACTTCAAGGTGTCAACACAGTTGAATTATAATCTGAAGGAATATATAAACTATCTTTTAAAATGATTTCTTAAAAGGAAAGGAGAAAAGATAAAAAACAGAAAGAACTGTAAGGCCAGACAGCCATTATTGAAGTTTGATTTTGTGTCAGGCCATGTGAGGCACATTCTGTGGGTTTGGTGTTACTGGTAGCTTGAAAAATGAGAACAAAACAAAACCTAGAGGAGAATGTACATATGAGGGAATTTAGGGGTTATTTTTTCATTATTATTACTGACTTTTTAATTTTAGATATTTAGGTAAAACATGGCTTGTCACTGCATTGTCGCTAGGAAAGTTTTGCTAATGCACATTTAAGAGGCGAATGTAGAATATATAGCCAATAATTGTCATTCACAGAAGGAAGCAATGAAGCCCCTGAAGTTAGCTAAATGGTCCACAGCCTCTACTGCTCACCTGTACCTCCTGCTAGCATTTACCTCTGTAAGGTGACTTCTGAATTTCTTTTCTCAATGAGGGCTGCAATGCTAACAAACTTAGTTTTAAATAGAGGCTGAATATATTCATATGCAGGAAGCAAATACCCAAAAGAAGAGAATAGTTGAACTTTTAGATAGAAAGGAGATTACTAGGTCAATTAAGTACTTTATGTGGACATCAATTAAGTACTTTATGTGGACATGTTTTTAACTGGCTAATATCCCAATCTTTTCCTCTGTCTTTGATAACAATGGTGTGGTAGGTAATTTTATGTGTCAACTAGCCTGGGCCATGTACCCAGATATTTGGTCAAACACCCATCTTGAGATCCCCAGTGAAGGTGTTTTTAGATAAAATTAACACTTAAATCAGTAGACTTGAGTGAAGCAGATTAACCTCCATAATATGGGTGGGTCTCATCCAATTAGTTAAAGACCTTAAGAGAAAAAAGATCTCCCAAGGAAGGGAGGATTCCACCTCCAGATTGCCTTAAGAATTAAGCTGCCGGGGCGCCTGGGTGGCTCAGTCAGTTAAGCCTCTGACTTTGGCTCAGGTCATGATCTCACAGTTCATGGGTTCAAGCCCTGTGTCGGGCTCTGTGCTGACAGCCAGCTCAGAGCCTGGAGCCTGTTTCGATTCTGTGTCTCCCTCTCTTTCTGACCCTCTCCTGCTCACACTGCCTCTCTCTCTCTCTCAGAAATAAATAAAACATTAAAAAAAAATAGAATTGAGCTGCAAAATAAACTTCCCTCAGTCTCCAGCCTGTCAGCCTGCCCTGCAGATTTTGAATTTGCCAGCCTCTATAATCTCGTAAAGCAATTCCTTAAAATAAATCTCAGTTGATCTCTCTCTCCACCCCCCACCCCTTCCTCCCTCTCCTCTTGTGTGTGTATATCTATATCATATATATATGATATAGATAGATAGGTAGGTAGGTAGGTAGGTAGGTAGGTTTTGGTTCTTTTTCTCTGGAGAACCCTGACTAATATATATGGCAAATTTCATATTGGCTCCATTTCTTTGCTGCTTCCTCTATCTACAGTAATTTACATTTGACTTTGCAGTCTCTCCTATTGAAAATGGAATGTATTTTCCACTTCATAAGTTTGAGCTTGATCTTATGACTTGCTTTGACCCATGGGCTCTTAACAAATGTTATAGAAGCAGAGGCTTTAAAATGTGATTGTTTGATTTTGCTGCTTTCCTGCACCTCTACGATCTCCATCAGAAGACTATGTTCTGACTAGCCCAATGGCAGTTGGAGACAAGGGGACAGAGTTAACCCAGATCACTTAGGCCATTGTATGGGTGGCTGAAGCAAAGTATAGCTGAAGAAAAATATGAAATAAGGGCCAAGGCCAGTGTGTAAGTCATCCACATGAATATTAAAGTCCTACTTATTTTGTCTAGGAATTAAAGAAATGATCAGCCTCTCCTTGAAGGAGATACAGGCCTTAAAGATAAGACAAAAGTGAAAATCATACTGTGTTAAGGGTTAGGGAATACATTTCTGCTTGAATATTTTTTGAAGTTAATATTGAAAATATTATTTTCAGTAAAAAAGTACATAGTCCATAGAGTAATTTAAGTAACCCCTATACAGTTAGCTATGCAGGCAATAGAGCAAATTTAATGAAAATAAATTTGAACCTTTATCTTTGGGAAAATTTAATTCTGGAAATTAAGAGAACTTGACTATTGAAGAAGATTGTTGGTCAGATTCACTTTTCTTGTCAATCATATCTTGTTAATAGTTAACTGCATGGCACCACTTCCCCATAAGCCCAAACCAAGGTGTTTTGCTTGTGTTCTTACCAAATATTTACTGTCTAGGCACATTCACTTGATTTATTAATTTGAATTTAAGCTTTTCTTTAGGTGTCATTAACATCAGAGGTAAGCTTAGCAGGCAGTTTTAACACCTTATGTATCTCCTTCACATGTGTTTTGTTTCTTTTTTTTTTCAAAGAAGTGAAGGAAAATGATATTTTAATGATTAATGTTATATTAATAATGTTAAATTAATGTAAAATATTGTTTTGAAAATGTATGTGTAATCAAGCAAGATCAGGTGCTGAGAGTATTCCTGTCCTCGGAAAGACTAAATATACCACAATGCAAATAAATAATAAATGTATGGTTTGTCATATTGGAGAGTGAGTCAACTAAGAAATGTTACTTTCTGACAAAGCCAGAAACTTTCATAATTTAACTTATTTACTATATTTTCTTCCTGTTTAGTTCTCAAAATTTCCTTGTATTCCACTCAAATCTCATCCCTCATTGCAGAGCTTTGGACTAGAACCGTCTAATCATGAACTCCAAATTTTTTGTGTCAGTTGCATGACATTATTTAACTTTCCTAAAGTCTAGTTTCCTCAATTAGTAATGGGAGGGTAAAAAGAGAATTAACCAATCAGAAGGGTGCATAACAATCAAAACGCATACCACAGTACCTAGAGCCTGATGTATACTCAAATTTTAACTTTTACTTATTTATTTACTTTTAATTTGAGTATAGTTGACAATGTTACATTAGTTTTAACTGTACAACTTAGTGATTTGACAAGTCCATATATTGTGCTGTGCTCAGCACAAGTGTAACTCTTATCTGTCCTGTTCCCTTACTATTATAATATCATTGATTATATTCCTTATGCTGTGCCTTTTATTCTTGGGACTTATTCATTCTGTTACTGAAAGTCTATACCTCCCTCTCTCTCCTTCACCTATTTTGCCCAATCCCCACACCTCTCTGCTTTGGCAATTTGTTTTCTGTATTTATAGAAATAAATTTGTATTTATTTGTTTTGTTTTAGATTCCAGTTGTGGAGTAGAGTCAGATGTCATTTGTTTTTTTCAGTCTGACATTTCATTAGGTCCACCCATGTTGCCTCAAATGGCACAATTACATCCTTTAAATGTGTGTGTAATATTCCATTGCATATATGTAACACATTTTTCTTATCCATTTGTGTATTGATAGACACTTGGGTTTCTTCCATACCTTCGTTGTTGTAAATAATGTTGCGGTAAATATGGGGATGCATATATCTTTTCAGGTTAATCTTTCATCTTCTTTGGGTAAATACCTAATAGTGGAATTATTGAATCATAAGGTATGTCTGTTTTTAATTATTTGAGGAAACTCCATTTTGTTTTCTACAGTGTCTATACCAATTTACATTTTCAGCAACAGTGCATGAATGTTCCATTTTCTCCACATCCTTGCCAACACTTGTTATTTGTTGTCATTTTTATTTTATCCATTTACATGTGAACTTTGAACTGCCTTGATTATAATCACAGCTTATTATATCAACTGATTCTCTGTGAAGTCCAGGGAGGCAAGGATTCTCACTTCCCTTGTTTCTTTGCACACAAAATGTGTTCAACAAATATATATTGATATAACAAATATTTTTTGTTTTGTTTAATCCTGACTATGGTCAGGCTTTATCATCAATCCCAGTGTTTTTTGAATAGCCCTGCATTTCTCTAAGTTTCTTGGTACCAGGATTTCTTGTATATCAATTCCTTCCATTAAGTCAAATGATGAGATCTCACTTATCTTAGAACCATTCTCAACAGACTATTCTGTTGAATAGTCACTGTATTTTCCACATTCACTGTACCCACAGAAGTAATCAAAGCTTCGGAAGGAATCGCACTTTTAGGTAGAGGTGCTGGTTATATATTCCTAGTCCTATCGTTCAGTCTCCTTCTAATAACCCTGGCCATTCCCACTAATTATTATGGCTATTCTGATAGTAGTAAGGGGAAGTTGAGATTTAAAAAAAATGGGGTGCCTGGGTGTCTCAGTCATTTGGGCCTTTGACTTGGGCATCTGACTTTGGCTCAGGTCATGATCTCATTGCCGGTGAGTTCATGTCAGTGCTGACAGCTCAGAGACTGGAGCCTGCTTCAAATTCTGTGTCTCCCTCTCTCTCTGCCCCTCCCCTGCACTCGTTCAATCTCTCTCTCTCTCAAAAAAAATAAATAAATAAATAAATAAATAAATAATAAATAATATGTGTGTGTATGTGTGTGTGTATATACGTATATATATATATGTATATATATGTATATAATTTTTTTTTTTTTTAACCACAGCAGAGGTTGTGGCCTTCCAGGCTTGGTGGTAGGATGGACATTACAGAACATAAGAAATTAGTGTTATCTCTGCCTTCATGATAGTTTCCAATTTGTTCCCTTAATTCAACCCTTTAATATTTTCTCCCATTGTCCCCTCAGGAGCAGCCTCCTTCCCTACAACTTTCATTTCCTCTTTTGCACAAAGTTGATCTTTATTTCATGAATTTATTCCTTTTTTCTCTCTTTCCTCCACACAGCAACTATCATAATGATAAATTGAAGAGATCTGAATTCAGCTGTGAACAAGAGAAACTGGACTTTCCTTAAAACAGTAAGTCTAATGTTCTTAAGATACTTCATGACTCGAGAGTTTACACAACTGTTTGTTCCCATCTCTGCGCATGACTTTTGTAATGTCATCAAATTTCCTTGCCATGACAATAGGGTAAGGAACCCAGAAAATTAGTAATTAGTTTGGGGGGGGGATGATGGTGGTATTTTTTTGTTGTTTTGTTTTGTTTTCTTAATGTTATTGAATAAATCTTGATTCTCTTCATATTGCTCTTAAAAGAATTAGGGCCATTTATACTTATGAATACTTTTAGAATATTTGACACATCAGAAAAACAAAGGTGACTACTTGTTCTTTCCCCTTAAAGTGGATCTATATCAAGGAAACAAACGCACAGTATTTACAGCTTTTTCTTCCCCTGGCTGTCTTAGAAAATTTGTTTGCTGCCAGTCAATCAAGAAAAAAAATTCAACAAGTGTCACTGATGTGTAAGCCACCAAGAAGAATACAAAGAGTAACTTCAGGGGACATGTATTACATATCAGACACTTTCTTAGATGCTGCTGTAGAACTATTATACTCCACATATGAACCATAATTCCAGCATTTAGGATCTCACTGTATTGTCAGCTGACCTACTGTAACCCAACAAACAAATGTTCCACATTATGATTAATGATATATCAATGTCTAAACAAAATGAATGGAACACAGAAAAGGGGTGGCAGACCTAATCCATCAGCAGACTTCAGGAGGTCTTCAAGGAGGTAGAGTTCATTAGCCTGAAAAAAGACACTTTTGTGCCTTAACTGCATGAACAATAACAGGGAGGATGACTAGGCTGAGGAATTATAAAGCCAGGAAGCATGCATGCACTTAAGTTTTAAGAGAGGGAGAACACAGCCTGCAAAAGAAAATGGCTTAATGCAAAGCTTCCTGTCAACCATTTAGATTTTAGGAGAGACTCCAATTGCAAAGTCAGATTAGAACATTTACATGTTGTAGTATTTACCTAGATTAAAAAAGAAAATTACAGCATTACATACTCTATCAAAGATAGAAATTATATGTAAGAAAGGAAGATAAACATACATATTAAATGTACATATCATTATCCAAAGTTGCAGTGATCTGAGGCAACTATTGTAGACACTTAAATGTGTATCTTTCCATGTAGTGTTCTATGTAGATATATTTATAAACAAAATTAAAATGGATTATACTTTCCCATTTTTTCAGTGTTTTTATATAATAATATATTTTGAACAAAACTCTCCATCTATATTATTTTAAAGAACATGTTTATATAAGATACTTCTTATGCAATTCTTATTGTTGAACTATTTTTTTAACTTGTGAAATCTAAACATATATGTAATTATTCTGTGAGTTCTTAGATGTCTAGTTATTGGGTCTGAGAATACTTTAAAAATGGTTTTGTGTATTTTAATGACATTCCCATTGTGTAGTTTTCTAAATAAAAATGTAATGCATATTGCACATTGAAGTTATATCTTTAAAATAACTTCAACACAGAAATATATAAAGTAAAATATGAAAGTGCTATCCTTCAACACACTTGTTCTCAGTCTCTCTTTATAGCCCAACCCCACTACTGTTGTTAAGTGTTTGGTGTATAGTCTCTCAATCCTGTGTCCTTTATTCTATGTAATTGGAGCCTGTCTGTGTATGTGTCTGTGTATATAAGTGTGTGTGTAAAATAATGTGTGTAATTTATCATTTATAAAAATAACTATATTGTTTTTGAAATAATTCAGATCACAGGCATCTTTAATACCACTATATAAAATTTGAACTGATTCTTTTTAACTAAGGTGCAGTACTCCATGTTATAGATTGGTCCAACTCCATGAGCTTCAACCCTGGTTCATGTAATTTGAAAGAAATTTATATGAGAAAGATAAAGTAAAGCTGTTTTCCAAAGGTTTTAGATTTTAAACCTAAAATCCATTCAGAGATTAGTTACTGGATAAATTATCCTTTATATGGCTAAGCACAGATGTGATTAAAATCATAAAAATTAAAAAAAGAATCCTAGAATAGATGACTGTATTGATTTATTAAAGGTTTCAAAACAGAAATAATTTGGAAAACTAAATCTATACAAAGTGAAAAGATAAACCAAGAAAGTTTTCTGACCATGGTCTCTCTGAGGATGTGTACCCAATACACCTACACACACCCTGATTCCTGTAGGTGCAGTGCCATTTGGAGAGCCATTAGCAACAGGTAGAAGCAGGTGACTGTGCTGCAGTGTTAAAGGCACTTTTGTGTAAAAGGATTTGAAAGACTACAACTCCTTCTGTAGAACTTTATTCACTGTTAGAAAATAAATTTTTCCTCTCCAATTCTCAATTTCTTCATCTATAAATTTGGAATAATTGTAACATTTGTTCTGCCTTGCAAAACTGTTGTTGAAGTTCAGCTTTTATGAGCCTGTATGATGATGCAGATATAAGCTAACACATCTTCCAGTAAGATCTTGCATTGAAAGTTGCTATACGTCTGTATGTATGCATACATAATTATTAAATGATATAGATTATAGTAATACTTGCACTGTATTTAAGTGATTGATCACTCCTTAGGGCAGGCTTCCTATGAAATGTTCTATACCAATGTTATATTTCACATCAATCCACGTATCACTTTTTTGCCATAGTTTTTGGCTTTTGCATTATGATCAGCCCAACTGAAAAATCTTCTAAGTATTCTGGATGTTACTGTGTGGCAGTATAGTCAGTTTTTCACATGGCCAGTTAAGACATATTAGTAATATTCTTTGGGGCACCTGGGTGGCTCAGTTAGTTAAGCGTCCGACTTCAGGTCAGGTCATGATCTCGTGGTCTGTGGGTTTGAGCCCCGCGTCAGACTGTGCAGACAGCTAGCTCAGAGCCTAGAGCCTATTTCAGATTCTGCATCTCCCTCTATCTCTGCTCCTCCCCAGCTCATCCTCTGTCTTTCTCTGTCTCAATAAATAAACGGTAAAATTTTTTTTCAAAAAATGAAGAAAGACATATTAGTAACATTCCTTAAATTCCCTTATCAGCCTCAAAACCTTGTGTCTGCGGGATGAACTTTGAGAGAGGCAAAGTTAATATGGGCTGCTCATGAGCTTTTAGTAGGTGGAGACATGAGTTCCAAATCATGACCTCTTCTTTTTTCAGTGTTTTTTGTTTGTTTTGTTTGTATTATATTTTGTTTTTGCAATCTCCAGGAAATGCACCTAGCTAACTTACCCATTAAAAGTCTGAGATCAAGGTTTGTATATTTGATCAAATATATTTGATCAAATTTATATTCCCCTGAAATGTGAAGGGTTTTCAAAATATTTCATAATTATACTAAAGCACACATGGTTTGAAACTGAAATTTAGTCTCACTTCATTGGATTTGTAACAAAGCCATGTTCTATTATCATTATCTTTACTTTTAGATTAAACATGAGTATTTTCTCTGTATTATACAATTCTTAGATACCTAGAAGTATTGGCATGAATTCTAATATGAAGTCAAAATTCAGGATAGAGAATAACTGAACACATTCTATTTGTTGATATGAGTAACAGTTCAGAAGTAACATGTAGCAGATTTTACTGTGGAAAGAAATCAGGATAATTAATAAAATAATAAACAAAGACTGTGAGTAAATGAGCTCAACAAGAAGGACAAAGTTGCTGTGAGGGATGAGAATAAGTCACAGGGAGGAAATTTGAAGAACCTTAATTGCAACAGCAAATGCCATGTCCCTGTCTTCAAAAACAGGTAAGTTAACATTGTCAGTCTCTGCTGGCTAAGATGGGCTTGACTTCCAGTAGTTATCATCTGCAGATCTTGCTTTTAAAGCAATATATATATATATATATATATTAATTGAACCCTGGAGGAACTATGGTTTAGAAAAAGAAGGAGCTGAAACACTACAGAAGTCTGGAGAACTATTGAGCATGCGGAGGAGTGGATTTCATGGAGGATTTTGCCAGATCAGTTCACTTTTTACGTATCATTTTGAAAATTACACTAGAATAGTAGTGATTTCATGTTACTCCTTTCTGAGACCCGGTGTAGGGGGATATCAATGCATCTTAAAATTGCATAATGTTTCCTGAGCTATTCCTGTAAAAAGTATTTTATTAGTCAGCATGGCAGTGAAAAACAATTTATAAATGTACAGGACAAGTTGCAAAATGCACATTAGACATTAAACTAAAGAGTAGAGCCATTTAGAGAGTATGTAGGCTTTAAGTTCAGAAAGACAACACTTAAAAGCCACTCCTCACATTCACCTCTGTCCCTGACTGTCACTTAATGTACACTCTACCGTGCACAGTGGTGTCATCAGTCATGTTAATAGGCTGATATGCTAAATGGTGGGTGAGGTTTAAACTATTTATTATCAATAATAGTTCAAGCACACATTGCTTGTGAATGCATTACTTATTTTTAAATGAAGCAGGGTAGATTTACATTACATGCTTTCATTGAGATACCCTAATCGGAATGAGAAAAGCAAATACGGAATTTGAACTCATCAAGAATTGGACCCAACTTTGAATAAGATGTTGGAAATGAAATACATTGGAACGACAATATTAATGTTTGCTGTGTCTCCTGCCAATTGTAATATTTATCTCTCAGCTACGTAGAGTCTCTTGCCATTCTTTCATTTCATAAATCTGTCCTTTGAACTGAGTGTTCTTTGTGATTATACCTGTGCCACCTCCCATTAAAACTTAAATCATCAGCTTTCCCTGTATTTTCATGATTGCAAGGTATCTCTTCTCTATTCTCTGTGCAGAATGACTTTCTTTCTAAATATGTTATGAGTGCCTTATCATTGAACTTATTATGTTGGTATTGTTATTGTCTATCCATCTCATATAAGACTATGAAGTCCCTTCAATTTTAGATCTTACCTAGTTCAACTCTAGATACACAGATTTTAGCACAGGGCATTTGTATACTACCAGTAAGTGGAATATATATTAAGTATAATTAATTTTCTTGATTTTATGTAACACCAAGAATCAAGGCCAATTTCTTAAAATAATTTTATATTGGGTGCCATTGCTTGAGTAATTTTGCACATTCCAAGGGCAGGTAATATCAAATTAAATCATTTATTTTTGAGATTTTTATTTTTTTTGGAATGAGTTTATAAAGTGATAGTATATTTAGTTTGTTTAAAAAATAGAAACTTGGCTATCTGCTACTTTCTGTCTCTGGGTAACACTGGAGGTGCAACCCCACACAATTGATAACAGTTGGCCAAAGGGTCCTGAAACCTGGCATTGGTCAACAAATGAGCCACCCAATTCACTGTTGTGTTCAGCATATCAAAGCAACATATCCCAGGTCCTGTTGAGATACCAATAGTTCTGTGACTTACAGAATTTGGCAGGATTTCCCACCAGCCTTAGTCATTTGCAAGTAGGTCTTCTCCCACGCCTGCTCTTCACCAAGTTACTAGGAACTACCTCCTATAAAAAGAAATATTATCTGACTAATGTCACTGTTTGTTCCATGGCATTTAATTTAGCCAGAAATGATCACTAATGTAAATTTATCATAGTAAATAGAAATTTATGTATCTCCAAATGGGCACTAATAAATACTAATAATTTATGTATATATTACTTTATTGCCCATGTATGAATGATAGACTGAACAGAGGAGTTAAAAATATTCTTTAAGTTCTGAGTTCAGTAACCAACCCTGCCATGAATTATCCTACACAAGGGGCTTTTAGCAGGTGGTTTGCTTCCCTTATTGCAACTCCTTCATGGTGGTTGTAGAGAAATCAAAGAGTTAGTGCATTTAAATTGCAGTGCACATAGTAAATACTCTTATTAAGTTTGATTCTGTATATGGTTTAAAAAAAGGGGGGTGCCTGGGTGGCTCAGTCAGTTAAGCGTCCAACTTTGGCCTTGGTCATGATCTCACAGTTCATGGGTTCGAGCCCTCATCAGGCTCTGTGCTGATAGCTCGGAGTCGAGCCTGCTTCGAATTCTGTGTCTCCCTCTCTCTCTGTTCCTCTCTCACTCCTACTCTGTTTCTCAAAGAATTTTTTTTTAAAACATTAATCTTTATTGAGTTCTTACTATTGTGTATGTAATGGGCTAAGTTGTTTACATTCATCATCTCATTTTATCCTCACAATATACTATTACTATTTCCTCTTATCAGATACTTCACTGAAGGTTATAGATGTTTAGTGACTTGCTCAAGTCCCTGAGCTAGGTAATGACTGATAATCTACTTTGAACATGAATTCTCTGTCTCCAAAACCCAAGTCCATAAGAACTGTAGTGTATATATATGAATGAATATTATACTTCTTTAATTTAGTTTTTTTTACCTCCTCCTTACTTTGATGGCTAGGAAACTTATAAGCAGATTTTCTTTTATCTATTAATAGCCCATAAATTAGTTTTCTCTTCCTGTCATCTCGTGTTATTGTCTGTGTTTCTTTAAGGCATCTCAAATTATTTATGAAAGAAGAAATAATAAAAATCAGAATAGTAAGTAATCAACCCATCAATATTTACTAATAGAATTGTCCGGTGAACTGAGAAAAATCCCTTAAGATATTGACAACAGTTTATTTGGTTGCTATTTCTAGAATAGAGTTAAAGATATGTGTATATCAATACAAATATTCGGAGAACTATAAGAAATAGATGGAATGATCTTAATGGAGAAAGGCACTCCCCGCCCCCAAACCCCACAAAGAGGCAGTAATTTGTAATACAAGCAGCACTGGTTTTGGACTCAGAGACCTCGTTCTAATTCCTCTCAACGTGACCTTAGGTATGACTTATCAGTCCCCCTGAATGGAGTGCAAGTTTTCTTTCTTTTTAAAAAATTTTTAAAATGTTTTATTTATTTCTGAGAGAGAGAGAGAGAGAGAGAGAGAGAGAGAGACAGACAGTGTGATCAGGGGAGGGTCAGAGAGAGAGGGAGATACAGCATCCGAAACAGGCTCCAGGCTCTGAGCTAGCTACCAGCACAGAGCCCGGCGTGGGACTCGAACTCACAATCCTTGAGATCATGACCTGAGCCAACTCAGACGCTTAACCAACTGAGCCACCCAGGCGCCCCTCCTGTTTTCCGTCTGTGAAAGGTATAAAATTTCCTCATCTGATAATGGTGCCCTACTGATATTGTAAAGTTAACTTTAAAAATAAGTGTATGAAGTGTAATGAGACTCTTCTTTTTATTCTTGTTATTTTTCTGCTGCTGTTGGTGTTGTATTTAAAGAGAAAAGATAAGAAGCCTTTTAGATTAAAAGGGAACGTAGTCACAAATTAGGATTGTGAGTTCTAACCTGAACTTTCAGTTTAGTCATACTTTATTTTGATCATTGTATTACAAAAAATTTAAATTAGACTACATGAAGAGCTTGCCAAATATCAAGGTCTAGCCAATTTGCTAATTCCTAGAATGCTTAAAATGTAACAAAGTTGGGGAACAAAGGAAGCATATGATGAAATAGTTGCACTGGCCTTATTACAAATGGACAAGAAAGAATTGTTTAACCAGATTATATTAGTGTGTATGTGAGTGTGTGTGTGTTTAGCAGAACTTGAGTTGCAGAATAATACATAGTTAATAATTTTGATGTCCTATCAAAAGTAAGGTATCATTAAGTATAAGCACAAAACAATAAAACACAACCAGCAAAACAATAAATCACAAGCGGTGAAACAATAAAAAATGGTACTTTGTTTCAAAACTGCATTAAAAATAAAATACATTTTAAATTGCTTTAATTAGTATACATGGAGGAAGACATTGTGGTTCATATTATATCTTATTTCCCAGAGGGTCATTGGCCAGGAGCATTTTCTAGCCTATGCTAAATGTGATGTGAGAGAAAATTGAGAAGAGATATCCCACAGTGTAGAGGTGTCTCAAAAGATATCTGTGCCTCTTTAAAAGACCTTCACTTTATTCCCACTTAGGCAAATATGGGAGAAGTAATTATACTGCCCAGAACTGTCTACATTTTCTGGCATTTCTTAGAATGATTTCAAATATCACATCTATCAATAGCTGGTAATTTCATGGTTGTAGGTGAAAGGATGTTGAGTGTTAGGAAAAGGAATGTGTGTGTGTGTGTGTGTGTGTGTGTGTGTAAGTTTGTAATACTTATATAAGGAGATTTAAGCAAAGCTGTGCTGCTTCTTTAAAGGAGTCATTTGTGTTTATTCTATGTCTGTCTAATTCCATGAAAGCAGAAAACATATCTGTCTTTTCATTTGTGTATCTACAATGTCTAATGGTGTTTACAGCACAATAAAGTTACTTAACAAATGGATTTTCATTAGGAGAGTGGTTAAGTATATAATTGAGCTAATGAAGGTAAAGTTTGGGAACACCAAGATTATTCACAGGAAAGAGTCATAACTGAAAAGTAGTTTTAAAAAAGACAGGTTAGGTAATGGAAAACTAGACTTTTTTGTGAGCTGGAGAGCCAGGTAAAGGAATTTCAATTTGGTTTGGTGGAAATAGCTAGTGAGAGGATGGCAAGGATAAATGGAGAGACAAAAAGGGGACATTATTAACAATGGCAAATGTGGGGTATTCCATTGAATCCAGTCTTTTTCTTCTCAAAATTCTTTTTGTAGTCTTAATTGATTTCTCTCTCTCTGTCTAGAGCACAATAGAATAATGGAAAATAAGGAGCTGAGAAAAGGCTTACTTGATTTGAGAAAAGACGAAAAGGAGAATAGGTGGCATAAAAGACTAGAAATCAGAAACAGTCTCTGAAGCCCACATTGTATTCATACTGCCACAGTTTAAACTGGGGAGCAGCCCACATTAGATGATTTCCTAGGACTCTGACGTTGTTATATTTATGTTACTCCTCATTAGAGCAAAATAATATAGATTAAGATCAGCAAAGGGAAACGGTGCATGACGCAAAGTCTGGGAAAAACCAAATATAAGCTTTCAAGGGTCTGCTTCCACTGGAGTTTCATGAAATGCATTTAATTACCCCAGTAATGATAGGTGACAACAGACACAAAATATTGCCAACCAGGAAACCTGCCACCAGTCTGGGTACCCAGAGCTTTTTACTGGGGGTCAGTTATATGGGCATTTAGCACTTGTGTGAGTGACCTCAGTTACACCAGCTCCAGACCCTGAGAGAAAGTAAGTGTTCACCATAAATCACATTGTTAGTATAAACTATCTTGAAGACTAGTGCAATGTGGCCTCAGGCAAAAAGCATGCAACAGCACTCTCATCAAATGGGAAATTCCAGGAGCTCAGTTCCCAGGAGCCAGCCAAGGGCCAGCCCTGAAACAGTCCTTTCTTGGGAATATACATGGTTTAAGCAACTCAGGCCTGCAGAGTTAACACTTTTCTGTGTACTCACATTTTAAAAACTGCCAAAGGCTTTATTGTACATCATTTTCTGTGCAAAAAGGAGAAGACAGTGGGAAGAGAAGACAGAAAGTTCAGTCTACTCCTAGGCTCTATTTTAGAGGCCAAGGGAGTAAAAGGGAATAAAAACGCAATACCAAAAAACAAAACGCAAATAATTCCAAGTAACCGCCTCTTCTTTACAAATTAAAGGGGATGGTTGAGTAAAATTCAGTTGATATATTACAGAAATGATAGTGGAAGATACTTGATGAATACCTGGTGTGACCTATCTTTTGTGTATCCATCCTTGAATCACAAGAAAATGTTAAGAGTTTTAAGGCATTGTTTCAGCTTCTATGGATGCTGTATTTATGACATCGTGGGCCAATGGCAGAAGATGCATTGAGAGAAGCTGGCAAATAAACCATTATTTTTAAACATTTTTTGTGAATCCAATCCACTAATGCCCCCATGCATTTTAATGCCAACTCAAGATTGTTTTCTGCTAGTTCAGCTACTGTAAAATCCCATAGTCCAGGAGAAAACAACCAACTTCATTTTTCTAAATAAATCTGTGATTATGGAAATTTAAATGCATATAAAGTTATGCTTAGTTATTATCTAAAGGGGACTCTTACATTATGAAGTTTTGGGCAAATTGGAATGACTTTTCCTTAAGAAGTCTGAAGAATGTTGAAATTAAAATCATCTTGGCTAGTGAAATACAAACATGACTCCTACATGGTTATCTACTATCAAGGGATTCGAATAATAATTTACCACCTACAAAATTCAGTGTTTGTCCCCACAATCAATGCTCTTACTGTCTCTCTTCTCTTTTGCAGATGGATGTGCCTTAAAATTGTATGCACGCTTAGCTAGAAACTGGTGATGCCACACATGGACCAGACTGTATTTATCCTCAACTCACATCCATTTATATTAAGATTATTCAGACTAGAAAAACGATGGTGTGTTTGTCACAGTCTTTTAGTTTTTAATGTTTGTTTATTTTTGAAAGAGCTAGAGAAATCAAGATTGCATGTGAGCAGGGGAAGGGCAAACTAGAAAAAAGATGGTGCGTTTGTCACAGTCTTTTATTTTTTAATGTTTGTTTATTTTTGGAAGAGCTAGAGAAATCAAGATTGCTTGTGAGCAAGGGAGGGGCAGAGAGAGAGAGGGAAACACAGAAACTGAAGCAGGCTCCAGGCTCTGAGCTGTCAGTACAGATCCTGATGCAGGGCTCGAACTCACGAACTGTGAGATCATGACCTGATCTGAAGTTGGACACTTAACCAACTGAGCCACCCAGGTGCCCCATCACATCCTTGCTCAGAACATTTTATGAAGAAATGCTGACTACTTGTATAGCATCTAGCTAAGGATTTTGAAAAACAAATTTTGCCCCAAATCATCTACTCCACTGGGTTGGTACCATGGATCCTTTGGCATTTTCAGCTTTTACTTTCACTTTTTATATTATTTTATAATCTGATTATGAATCCTTAAGTAGATGTTCCTTAATGTGTGAGGTACAGTGAGTTTATCTTCAGTTTTACATCTCTGTCTGGTTGTGTACATTGGTGGCAAGTCATAAAATTCTGTGGGTATCAACATCTGTTCCTAGTTCATCTCATTAAGTAAAATACTAAGGTAAGGGTAAAGTTTTTATAGATATACGATTCGAACTTGTAAAGTGACCTCCTTTCTACTAAGACTTTCACCAACCTGAGGTTTCCCCCAAACATAATATTTTTTTTCTTATTGGTCAAAGAAAAGAGCACAGGTTATAATGCTGGTGCAGAAGCAAATTAAAAAATAATGCAGCCTATTTGGTTTTTGATGTCAGAGCAAAATACAAGACAATTAAGAGCAACTAATAGGTGGGTCCATAAAATAGTGTAATTTTATCCCACTCTCCTATTTCCCTGCTTTGAAATCAATCTCTGATAATGGAGAGGCCTCATTTGTGAAGAACACTTCAGCGATGAAACCTCAGGGTGTTTATATGAAGTGAAATAATGAGTGAAAAGAGCCAATGGTTTCACTCTTTGAATCAAAACAGGCAATTTCAGAAAGTTTGAGATTTCAAGGTTTGTGAAAAATGGGCCAATTATTATTCTAAAGTTTGATGTAAAACATGCTTTATGAAGATTGTTAGCATACATCCACTGATTTAATAAAATAAAATTCTATCTTAATTAAAAACCAATGCAAAAGCAGATTTATCTTTATATAAATATGACTCTGCCAGAAATGTGGGTACTTTATACATGATACTGTAGACATAGGGTGCTGCTGTCACTTGCCAGTGTCCCTGTATTATCTGTTTGAAACCTAGTAACACTTGCTGCCACTGCCACTATCATTTATTGATCAGTTACTATATGGTGGCACTTCCACAAGTGTTTTGCATTTATAGTCTCATTAGTTTCTTAGAACAGTCTATGGAGAGCAGATTATCGCTACTTTAAGGAAACTCCAAGTCAGCAAAGTTAGTATAAGTACCCAAGGTCTTTGCCCAGTGTAAATGACAGAGAATGGATACAAACCCAGGTATATCTCTGAAGCCTGTGCTCTGAACTACTGCACTGTTTCTTCTCATTCACTTTACCAGTGTCTAGAATTTATAATTACTACTTCTGACTTGTAAATCAAGCAGACAGTTTTAAGGGAACAGGAAGAAGAGAAGGGGATTGCTGTTTCAATTGAGCAATGAAGAAAATGAGGCACAGAGGACTAAAGCAGCAAATTTAGCATTAAACAGTAAAGGGCTAGTAGAAAAACCTTCACAACCAATTTGTACTAAGCCCAGATCCAGAGCTTTTTCCACTCACCCCACCACCCAGTCTCTTCTTGTCCAGCATACATCTCTCAAGATAAAAGTATAATTTCCATGGGGTTCCCCATTTCCAGCCACCTTTTGTCCCTAACTTAAAGCCCAATTTCCATTTGTCAATAATTGCCACAAAATATTATGACAAATGTGATTAAAGGACACATTTCTTGTGCTAAAATTAGACACATGAAGGAGCAAATGTACTAAAGAGAAAAAAATGAGCTGCTATATTGGGAGAACACAAAACATTGTTGTAGAAGTGCAAGAAAGGAATGATTGCTTTCTAGCTTGCAAGAGGTGATACCTGAGATTATTCTCAGACACAAAGTAAACTGTTTTAGGAAGAAGGGAGGAGGCAAGAAGTTTGAGTAAATGACTAAGGTGTGACTCATGGGCATAGTGTATGGGTAAAACAACAATTGGAATGAGGTGCCTGGGTGATTCAGTCAGTTTAGTGTCTGACTCTTGATTTCGGCTCAGGTCCTGACCTCATGGTTTGTGAGACTTTGCCCTGCTTCGGGCTCCACACTGACACCACGAGCCTGCTTAGGATTCTCTCTTCTTTTCTCTCTGCCTGTCTCTCTTTCTCTGTCTCTGTCTGTCTCTCTGTTGAAATAAATAAATAAAACTTTAAAAAACCAAAGCAATAATTGGAACAGTTTTCAAGGAAAACATAGGAATTCGGGGGTATCAAGTGAAAAATATGAAACTGTTTTACCACTGTATAATCATGGCAATTTATCACATAACCTGAATGATCTGTTTCTTATTGTTGCCTGAGTAGAATGGAAGCTATAGAATATACAAGCATACTAGCATTCTTCAGGTGAGAAAATATTTCATAATTCTAGTACAACAGATTCTCATCTAAAGTCAGCAATTTTGTAGAAGGGTGAAAAATAAGGCAACTATTGCATTCTGAGTTCACTTTTTATAATTTCCTAGGATTTGTGCACAGTATGTATTTTGTGAGCATAACCCTAGAAATAGATAAAATTATGTGTATTACTAAGAATATTTTATACATAATAAGTGATTTCACTGCAGTGATATAAAAGTGTTACATACTTTCTCCTGTTATTCAGTTATTAAGGCAAATAGACAACGAGGAAGAACACTGTGAAAAGAGGCATGAGTGAGAGAAAAATGTGGGTTTAATGGAAGAGAAAGAACGAAATTAGAAACAACAACAAAATCAGTAATTAGTCGTGACCTGGCCCACTAGAGCAGAACTAATATAAAATCCTGGCATGTAACATAATGTGTGTTTTCCAGGTCTGATTTAAATTATTAGTGCCTAAAAGAAAATGAAAATGAACATTAATTTGCTTTGCACAGAAACGAAGTGTCAATAAAATTACAAATGGTAACATGTGACATTTAAATGAACTTTTACTTAAAAAAAAGTGTTACACAAAAAAATGTTTAAAAGCCTTTCTTCTGAGATATGGTTAAATAGAATGCTTTTAAAATCCAAATCCATCTACCACTACTGCATGGTTTTCTAGTGCAAAAATGGCCCATTATCAGGGAAGTGTGTGTGTGTGTGCGTGTGCATGTATGCATGTATATATGTGCGCACGCATGCACATGGGGTGCACTGCACATATGCAGTTTATTGCGGCTAGTTAGTACTATTTAAATTCAGAAGTATCACACACCACTTAATAATTTACAGTCAGTGTGAAAGACTAGCATATATTATTTATGATAGCAAACGCTCAGGGGTATAACAATACAGAATATATTTCTCAAGCTTCCGTGATTGCCTTTAAGTTTACTTTAGAGCAAAAAGTTCTTGATCTATCACTTAGGGAAGTTGTGATTCACACCAATCTCTGAAAGAAACATCACTGATTGATTGCAACCTCTAGAATGGATTAGCAAACAGAAGTAATGGAATTGGAGTGGGGAAAGCCAATCATCTCACTAGGACTACTCGAGTTAGCTGTTCAGATCTGGAAAATTATCTTTAAGCAGGGCTGAGCCTAAGCCGTCAAAGAAAAAAGGTAGCTGCCTAGAGGCCAACAAACCACCCTGCCCCTGCCAAAATATTTCCTCCATCTAGCCCACTGAAACTGCGAGGGAGGATCTACAATCACATCTTCATTCCTTGGTGTTGTAAGCAGCATAATAGATGCTATGGGGTACCATAGAGATGCCACTTCCCTCTTTAGGACTGAGACACTCATTTCCTCAGGTTCTGGAAATGGTAGCATCATAAAGTTTCACGGAGACCCTCTCTAGAAAGTGCACTCTTTAGAAGAGTCTGAACTGCCTGAAGTTAGGCCCTCTTGTTCAGGAGCAGCCTATATCCAATGATGGGTCAATTGAGGGAATTAAGGGCCTGGCCTCTTTGCTTTAAGCAAACAACTCTGTAAGATTATTCCAATACCAGAATTCCCCATGGAACCAGCTATAGGCTTTGTGGTGACCGCATCACAGTTCAGTGCTTCTCTCACCCTGTCCTATTTTCTTCAGTCTCCTAGTGTTGTTGATCCCAAAGGCATTCCTCAGTTAACCTTTTGCCCACAAGCTTCAGATTCTTTCCTGGGCAACCTGACCTAAGATAGTTGATGCCAAGAATGCCTGAGGAAGAGGACTTTGAATCAATCAGCCACCATTCTGCTGGCAAAGAGAACTGACTAGTAGAATGTGGAACATTGTAGTGCCTTGGATTTTGTTACCAGTGTACTTGTTGAGACCTTCATTCTGTAAATACTGAAGGACCATAAGCACTAGTGGGTGGCATATATCAAGTATCTAAGAAACTCTGTGTAAGTAATAATCATCAGGAGGGTATAATGGAATGGTTCTTAATGATGCAGGCAGTCCGAGTTTGAGGATCCAGAAGGGGTCTCACAGGACCAGCCAAGAGGGTCCTTGCTTACACGCACAATAGAAATCAAACCCAAGCCAGCAGGAAGTGAGAGCAGAGTTTATGAAGATATATAGAGAGTGAAGGGACACACAAAGTGTCTGGGAGACTTAGAAAAGAAAAGGAGACGTGTCCTCTTTGCTTGGGTCTAAAATTTTTATTGAGGATGGTGGTCTGGTTTACGTGTTCTCTCAGGCATCCAGGAAGTGGTCGAATAAGGGCAAGTACTCAGATGTCCTCCCTATGTCACTTATGCTCCAGAGCCAGGCGTCTTGGCATCAAGGTGTTTGGAGTCAGTGGTCATGGAAAACATACATGACAACCTCACCTGGTCACTCCTTAGATGTTATCTATTGTGCTGGAAGACCCCGAAGTTACCGTTAACCTTTGACCTTTAAAAGAGGACATACATTAAGGCATATGTAACAAGGGGGCCCAGGTCCTAGCAAGTATAGAAGCAGGAAAAGGAGCAAAAAAAATAAAAACTTTTTCATGGAGTCCCTTCAATTTCCTTATCTCATTACTAGGAGTTATTGACACATTGGATAAAGAAATTAAAAGGCATAGGAAGATTAATAACCTGCTAAAACCTAAGAGTGAAATCTAGAAAGTCTTCTTAGTAGCCTATACTAAAATTCTCTTTTTCTACAACTAGAGGACAGAAAAAAGCTTTTGATAAAGCCCAGGACTTGAGTGTAATAATAGCAAAGCTATAGAGGAGTTTAAATTCTCAAATGTGGAATATCTACCTTGCTAAGATCAGGATCCTACATAGGAAGAAGTAGATCTAGAAGTATAGGGTTATCTGGATAAATGCAGTCTAAAATATGAATTACAGAAACCCTTCTGAAGACTCAGAGCCAGTTTAAGAGACTCAAAAGTCCCTGTTAAATGCTAGAGTTCATCCTTTGCTTGAAATCAATGTAGGTGTCATTGCCTTGTAAGAAAACATGTACCACAATGCGGGATCCATCCGCCCCTGTAGTTCACAAGGTGAAAAATTAGGATTAGGTTGCAACATAACAAAGCTAGGGAAGTGCAAGACTACATGCTGAGGGGACTACATCCTGAATTGCCTGCTGGGCTCAGTCAATATTCACTGTTAGGGGCCAGGGGAGTCTTCATAAGATTAGCTTTGGAGGATGCTGGATTAAGGAAAGAACATAAAGTTGAAAGAAGAGTTTATGGATATGGGCACACCCTCCCATAATACAGGATTAGAGATCCTGGCAAAATACTTGGAAATAGTGCTTGCATGCTGAGATTGTTTTTGGAAAGTTGCAGAAGGTGATGGTCCATGCTAAGTGATATAGAAATACAAACAACATAAGACTGGAAGACTTACTAGTAGACGGACTAGAGAATACTTGGTTTATACAAATGATGAGGCGAACTGGTGATAAGAGCACAAGCATTATCAAGCAGCTCAGTGGTTGTCTTCTGTGGACCAGTACTGGCAGTAATAGATGCTCATACATCATGTGCTTGTAAGTGGCAATAGGGATAATTAAGATTGTGAAAAAAGAAGAAACAGGTAGTGAACAGGAAATGCAGTCACCATAAGTAAGGTTATCTGAGAGGTAGCTAGAGAATATCTGATACGATCTAAGGAAGATCCGATGAACCTATCAAGACATTTAAAAATACTTAGAGCTCATAGGGAGGTAGTTTTCAACCAGGAGGAATTTTGACTCTCAGGGAATGTTTGACAAGGTCCAGGTATATTTTTGGTTGTCACAAATGGAAGAGTGATGCTACTGGCACCAAGGTGGTAGAGGCCAGGCATGCTGCCAAACATTCTACAATGCACTGGACTGTACCCCACAAGAAAGAATTACCCAAAGCACAAGCAATGTCCATACCTCTGAGGTTGAGAAACGCTGCTATAAGAATAGGGCAGATAGAAACAAAATAAACCAAGCGTGGAGCTTGGTTGAGAGCAGCCATTTGCAAACAAGTCACAATTCCTGGAGTAATATCCAGATTGAGGCCAGTTTTCCAGATCCAGCAGCCAGTGACTGAGGAAGCATTGCATATCTTGGGGGAAAGATATCACAGTGCCACAGGCAATGTATAATGTAATGATTCCCATAATCCTTCCCCATATAGACCTATACCTATTCACTCAGGTAACTGTATGTTGGGAAGAGGAATACACAAACATTTTGAAGACTGATAGGCACAAAAATCAAGATGATATTACTATCTATGGATCAAAAGAGTCATTAAAACCCCTGGTAGAAGCATAAGGTAGGCAAGATAATGCATGACTTTTTGGCACCTACTGGGGTGTCAGTGTGTCTACTATTTCCACAGGCCCACTCAGTAATTATCTTCCATGTGCCCAAAGTTACATTTGAAATGATCATATATAAGAGTTGGTAGAACTCAAAAAATGGTTACTTAGCCTACATAAGAGCTATTATAAAAGTGAAAGTCTCATAACTACCTCCCTCCATTGCCAGTCAAATAGGAAATCAGAAACAATATCCTATTACAGAGAGAATGATAGAAATTATTTTCACCTTTAAATGAGAAGTAAGGCTTCTAGCCAAGGTAGTGTATCAGGGACTACTGTATCAAACAAAGAAAAAAATGAGAATATTTATATGAAACAACAATCTTCAAAGCAAAAGATATCTAGAAACAAAGGTCAGTGTTCTCTGAGTTATAAGAACAAACAAGGAGAGTCCTAAAATTGTCCAAATTCACTGTCTTGAGAGACTTTTGGGCATAGCACAAGAAAATAGAGCTCAAGAAGAATCTGACAAGACTCACAGAATTGAGGATACATAGTTGAGAATACAGGGAGACTAAGGAAGGTGGATTTTGAAGGACAGTGTAACAGAAAAGAAGAGTAGTATGGAGAGATAATTCTGGAAATATGAGAGAGAGAGAACTCCAGAGATACGCAGAGGGTTCTCTTTGAGAATTCAGGATAATTATCACCACATGCATATTAAAAACTATCTGAGACCAAACAAAGAGCCTTTTGACAGGATAGAGGAAACAGTATCTGCAGGGGTCCAGCCTCTGCAAGCCAGGGTTGGCCCAGAGAGTGATGGTTGGTGTCGGCAAAGAAGACACAGAACCAGCCTCTTCAGGTGGACTGCTCAAATTTATTTTTCAGCTTAGGATTTTTATATAACAAATCCAAACAATCATGGTTAAACAATTTACATTTTTTGAGTACAGTAATAAGAATTAACATTTCTGAGTTTTCTTGGCAACAATGATTTCACTGTACATGATTTCCACTTCAACCAATAAAATTTAACCAGGTAATCATAACAAAGTTCTACATATTCTTTACTACGTATGGCAGTGTATCTAAGGATAAGTGAAGCATATTGCCAGAAGACATGAGATCACAGTCCCCTTTAATTGTTTAAATTCAGTAGGTATGCAAAAACAGGATATACTTGTACCCGCGGTCATAGGTAATAGACTCTCATAACCCCTTATTAAGAAAGAACAATGTCAACATTTATCATAGATGACGTATGGAAATGTTTTACGTGGATAAACTAGAATTTGGTCTCTGCATTTACCAATCTCATTCTTTGGCCAGAACAATCCATAAGTTGCCTTAAAGGCTAGAGATCAGCAAGCAAATATTTATCTAACAATTATACAAGAAAGACATCAAAAACTAGTAAGTCTTGTTTTTGTCTCTGCTCATGGCATAATATGTATTCTTACTGGCAATTAGACTCATACAAGGAAAATGAATTCTAGGTCTCTTATAGACCCCATGCATACCGGACTGTCTCCAATTTTACTAATTGCTGCAATATTTATTAGACAACATTTGATTGAGGGGACGGACATGATATTTATGTACATTCCATTTTGGAGGAAGGGGGGAACTTTGGGCGAGTCTGGTTTTATATTAACCCTAGAATAGACTAACAGCAGAAGTGAGAGTAAAAGGTACAGACTAAGTAGAGAAGAAGAATTCTTCAGGGGATTCTTCTGACTGCCTTGCAGTCTTTTCCCACAGGTTTTTCCCTGGGCCTTGCCATCAGGGATGACCTGTGCAGTTTCGGTCTCCAGCAAGTATCTAATAATCAGAGTAGAAAAGATTGATTATTCTTGCCAGTCAGAATGACGAACCTCATAATCCATGTGGCACTGAGTAGACCAATCAGAAGGCTTTGCCTCAGTAGTGACCCAGCTCTGGTTCCACCTAACAGGTCTTAAGAGCTATACTCAAAAAGATTAACCATTTTCCAAGTAACAATATCCCAAAACAAACCCCAAGAATATTTTAGGAGCATAAAAATATCCAGCACCCAAAAAGGTAAATTTTACATCAAACCAAACATTGCTGACATCAAAAAAGCAGGGAATTATGACACCCATAAGCAGTATAAAACCAATCAATCGACATTGATTCAAACAGATACATAGGACCTAGAATTAGTAGACACCTAGAGGAAGACCTTGTGAACTTTGCTCTTCTTTGCCCCAAGCTTAAACAAACAAAAAAGAAAATGAAGAAAGAAGGAAGGAAGGAAGGAAGGAAGGAAGAGAGAGAGAGAGAGAGAGAGAGAGAGAGAGAGAAAGAAAGAAAAGAAAGAAAGAAAGAAAGAAAGAAAGAAAGAAAGAAAGAAAGAAAGAAAGAAAGAAAGAAGGAAATGAAAAGGTCTGAGGAAGTCTAAATAAGACTGTTTCATCTCATCATAAAGGCGGGTGTTACATGTTCCCATCAGGTCTTTTCACTGGCTCACATTTCTGTCCTCATAAAAAGATGCCAGAACCAGGATTTTAGTTTAGGATTAACAGAGAAGTAAGCAAGTCAGGGTTTTTGATTTGCTTTGGTTGTGGTCTACTTTGGAATAACTAGTCCAGGAAAAAAGTAATACTGTATAATTTTCCTTAAGTTATCTGCCACTGCTGTCTATATATTAGCCTTGGATATCTCATAGAGAAGGATTCCTTATTTGTAACAGACTTCTAGATTATTTTAGAATCTGATGAGAAAATACATATTTATTTTAACACAACTGTTAGTCTAATAATATTTATTAACATTAAAGTTAGAGTCTGCTTACTAGAACTTCCTGTTTTTTCTTGACTAGACTGATGCTGGACACCCGCTCTAGCCAGTCCAGGGGTCCCAGAAGGACGGACAGTGTCAGCGAGAGAGAGAGAATGAGAGAGTGCCGAGATTCTTTCTGATCACCAGGCAAGCATCTCTGTCCTGTCGGTTTTCGTGTCTTTATTTAAAGGTCCAACGGCAACATGAGATCAGAAAAAGGAATCTTTAGAGTGGAAAACTCTTTGTAATAAGATGCTTTGAAAAGTGTACAAGAACAGGTTTTTCGGAAGTATTCCTTCAGAATTACCCCAATCACAGTGAGGTTGAGTCAATCTTACAACTTCGGAAATAATAGGATTTTCTTAGTGAAAAACAGGATGACATACATATTTGTTCTAAGTTAATAACAATAATTAAGATGTAGGTTAAGTTGTATATAGATAGGCTAGGAGTCATTTTTTCTGGCTCACAAGAGGACGAATGTTTTTGAGCTTGTTAATAAAATTTTTTGACTGATGCAGAATGTGTAAACACCATGGAGGCCCTAAACATGTCAGCCTTTGTTTTTGGGTTATGTTTCAGCTACTCTTATCTATCCTCATCTCAGCTGCCAGTGTAAGAGAGGGTGTTGGCAGAAAGTAGGCCTTAGGGAAGGATTGCCATACATCATCAGTTAGAAAAGGTATAAGTATTAAGTTCTCTCCTTATCTGTTCCTTAACACTAAATTAGGCTCTTTGTCTCAGGCCAGGCTCAATTGTAACTCTTGTGTTCTTAACCCCCTTTATTATGTAAGTCTTGGATCTGCAAGGCTCATAGAAAGAGCCTTTTGACAATCATCCACAGTGCTTTCATCTAAAATCTCTTGAAGAGGCAGGAATATGCTTTTCCTTATGAGCAATCTGTGTGGGGAATATCGGTGAGATCTGGAATATTGTGAGGCCTGGTCAATACCAGCAGGCTCATTTCCAGCATAAGCCAGTAGTAGCAGAAGGAGATACCAGTTTTTCATCTCTCATGGCAGGAGCTGTGCAAACGCTGCCATTTCCTTGCTGTGACTGTCATCCAGCGAGGCCGGTGCGGCTCCCAGCAGACTGAAATTTGTCTCTTTATCTACTCTAGAGCTATCAGTGGCTAACCAGAATAAGTCTTGGAGTTAGTTACTGTTAGAGCCTAAAATTCTGCCCCAAAGTACCCCTATTTGTTGTCTTCAATAGGTTGGGATAGATATCTAAATAAGAGCACAATACTTAAATAAAGGAAAGTAAATGTAGAAAAATATTGTCAAATAATTGTCTGTGTTTGGAATCAGCTAGATGACCAGTTTGGCATCTGTACATTTAGACTTTTTTAGATACCATCAGTCTATGACATTCTAGATATGAAAAGCAACTTTCTAAGAAGAAATGTGAGGTTCTCTAGACATAAAATACAAAAAGTGCAGAATAAAAAAATTAAAAAGTAAGAATTTAACACTTTGATTTGCAGAGAAATTAAATAACATGACTAAGTAAAAATGTACTCCTAGACAACAAAGGCTGGACATGAGCAACCATTTGCTCATTCTAGTTTACTTTTATCTTTACCTGTCTATCCTTACCTATCTGTTGCTTACTCCATCATGGCTGTCAGCTTTCATTCATGCTATGCAACCTGCCTGTAGTATCTTTTCTTTTATTATTGAACTACTTGAAGATATTTTAAATATGTACGTAAGATATTTTAAATGTTTAATTACTTATTGATGCATTATAATGTGGAAGTTAAGATTTGGGGCTCTGAGATATAGGTTTGAATGTCTGTTCTACTAATTCTTTGTAGCTTAAAGCAAATAACTTGTAAATTATCTTATTTAAATTTCCCTTGAATGTTTCTCTCTTTTGGAAGAGTCATTCATCACCATTCCATGCCCGTCCCACAATTGTTCTCCAATTGTGACATCTAGCTCTATTTCCATTTCAAAAGGAGAGTTCTTTGAAGTCAGGCCCAATGTACTTTGTTACTGTTACCTCTTTAACCTTTACCATTTTCAGTTTCCTTCTTTTATATATGTCTCACTCCCCTGGGTTCCTGAGTATATGACACTTTCCCATCTATCTTGAATTTTCTGTTTATTCCTTTCATTTCATTGATGACTAAATATCTTAGAAAACTGGTGACTACTTTTTATGTCCTGACTATCCCCTGACTACTTTTGCTTACCTTACTTTCCCTTTCTCATAACTAAAACACACTGAAAATGAAATTTTATATGCCAAAAAATGGCATTCTAATTATTGAACCAATAATATTTTTATGGGTCTCTTACATTTCTGCCTATTTTGTTTATTTTACTGCCTTCTTTCATCCACCTGTAACTACTTAAGATTCTTCTTCCTCTTGTTCTGCTTAAAATGAATGCAATCCTGAATATAAATAATACAGAAGAATTTGGAATGCTATGTTACTTCATCATAACCCAGCTTTCAAGATTGATACTAAAGTTACAAACATTTCATTCAGTAACAAGACTATAGAAGTTGACGTCTATTATAGAGAGCACAGAAGGGTATCCCTAATAACTGTTATTGGGATAATAAAAAGAATAAGTCAATAGAGTTAAACAAACTCTGTTTCATTAAAAAAGGCACTGGCATGTTGATGATATAGGATTGGTTTAAAGCAAGTCTTTCTCAATTATTGGAAAAACGGTTCCTGTCCAATTATCTGCTGTGGTGACAGCTTAATATCTAGGGGCCAAAGCAAATTTGTTATTTGTTATTTGTTATCCACAAATGATATTATGATAATACCTTTCACCTGCTATTTGGTGATTGAGAAATCTTAAGTGTCAATCGTCAATTGTATCTTTTCAGTTTACTGACCATTGTTGGCATAGTGAAATATGGATGAAATTGCTTCCATACTTTTTGAGGCAAATGTATGGACAACTTTCCATGAGGATAGAAATATTAGAAAAACTAAGGAAGAAGTTATTATACTTTGAAATCTTCAAAGCACAGGACAAACCTATTTTTACTCTACTTTCATCTCTAGGATTTCCTGTATTCTAAGGGAATCATCAAAGGGATGGTATGGTTTATGCAATGGATTTATTGTTACCATCTCAGAGGAAGTTACAAATCATATCTGTAAAAGCTAGGTAAAGCATTTAATTTTTTTTCATGTTTATTTATTTTTGAGAGAAAGAGAGCACAAGTGGGAGAGGGACACAACACTCTCACAAGTGTTGAGACACAGAATCTGAAGCAGGCTCCAGGCTTCCAGCTGTGAGCACAGAGCCAGATGCAGGCCTTGAACCCACAAACTGTGAGATCTTGACCTGAACTGAAGTCAGAAACTTAACTGACTGAGCCACCCAGGTGCCCCTGGGTAAGGTATTTTAAATCTTTAATTATTTATTGATGCATTGTAATATGGAAGTTAAGATTTGGGGCTCTGAGATCAGACATCCTAGGTCGAATGTCTGTTCTACTACTTCTGTATAGCTTAGAGCAAGTAACTTGCCCCAGACTCAATTTTCTCAGTTGCAAAATTAGAATTTAAAAAGGACTTAGCCCACAGGACTATGGTGAAGATTGCATGAGCATGAAGAATATATGGCACATAAAAAGGGTGCAATAATTGTTTCTCATTATCTATAATTGGATAATTTACCACTCACTCCCTTGGCTTTCCCTAAATGGCTTAGATTTAAAGCCTTTAAAATAGAAAATGTCCACGTATTTGTCTTTGGGGATTAAGAAAAGTGATAACTAAGATTACCTTTAACTCTGCCACTAGTTTTTTTCAGAAGCAGAAAGAGGGCTGGAGATGTGATGGTGTGTACCATAAGAAAGTAAAGAGAGCAAAGGTGCACTGAGATGAAACAGAAGAAGATATTAGGAGCTATGTAAAACAGAGAGAGACTTGTGGCATCATAAGAAGATCCGGTGGTGCCTGTTTGTAGTTCTAGAGATGCAGTACCATGGGGAATGTGTAAACGCTTAAAAAATAATAAAACTGATGCAGGCAGTGATAACTGAAGTAAAGTGGTCAAACTGTAGCTTAATTTTTATGCCAAATTATCTAATCAAAATCTTACGTTTCCTTCTTTTAATTAGCAAATATTTTACACTACAGCTGCATAGTCAGGATTAAAACTGGGTCTTCACATTAAAAAAAAAATACAAATAACTATCAAATCATACAAACCCTACCTAGCTCTAAAACATTTTTTGTCATTTTCCCCCCATTATCAAACCAAATTTTCAGCCCTAGCATGCAATATTTGTGAAAATAATGCTTGCATTTTTATGTTAATATACAGCTGGAAGACAGTACATAGTAATTATGTGATGACTAAAAGGCTCAAAAGCATAATAGTGATGTTTTGAACAATTCAATCCATTAAAAGCTCAGTTAAGCGAATAAAGAAAATACTTTTAACATATGGTTGTAGTAAAGGAAGGACTGGTAAACATTTTAGTATAATGTGATATTTTTGAGTAATTTTACCTCTTAAGCCAATATTTTCAGAAAATGGAATGAAAGACTTTTTAATCATCAGAGCTCTAATTTTTTTCCAGAACTCTAATTTTTAACAGAATTTCATCTCATCTCCATCATATAGTTTCTAAAGTTTTCTATAGTCTTGCTTCCCTTGACATGGAAGTAGTTATTGTCTCCTACTCTCTGAAAGCAGTCAGTAAGGCAGACTTTCACTGTCTTCCAAATCTAACAGTCTCATCTCTGCTTCCCTGTCTGTCTCAGAATTGTCCTCTAGATGCTCCTTCCAGACCCAAGTCCAGCTTACCCCTGCTGTCCATTACCACAATCACCCTATCTCGCTGGCACTGCATATTTCTTAATTGCTCTGTTGCACATGTGACCTTATCTATGTCTAGCTTTGGACTCATTTCCTTTATCATGACTCATCATGATTTTGTCATGCAATCCCAAAATAATAACACATTTTACCCTTCTTTTTCTCTTCAACATGATTCTTTCTCACTCTTCTAAACAGACTGCTCATACTAGCTGTGCCTTTACCTTTTACATTGCCCTATCTTTTGGGCATCTTCAACACACATTTCCAATAACCCCACTTTGACATTTCCTATTCCCTCCACTTTTATGGTTTGCTCTCTGTTAGTCTTCCTCTTATTTTTCTAACCACTCCTACCTTTCTTGCTGATTGTTCTTTGAGGGTTTTCTTTTTAAAAATGATCTTCCGCCTGTGCACAGAATATTTTTAAGATTACTGATTGATTGATTGATTGATTTTGAGAGCATATGTGCATGGGGGAGTATCAGAGACCGGCTCCGGCTGGGTCCAGGGGTCCCTGAAGGATGGATGGTGTCAGCGAGAGAGGGATGAGAGAACTCCGAGAACCTTTCTGGTCACCAGGCAGGCATCTCTGCTCTGACTGGGGCTCAACTTTATTTTATCATTAAGTGTTTGGGGGACTGCACAGAACTGGCATTTGCCTTAGACAATGACTTCTGATGACAAACTTCTTTGATGTGTAAGAATTTCCCGGAACAGAGATTTGTAAAAGACAATCCTGCATAACCTTTATCAGTAGTGATTGAGGTAGGTGATTTAGATGCTTTTCCTATGAGGAAGGGAGGTATCCTTAACATGCCAGACAATGTTTTTAACATAAAAAGGGTGAAGTTACTTCTTTGTGGGCAGGGGTCAATAGCTTGTTTGTTTAAGGTGGAAGTATCAAGAACAACAGGTCTTTCAGGAAATACCTTTGCTCCCATAATCACAAAAGAAGAAGTTCCTCAATAGGGAGCAATCAGCATATTCAAGACCAGAATAAGTCACTCACAAGATGTTCCAAGCAGGAACAATTGGGTGGGGCTGGATATCTGTCCTTAACTCTAAACTAGGCTCTTTGTCTCAGGGCCACACTCAATTGTAACTCTTGTGTTCTTAGCCCCCTTTATTATGTAAGTCTTGGATCTGCAAGGCCCATAGGAAGAGCCTTTTGACAATCACCCACATGCTTTCATCTGAAGTCTCTTTTGAAAAGGCAGGGATATGCTTTTCCTTATGATCAGTCTGTGTGGGGAATATTGGTCTGATCTGGAATATTGTGAGGCCTGGTCAATACCAGCAGCCTCATTTCCAACATGAGTCAGTAGTAGCAGAAGGAGATACCAGTTTTTTGTTTCTCATGGCAGGAGCTGTGCAAACCCTACCATTTCCTCACTGTGACTGTCATCCAGTGAGGCCAGTGCAGCTCCCAGCAGGGGAGAGGGGCAGAGAGAAAGAGAGAATCCCAAGCATACTCTGCACTGTCAGTGCAGAGTACAACATGGTGCTTGATCCCATGAATCACGAGACTATGCCCTCACCCAAAATCAAGAGTTAGACACTCAACCTACTGAGGCACCCAGGTGCCCCTGTGTGCATAATTGTTGTGTGTCCTCATATACAGCACCATTCTGATGAAATGCAAATATGAATAATTTTAAACCTATACATAATGGTAGAATTCTCTCTCTTAGTATTGAGTTGCATTTTAGACATCTTTGCCTGAATCACTTGCAGGTACCTTCAACACAATATGTTCAACTCATTGTCTTGACCCCAAACATACCTCTCTTTTCTATTCCTTTGATACAGTGAAAGACACTAATATATGCAGAGTTACAGAACCAATTTAGGACAGGTAAGGTAGGTCCTCAATTGTTCACTGTTACTTATCCGATTTCTTAGTCATTTACTAAGTTCAGTAAATTCTACTTCTTTGCTATTTCCAAAACGTTACATCTTTACCCTTCCCACTGTCACAGCTTAGTTGAGAGTTACTACTTTTCAGTCAAATCACTATCTTCTAATTGTTCTTTTCTGTCTTTAGTTTGAACCATTCATTTATCATGGCTCCCAGTAATCTTTCTAAAATTTGCATCTGATGTCTTTCTGTACACACCTCCATTAACCCCCCTTTAGGGCTCTTCAGTCCTTTTGCCCCAATACCTGAGGCCAAAGTTGATCAAATGCAATTGACATTTGGGTAAGAACCTGGTGTTTTTTCAGCCCCTGCCAATTCCCCTCTTTCAATGGCTTAATACAACTTTTTATATACCTTATGTGTGGTCATCCAAAACCAATTTAGTTATCAATATTCTGTGGGAGGAATATTATGTTTTTGTTTGTTTGTTTATTGTTTTAGGTAAGTGAATGTGCAAAAGAAAAGAGTGACCTTTTTGACTTTGGACCTTGAGATATAACCAAATAACTTTGAATACATGTGGCTGAATTTGTTGCTAGCTTCTATCTGGGAAGAAAGTTTTCAGTGTTTTGAGTTTTTCTTTTGTCTTTGTTTTTATGATTCTCATGGTACCAGTGGAGGGTAGGACTATTCCTGGTATTTACACATGAACAAGTACATGTTTAGTTGTAAATCATATCCAAGTGTTCAATGGCTGATAGAGTTTTGGAGTAAGCAGAGGGAGTTGTACTTAAAAAAAAAATTATGCTGTAAATGATCAACATGAAATTTGTAGCTAGAGGATGGGAGACTAAAAGAACAAGTCAAAGTGGGATCAGAATGCCAAGGTGATGAAAAAAATATAGTGGCCCAATGTGAATTTACTTGACATTCTTTTGTTAAGCTCTGTAGCTAACGAGAGAAATTAACAGTCGAGCTAGTCTTTTCTTTTTACTTGATATAAATTCTTACAAACCCAAATAAAATTGCAGATCTAGGCAATTTAGAAGCTCATTATTTGGGGGGAACTTTAAATAGCTTGTCAAAATAAATGGGGCACTGAAACAAAATCAGAAAAGCAAAACTTTTAAAGTAGACTACTGAAGACATTCCAAAATGATTAAAACTGTATGTGAGATTACAGTTTCCTCCTTTCCTTATAGAGCATTTTTCCACAGGCATCTTTGTGGGACAACCCAGTTGGATGGATGCCCAAGAGAGAACAAAAGTGATAAAAGTTTATTGAATACACTGCTAGGGGGGCGGTGTGTGGAACAGCAAAGGAGAGACTGGATGAGGTGGTGGTGAGGGGCCACAGTTATAGGGCAGTGATGGAGTATGGGGACATAAGGAATTTTCCCTTTTTTGGTCATCTTAGGAACTGTACCTGGTTGTAATTGGTCAGCTAAGGCCTATGGCTGTTTCAAAGTGGGTTGTTTAATGAGCCTGTTGCTTCCTCTCTGTGGTCAAAGTGCACCTTTTGCCTGGCTCAAATTTCCACTGCTACAGCCTGTTGCCTAAAAGTGGTCTCTACCATCTTCACCAGCTAAAGTTTCCCATTCTCCAGTGAATCCTACATATATTTTAAGTACATAGCTGATCATTCCTAAAAGGAAAAATAAAGTTCCACTCTGTAACTTCTCCAGTTTTACCTTTCTATAGTTGTTAAAATTCTCTCTCTATATATAAATAAATTGATTTTTTCCAGATTCTCTCTATGCATCAGTAACATATTACATTCATAATATTTAAACCATATACTAGTTCCCAGTCGACATTTCTTAATTAAAAAGGACTAAATACAAAAGGAATCATTAATTATAATATATCCTCAAAATAAATGATAATGCTTTGAATTTCATTACGAAGATGCATCATATTTAAATAGTCATTTTCTTATTGTATTTTTCAGTTGTTTCTAACTAATTCTTAATTTAAATCCTATATCTGTCCCCTTACACATAAATATGTATATGCATTTAAACATTGGGGTGCCTGGGTGGCTCAGTCAGTTAAATGTCCAACTTACGCTCAGGTCATGACCTCACAGTGCATGAGTTCAAGCTTTACATGGGACTCTGTGCTAGCAGTTCAGAGCCTGGAGCCCACTTCCAGTTCTGTGTCTCCTCCGCTTCTCTCTCTCTTTCTCTCTCTCTCAAAAATAAGTAAGCATTTAAAAATTTAAATATTGATAAACATTAACAAATCGCATCAAGAATACTTAGCTAGTGTATCTTCCTCTTATTTTTTTTTTGAAGGATTTTATTTATTTTTGAGAGACAGAGAGTGAGCACGGGAGGGGCAGAGAGAGAGGGAGACACAGAATCCAAAGCAGACTCCAGGCTTTGAGCTGTCAGCACAGAGCCCAGTGTGGGGCTTGAATTCAGGAGCCTTGAGATCATATCAGACACTTAACCAACTGATCCACCAAGCTGCCCCTAGCCATTCATCTTCTTATCACCACTGTATGGGAGTGCCTGTTTCTCCTCACCATTTTCTAAAAGATATTCTGTAATTGTGAGTTACATATACTTATTTATTAAAAAACCTTGACATATTTTCTTCTGCTCATTTGTCATTCATAGTCATTTATTATAACATTTCATTTTCTAGTAGGAAAATATTTTCTTTTAGCATTTTTTGTGAAAATTCCATACATTAATAACTTAACCCTCTGTTTTATATTTGCACTACATTTTTCATTTCTTAAAAATCTTTAAGAAGGGGTTTTATTTTTATAATTAACTTATTGTTGTAATTAACATTGGTATTTTCAGGGAAGAAATGTACATAATTAATCAGCCTTTTGTGGACTTTTGGTCATGGTTTCTCAATTTATAAAAATCTTCTACATTCTAAAACCTCACACATGTTTTTCTTTTCTTTTTTTAAAGTGCAAATTGGTTCTTTTTTATTACATTTATTTTTTCATGTAGAATTCATTTTGAATATGGAATGAAATCAGAAACTGGGTTTACTTTCTCTGAATGGATGGACAGGTGGTTCTAAAAAACCTTAATGGAGTAAATTCATTTATTTATTTATTCATGTTTATTGAGCACTCATGTGTCATTATGTGATAGAAGATTGTTAAATAGGTATATAGAAGGCAGGAAAGTTTTATCCTTCTGATATTGATGGGAATGCTTTGCATGTTCACAACTAAGTCCAATTTTGATATTACTTTATGAATATTTTTCAGGAAATATCTGTGTATCCTGATACAAACTACTATTTTTAAAAATCAGGAATAGCTCTTATATATTCAAAGTTAAGTGTATGTTAAGGAAACTATTTTCAATTTTGAATTATATTAATAGACTTCATCACGTTCTATTCTTGTTTTGGCAAAATAGACAACACAGTAGATTCTGCTCTTAATTTGTATTTTCTATCAGATTTTATATTAATATTCACTAAATGATAGGCTAAGCTTTCCTTTTTGTAGTCACTGTCTTATATTTTTATATATGGCATGCTGGTTTAAAAAATAGAAAATGTACCTCTTTTTAAGGATGAATGAAATTGAAATTATTAGTTTCTTAATAGCAGACAATAATTCACCTGTGAATCAGTATGGGCCTGTTGCATATGGAGGAATCTAATGTTTAAAAAGTTGCTTCAAGGATATTTAGTAGATATAGGTATTCTACCTCTTTTTAATTTTTTTTAGGTTTTATTTATTTATCTTGAGAGAGTGTGAGCAGGGAAAGTGGGTGGCAGAGAGAGAGGGAGAGAGAATCTTAAGCAGGCTTGTACCGCTAGCACAGAGTCATTGTGGAGCTGAACTCACCAATACTGAGACCATGACCTGAGCAAAACCAAGAGCTGGATGCTTAATCCACTGAGCCACACAGGCACCCTGGGTTTTCCACCTCTTAATGATGCATAATTAATGACTTAATGACAAAGGGAAATTATTTGTATGTCCTTTGTATCTTCAGATGATTTAATTTTAGGATCTGAGATTTTTCCAGTTTTAGGATTTCTTAGGCTACTTAGTGGTTGGTCAAGTTTGTGGATTTTTAAATATCAGCTAGTGCATTAGATTGCCAATTTATCACTGTCTTTTTCTGCATCCTTGATATCTCTTGGGGACTTCATTCTTTTGCTTGTCTTCATATTTATTTTATTTTCATCGTTTTTGTTTCTTGAATACAAATGTGGTAAACAAAAATGGTCTTCAGAAGGATTAAGGCAAAGAGTTAAAAAAAAAAAGGAAGGAAAACAAGGTAAAAATTTGAAGACATTTTTAAGTTACTTTAAAAGAAGTAAAAGATGTGAAGACTTATAGAGATGATTCTTCAAAGGAAGAAACCACATAGCACAAACCTATGCAGAGATAAAGGTCCCTGTGAACCCAAAGTCCATTGCAGAGACACATGGGAGCTGGCACTGCCAGCAGCTGTGAGAACTACACCCGGTGCCAGCCCTTCTGACATTTGCTCAAAACTCTTTTCTTCTTCTTTCCTCAATTAAGTTCCCTCCCAATACAATTATCCTAGAGGCTATGAGTATCTGGTTCTGAGCTCATTAGGAAAACCTGACTCTATGAAGAATTCCCAAAATGTATTTCAAAACTAGATGAATCTAAAAGCAATATTACTGGGGCACCAGAGTGGCCCAGTCAGTTCAGTGTCCAATTCTTGGTTTCAGCTCAGGTCATGATCTCTCGAATCATGATCTCACATCTCCTGAGTTCTAGCCCTGTGCTGGACTCTGCACTGACAGTGTAGAGCCTGCTTGGGAGTCTCTCTCTCCCTGCCTCTCTTTGCCCCTCCCACATACTCTGTCTCAAAAATAAATAAATAAACTTAAAAAAAAAACACAAAAAGCAGTATTCCCTATATAGCATTGTCCAGCAGGCTCAGGTTGATTGGTTTGCATTCTGTGGTTAATTTCCTCAACTATGATTCATTTTAATTGGCATATAAACTGACTAGGTCTGCTTATTTCAGGCAAAATGACAGAAACTAATGATAATTACTATTACTGTAGCAAGTAACTGAACAATTTATTGGAGAATATAGGGTATATAAATTCACAACCCATTTAAGAACCCATTTGCTGGGAAGAAGTAAGCATGAATAATTCTACTTGTATTGGTCAGTATGACTTTTCTTCAGTAAATTTAATCATATTTGTTCATTTTAAGGAACATATATATTCCTTATATATATCCCTAATATATATATTCCTCATATTTTAATACTATTCCAGATATTTTAAAAGGATCTTTTCTTTATAAAAACAAAGCATCTCAGGCTCATTTGGAGATTTTTCTGATTCAATATTGATTCATAGATAAAATACATTTTGTTGAATGGAAGAAACCAGACTCAAAAGACCACTTATTATATGATTTCAGTCATCTAACATTCTAAAGAGGCAAAATTGAGGAATGGAAACAGGAATGTTTGCCAGTTGTGGAGGAAAGGATAGATGACTATGAAACAATGCAGAGTATAATTTTTAAGGTTATGGAACTGTTCTTTTCAGTACTGGAGTAGTAGATACACGGCTTTGTGTATTTATCAAAACCCATAAAACTGTACCTCACAAAGGGCAGGATTCAATGTATGGAAATTAAAAGATTATGTCAGGTGCCTGGCATCCCAGAATGTACTATAAACTGTAACAAATGAATCTAACTATGAAAAATTTTTGACATAACCCTACTGCAAGGAGTGGAGATAAAAAGATGTTGACTTAAGTAATACCAACAAATGGCATTTAGACTGAACACTGTAAAGTTGAAGGATATGAAGGTATAGCACAGTGTAACAGTTCTGAATCTGCATTATCTGTCTGTTCAGGTTAAACAAGTCAATGGATGTGGCTTGTGGAGCCCAGCTTGTCACTATTAGGCAGGGAAAATATAAAAAAGCAAGAGAGAATAAATGACTAGGACTGGTTTGGGGTATGAGACATCAGTATGAATTTAACATTTAGTTTAATATAGGTAAATATGGATAGATACAGAAATGATAGGTGTGTGTATAAACATATGTTAGTTGTATACATGAATATATATCCTAAATAATTTGCTAAGGAATTCTAGAAACAATAACAATCCAATAGCTAAGAGCACACCCAGCACCTAGTTTTTGGTTTCTAAATGCCACTATTCAATGAAAAGGACAAGGGCTTGTAGAATTGGCTGTTCTAGGGCTGATTTAGGTAAAGCACCAAATGAGCCCAGAGTATCTTTTAGTATCAGAAAGCAAATAAGTACTCAAAAAGCCAAGGAGGGGCATGTCAAAAGAACATAAAAGCAAAATTGGAAGAGCTACTAATAGTCAAAGCTGGAATGATTTTAGCAATAAAATACATTGTGTGGTATTGGATTAAAAAACAGTGTCTAAAACAAATATACATGAGTCCATAATTATATAAATAAATGATTGGACAAACAAATAAATGGAGAGAAAGGGCACATCCTCCTAAGAGAAGAATTATAAATAATATAAGTAAATACTGCCCCCTCCAGGAGACAGGCCTGAATTCCAAACCTATTCATCTGAAAATTCTTTGAAAACTAGATTAAAAGAAAACCTCCTTAATCTAACTAAGAGTATATCTAAAAATCTACAAAGATAATATTTAGTGGTTAATATTAAAACATTTCTACTTGTGAGTAGGAATGAGACACACAGGAATTCTAGCCAGTGCTATAAGTTTCTAGCAAGAGAAAAAAAAATGCATACACAATGGAAAAGAGAGAAAAACATGACTTTTTAAACAAGTGACATGATTGTGCACATGGAAACTCCAAAACAATCGAATGAAAATTATTATAATTTGGTATTTCAAGGTTTCTGGATCCAAGGCCTGTATACAAAAACCACATATTTCTGCACATTAATGACAAAAATAGAATGTGAAACTTATAATGATATAACTTATAACAGCATTAAAACATATCCCATGCAGAGAAATAAATTATATAAAAGATGTGCAACCTCTTTACACAGAACATTAGTTTGCACTGAGAGAAATTAAAGAAAATCTAAATCCCTAAAATGTTCTGTTGTTACTGACACTGAAACAGTCATAGTTATAAAGATATAATTCTTAAATCAATAAATTAAATGCAATAACAATAAAAATCACCTAGGATCTTGAGAGGTTTATTGTGGGGGGTGAATTGATAACTTTATTTGAAAAGTTCAATGGGGCACCTTGGTGGCTCAGTCAGCTAACTTTGGCTCAGGTCATGATCTCACAGTTTGTGAGTTCAAGGCCCTCATCAGGCTCTGTGCTGACAGCTCAGAGCCTGGAGCCTGCTTCAGACTCTATGTCTCCCTCTCTCTCTGCCCCTTCCCCACTCATGTGCACTCTCTCTCTCTCCGTGTCTCTCTCTCTCTGTCTCTCTCTCTCAAAAATAAATTAAAAAACATTTAAAAATTTTATTGAAAAAGAAAAAAAAGAAAATGTAATGGAAGCATATGGGAAAATAGACAAGACAAACATTGATGGATAATAAAGATGGAGGCATCTACTGAATACCAGGGGTTATTTTTAAACTTCATGAAAATAGTATGTTGGTGCAAAAATATGCAAATAGAGCAATGGAGCAGAATAGAGACTCTAGAACCAAACACAAATATAGTCATTTGATCAAGGATGATGCTTTCTTTGTAGTGCAGTAGAGAAAAGATGATTTTCAGTAAGGTGTTTATCCCTTCCTCTATGCTCTTACCAATAAGCCTTTTATATTTCTCTTAAGTAATTTCACTTAGTCCATGTTCTTGTATGATACAGTTAATTCAGGATTTCTGATTTCTAAAAAACAGATACAAAATACTTGACTTGCACCTCTTCACAAATAACTTTTTATTCTTCTCCTTCCCCAGTATGCAACTCTTCAGGACACTCTGGCTTGGTGCTTGCCTGCTTATCAGACCCCAACAACCAGTGCAAAGACAAGTACAGTTTTCTGAGTGTTGTTGATTGCAAACCTGGATTCATTGAAGGCAAACTTTCCAAAGGTATTGTCATTCACCAGGACGTTAGTTTATCCCCAGCTTAACTGCTTACTTACATTAATTTTTGCCTAATAACATGGGTATTCAAGGCTGTGAATGTTGCTTTCATTATAGCTTCAGACATTTCTCCCAGGGTAGGATTTGTAGAGCTTGAAATAATTTGTTTTCTAAAAATTCTGTGATGTTAGTTTTACTTTCTTTTTTTACTCATTAGTTAAGAAGGAAATTTTTGTGCGATGAGAGAGCTGCATGAATTTCTCTTTTAAAGTATCATGGTTCCTCTACCTATTATATTCCAGGTTTAGTGAATTAAGTTCTGAGACTTTGGTCTTTACTATTATTCCATTTTAAATTATTTTTTTTCCTTACAGTCTTTTTGTCTATTTTCTGTAAATATTCAACTGGTTCAAATTATTATAGGCTTTTTTTTACTGCAGTTTTCCTTAAAAGCTAAAATTACACCTTCCCTAGCTCTACTCCTAAATTAGTTCACTGATACTTTAAAAGGATAAAATTTCTGAAACATTACAATATGGTCTGGTATTTGAGTCTGTCTTGTCACGGTTATTCTCTGAAGAAATTGAACAGTGAGTTCCTTTTTTTTTTCACCATGATATAGATCATTACTGGTCTTCTTCCTATTTTCTTGGTTAACTGTTTTCTCAGAGATTCTTTTCACTGAAAAGACTGAAAAGATGAGGGTGGTTAGTGTACCTAGTCCAGACTCACCACCCATAGTGTGTAGAAGGCCAGTTAATTTTCAGGGTGCAAATGATTCTGGGTCTCTTAGGAAGAAGTCAATATGTAGATGAAATGGTACAAAGGGCCTCTGATGCTGTTACTGTCTGTTTGTGAGACAGCTTGAGCTTGCCCTGATGTGCTGGCTGAGCAAATCCACATTAGTTATCACTGATGCAAACCGTTTTCATGGTCCATGTAGTCTGCAGTATTTCAGAACGTTTCACAGGTCAGGTGATAATATAAAGGGATAATATCTTTATTTTAGTTTATTCAACAAAAAGTAGAATCTTTGTGCTTTTTTAAATTATTTTTTTAGCATTCATTTATTTTTGAGAAACAGAGAGAGACAGTGTGATTAGGGAAGAGCCGGAGAGAGAGAGGGAGACATAGAATCTGAAGCAGGCTCCAGGCTCTGAGGTGTCAGCACAGAGCCTGACACGGGGCCTGAACCCATGAACTGTAAGATCATGACCTGAGCCGAAGTCAGATGCTTAACCAACTGAGCCATCTAGACACCCCTCTGCTTTTTTTTTTTTTTTTTTTTATCTTCAGGAATTACTTTTACATTTATTTTGAAATATATCACACTCTATGTGGCTTTACATACTAAAAATCCCTAGGTTAATCACATAGATCTTGAAGGCCATTTGCAATACTTTTCTTGGATGTGTGCTAGTAGTAAGTGCCTCCATATGGATCTGCATTTAGGCTTTTCATGTGTACACACTCAAACCTGGATCTGCCTGCCTACCCTGCAAAAATCTAAACTCTATGACATCTTTTCAAAGCAAAGGAGAGAGAAAGAGAGGAGAAAGGAAATATCTGCAAGACAAAGTTCCCATGATTCTTGTCACTCTATTTTTCAGGTATGACTCGTCAGAATGTTTGCTGATTTTACTTTGCCACTACATCTCAAAGCTAATCTTGAACTGCAGCAAGATTGGGCCCCTCTACTGTTCACAAATATGCTATTGAAGGCTCATTGTTAATCTTCCCTTTGTAGTCCTAATCTATAAATTTAGGTAAAATCAAGCCAGTCTTATTGAGGTCAAAATTCAATTGACATATCTCAGAACGATAACTTCATCATAAGATCTTCCCATCTTTTATTTATATAAAAAATTCTGAGAAGTGTTATCCAAAGTATAAGTTCACTGATATTCTAAATCATAAGCAAGGAATTATCAAAACACAGAAACTAAACTGAGAGGAAGAACCTGGGTAAGCCCAATAGATTAAAGGCTAAAAGCCAGCTATGGGAAATATTTACAAAGGAAGACAGAACCTAAAGATTGAGCAATTTCTGAAGTGACAATGGAGACATTCTCTAGATTGCTTGTGACCTTAGAAATGGATATAAAGGAAGCGTTAAAGTGAACCCCATATTTCCATAGCTGTGGAAAGCTGAAACTGCAAAGCCATATTAAACTCTTTTTCAAAATATCACTTACTCGGGTCATGAATTCAGTGAGAAAATGTGCAGAAAACAAACTAAGACTTATATCTTTTCAGAACTCACCTGAAAAATAAAGCACCATAGAGATTTTTGTCTGACATCTCACCATCAAAAATAAATGATTATAAAGAAGAAGATGCCCAGAATTTCAAAGAAACATCCATATATTGCTTCAGGAGATAACCACAATTGCTTCCATTGAATGCTGATTCAAGAAAACCTGAATATTATATATAGAATGTGTGAAAATGAGCTCTACTCTCTGGCCATCAAACACCCACTTCCACAAGTTATTAACAACTCTTATTAATACTACCTCCTAAATGCCTCTTACTATTCCTGTTGTCAACTGATCCCCTGGGAAAGGAGCAAAGGCAATACAATAGAGCAAAGGTAGTCTCTTCAACAAATGGTGCTGGAAAAGTTGAATACTTACCTACAAAAAAAAAATTAATCTAAAGACAAACCTTTAATCACTTCACAAAAATTAACTCAAAATGGATCACATTTCTAAATATTACATGCAAAACTGTAAAGTTCCTAGAAGATAGCATTGGAAACAGCCTTGATAACCTTGGGTGTGGTGATGCCATTTTAGATACAGCATCAAAGCCACAATCCACAAAATAAATATTGATAAGGTGGACTTCATTAAAATTAAAAACTTTTACTCTGTGAAAAACAATGTCAAGAGAATGAGAAGACAAGCCACACTCTGGGAGAATATATTTGCTAGAAACATATATGATAAAGGACTATTATTCAAAGTATACAAAGAACTGTTAAAGCTTAACAATAAGAAAAAAAATTCAGTTTAAAACATGGGCTGAAGACCTTAACAGATCTCACCAAGGAAAATATACAGATGACAAATAAGCATATGAAAAGAGGTTCCATGTATGTCACTGGAGAAAAGCAAATTAAACCAACAGTGAGATTCACACCTCTTAGAATGGCCAAATTCTGGAACCCTGACAACACCAAAGTCTGGTGAGAATGTAGTAGGAATGCATTTATTGCTGGCAGGAATGCAAAATGGTACAACCACTTTAGAAGACAGGTTGATGGTTTCTTATAGAACTAAACATATTCTTACATATGATTCAAGAGTCATGCTCATTGGTATTTACACAGAGGAGTTGTAAACTAATATGCACACAACCTTGCATAGGATTTTTTATAACAGCTAATTTATTCATAGTTGACAAAACTTAGAAGGAACCAACATGCCCTTTAGTAGGGGTGAATAAAGTGTAGTACATTAGACAATGGAATATGATTCAGTGCTACAAAAAAGTAAGCTATCAAGCCATAAAAAAACATGCAGGAAACTCAAATGCCTATTACTAAGTGGAAAAAGCCAATCTGAAAAGACTATACACTGTATGAGTCCAACTATATAATATTCTGGAAAAGACCAAACTATGCAGACAAAAAAAAAAGATCAGTGGTTGCCTGGGAGGTGGGGAGGGGGATTTGGAAGAGACAAAGGACAGCAGATATTAGCAAAGTGAAAATAGTTTGTATGGTACTATAATAATGGATACATATCATTATACATTTGTCCAAACCATAGAATGTACAGTTCCAAGAGTGAATCTTCATGTTAACTATGGACTTTGGGTGACTATGATGTGTCAATGTAGGCTCATCCTTGGTAACAAAATGTACCACTCTTGTGAGTAATGTTGATATAAGGTATACTATTCATGTGTAGGATCAAGGGTATATGGTAAATCTCTGTACCTTTTTCTCAAACTAGGAAGTATGGATATGCCACAGTTAATGGTGGAGGGTTAAATAAGAAAGTGATGTAATGTCATTTGTTACTTAAAGATAATTCAAGTAACGCTGTAGAAGACTCTTAGGCTGGGGGATATTTCAAAGAGATAGGAATTCATTCAACATATGTTTTGTCAAGACAAAATTATGTAAGGGCTATGGATTAGGTTTTTGCCTCTGTTCGTTCTGTGAGAAGGGGTGTAGCATAAACCTTACAGCCTATTAGGCCTACGTTCAAGTGTGGCTCTAGAAAATGCCAGCTGTGAGACCTTAGTCAAGTTGTCTTAACCTCTTTTGCCCTTTTTTTCACCCATGAAACAGGAATAATAATAGCAATTTTGTAAGTTTTGTAAAGATTATAGGAAATAGTAGATGTTAAGCTCCTAAACTAAGATAACTGACAAAAAAATAGACACATAATAATTTATATTTGCTGTCATTAGTATGCCTAGAGATAATGCTTTTAGTGTTTAATTTCTAAAAGTGGTTTAATTCTGTATGTAATCAACAAGACACTCTTGACCTGTTTTGCCTAATGACATGTCTGCAATATTTCTCCTCTAAATACAACTTTAGTATTGTGTGTCTGGCTTCTTTCTGGTCCTCAAGTGTTTTTTACCGCAACAAAATGGTGGGGAAGAGGAGAAGTGTAAACCAGTCTGGCAGAAATCTGTTTCTACTTGGGATTAAGGATGGAAATTGACCCTGCTTGGTATGGCATGACTCTCCTTGTATCCCTACTTGCCATGCTTGATGGCGGTAACTTAGTTTATGCCCAGTATCAAACATGTTAGCATAAAATGTCACAGTAGCCCAGGAGAAGAGATGGTGAGAATCTGTATCATGTCTATGGCTGTGGAATAGATTTGAACATTTATGACGATGTATCAATGACCTTGCTGGATAGGGGAGATGAAGTGGCAAAAACAAAAGAATTGATTCTCGGGCTTTTGGCCTGTTTGGATGAGTTTTAATATTACACAACTGAGAAGTCATCATATCTCCCTTTATTCCCTATTATTTGGTTCTTTCTGAGCTATCTCACTTTCTCCTAGAACCCGATTGAACATAATTCAGCATTTCTTAAAATTATCTCTGAAAGGTACACATCTGCAGAATCATTGCTGGGCAATATGGGGTTTACTGAAGACCAAGGTGAGACAGTGATAATTTTTTAGGAATTCTTTAAAAGTATTTTTTGGGTGAAGCATATTTCATTTTTGCCCATGATTCTTACCTCCATAGAATGTCCAGTCTTAATAAAAAAAAAAAAAGAAAGTATAGTCTTGCCAGAAGCTCTTCTGTTTTCCATTATTTCCTCTATGTATTTCTAATCACTCACTGTTTGGTCAGGAGTAGTGAATTCAGTTCTGCTCCCAGCTTCCATTTCCAAAGTCACATATGAAATTCACAAAACATGTGGGACAAAATTTCCCTCTTCCTGTGGTTCAAATATCAGTACCCCGAAAATGAGTCACATCCCAAGAAGAATAATAGAAGCTCTGTTTATCTTTTTATAATATTAGTTATGAGATAGAAAATAGCGTGAAAAATAATAATGGCCAATATGGATGAGAGGTAGGATTTGTATATGTTCAATTTTAATATGTTTGTATGCTTTTGTAATATCTAGGTTTGCTGTCTGGGATGCTGTTGGAAATCGGGTTTTGGAATATGACCAGGAATGGATCTGCAACAGATTAGTGTTGAGATGGCTGAGACGGGTTAAGAAATTATCTGAATATATAGATTAGAATATAATAGGGCTGGAATGAAGTGACCAACAAGGGAGGAAAATTCTTCCAGTACTTTTATATCAGGATGTTCTTGGGAATGTCTATTTAGCCACTGTATTTCCTTACAGGTTACCCACTAAATACCCACTAGATAGCCAATCTTCCAAATCTCTCAATATATTATGAGAAGCCAATATATATGTCTTTAATTACTTAATACATAATAAATAGAAAAGTCCTTTTAACTATAAAATTTAGATAAAGTTAAAGGCAAATTAAAATTTTTCTTAATGCTTGTATCCCTCACCGTGAACTGAATTCCACGACTGTAACTTAGACTCTGATATTTACAAAGGAAACCATTATTTTGAATTTTGAATTTTCCTTTAAAAAAAACAAATTGTGTTTTTCTGTCTTACTAATAGGATATTTCTATTAAACCATATAATTTAAAGGTTGTATTTATATAAATTGCCTAATTCCATGCTTTGAATATAATACGAATACTTCTAAATAACAAAGTTATCTAACATTTATAGATATGGGGGCAATTCTAAGGGCTTTATATATTGTTAGAATGTTTAATATTAAAAATAATCTCATGGGGCGCCTGGGTGGCTTAGTCGGTTAAGCGTCTGACTTTCGCTCAGGTCATGATCTAGCGGTTCGTGGGTTCGAGCCCCGCGTCGGGCTCTGTGCTGACTGCCAGCTCAGAGCATGGAGCCTATTTCAGAATCTGTATCTCCCTCTCTCTCTGACCCTCCCCTGCTCACACTGTCTCTCTCCTAGAAATAAATAAAAATATTAAAAAAAAAATAATCTCATAAAATAATTTATGAAGTAGATGATAGCATTTATGAACTTTTATTCTCATCCTTATTTCAGAGATGAGGAAAATGAGTCAGGGAAGGGTAAGTAACCTGATCAAACTTACACAGATGGTCAGTTTGAACCAATGCAGTTAGATTTCCAGCACTGATACTATAAAAACTATATAATACTGTAGTGTTGTTACTTATCTGCCTTTTGCAACAATGAAATTTCAAAAATTCAAAGTGGGTACTTCTTACCCAAATATACAATTCATAAATGGAAAGGATTTTAAAAATTCATGACTTCTGACTTCAGGCTAAGGCTTTTGTTTGTCTCTTTATTTGTTTGCTGGTTATTTTTCCTTGCTTTTTTTTTTTTTTTTTCACTTTCTATCCTACTGCTATATAAGCTATGGAAAAATGTAGAAAGAAAAAGGCAGATGGTCATAACAAGTTATTTACTCCATATAAATTAATCAACACTATGCCTGATAACATGCTGGGTATATAGATAGAAATAGACAAAACAAAAACAAAAACAAAAAAAGGTTTTGTTACTGAGAGACAGAAAAGGAAAAAAGCCCCAGTTCTTTTCCCTGCCACAGTAAAGAATTATAGGACAGTGAAATAAAATTATTAGCAGAGCAAATTTTATTAAATTACATTCCAAGGTAGGAGGGGGTCAGTCGAGAGAGAGGATGACCCCAGAAACTCCAGGGTGTGGGCTTATATCAATTTTTTTTCCTTTGGGCCAGTTCTAGGGTCTCATCATTAGAGTGACAGGCCTGGATTGTATAATAATTAGCCATCTACTCATGTCCTTTCCCAAGATACCCTGGAAATGCCTGCCTGGGGTGGGAAACTGCAACATTATTTCTATTCTAACGACATAGGTCAAATAAGGACAAGCAGCTGCCTTCTCTACAAGTGCAACAAGCAGGACAAACTTAACTATTCCTCTGCCAGGATATTGTAACCTACAACCCACTGCTAGATGGGTAGAATGAGGTGATCCCTGGGCCGATCCATCAAGACATATAAGATCAGTCCTCCTGTCACTCATGCCTAGTTTCCTGCCTAACAGTTTCTGGTCTTTAAATTCAGTAGTGGAGTCAAATAACGAAATGTGTAATCCCCATTCTCTTAAGAGTGGGCTGGTGATTGAAACTTAGTGACTTGCTTCTGAAGGATAAAGGATGCAAAAGGAAAAATAGGTGCTTTATAAAGGATAAAGCTGACAGTCACTACCTGAGCCAAGTGATCAGGCTAACATCATCAGGAATAAGACATATTAATATTGTGTGCCTTCTGATACGAGATAAGGGGGAAGTTAACTTCACCTCTGTGATATTCTTCCTCAAAATCCATAAGCACAGGCTAATCAGAAGAAACATCAGGGAAAAAAAAGGTCTAATTGAGAGACCTCAAAATATGACTAGTGTTCTTGAAATCTATCAAAATTATGAAAAATAAAGGTAGATAAAATGTAACAAATCAGAAAATACAAAAGATACAATAACTAAATGCAGTGAGAGATCTATTCTTAATCCATAGATCCCAGAACCACACACATATACACACACAAGACATTAGTGGACAAACTACTTGGTGGTGAAATCCAAATTAAGTTTTTAACTTATTTACCAATGTTGTTGTAATTTAAATGTCCTACTTTTAATAAATGTACTATGGTTATACATTAATGTAAGGGTAAGGTAGGTGAGGCGTGTAGGAGTACTAAACTCACCTATAAACTTCTATAAACTTAAAATCACTTAAAATTGATAATTTGGGGCACTTGGGTTGCTCTCGGCTCATGTCACAATCTCATGGTTCGTGAGTTCGAACTCTGGGTCAGGCTCTGCACTGACAGCATAAAGCCTGCCTGGAATTCAGTCTCCTTCTCTCTCTACCCATACCCGACTCCTGTGCTCACTAGCTCACCCTCTCTCTTTCTCTCTCAAAATTAATTAATTAATTAATTAAATTTTTAAACAGTGTTCAATAATTACAATGTTGGTAAGTTTTGTTTTAAGGAAAGAGGAGGGTGCCCTTAAGAACACATGTGAAGAAGTGTCTAGAGTTGGGGTGGCAAATTATAGTCTGATAGTACAAGTGCTGCCTTGGCCTATATTGCGATGGCCTGAGAGCTAATAATAGTTTCACCATTTTAAAGGATTATAAACAAAACAACAACAAAGAATATATGACAGAGACCTTATGTGGTCTGCAAAACTCAAATATTTACTATTGGCCCTTTGCAGGAAAATGTCACCATTCCCAGGTTGAGAGAATCAAGAAACAACACTTGGAAGGAAGACCTTCTAAACTAAAAACTGAAAAGTGGGAAGGCATCAGCCTGAGGACGCAGCACATGAGTATAATGAAAGGGTAAGGTGCTAAAATGCGAGGCAATGTTCCAGGTCAAAGAGAGGCATATGGGAAGGCAGAAGGAATGTGAGATCATTGTCCCTTTAGAAACTAGAAGTGGAAATAATGGCCACATGACTGGAGAGCTGGATGATACCACAAAAGAGGACTTGATGCTGATGAGTTAAGCAAGGGCTGGAGCCTGCATGTATGCCACACGACTATATTCATAATTCATGACGGTGATTAGATAGCTTATAAACTGCTGAATCCCATGATACATAGTGTATTTCTAAAACAGTTCACTCTGGAGAAAAGAGTGAAGGAAGAATAAGATTAGTGACTGACAGACCATTTAGACATTTGTAGTGTTCCATTAAAAAAAAAAATGTTGGCTTGTTCTAAAGTAATGACCATGAGATGAAGAGAACTGAAGAAATTTGAATTCAATTGATGGAGTAGAATTGGTAGCATTGGATATACATATAGAGGGAGACAGATGACAAAAATGACAGCACTCATTGGTGTTACTCACCAACATTGTGAATGTATGTTTGAGCAACTTTTGGAGGAAGAGATGTGACATGATTCTGGAGCATCAAGTACTAATTACAGATTATAGCCCAAGGTTTAGGTTTTTAGTTTAATGGGCTTTGATGATTCAGTTGGGAAACTGGCTAATGGTACCCAAACTCACCAAGTCACAAAACCTTAGGATGTCTTATAACTCTAAAGATTACCCTAGCCAGATATTCTAACCCTTGCTTGAATGTATTCTACAAACTTTTCTACCGAAAGCCATTCTCCTGATCTGAAACAACTTCCCATTCTTGCCCCAAGTAAACAAAACTCCCCGAAGACAGTGACCTGAAACATAAAAGTGCAACCTGCTAGAAAATCCAATAAACAAGGGCTTTCTAATTGCTCTATTGTTGTCTAATTGCTGCAGGCAAGAATTGTTGGAAGTGAGCTGCCTGCTGGCTGTGCCTGTATCCTAACCTTGAAATCTAGCCACTGCAAGTAAGGAGCACTGGTGGCCACTACGGGAGGCCTATCACTGGGTTTGCTGTTCTGTTTTTCCCTGCCTAAAAGTGCTCATCTGAGACATAGGTAATGGCTATTTCCTGGGGTGGCTATTCCATGACCCTTCATCCATTACTCAGGGCAGCCATTCACCTGTAAACTAAAACTGCTGGTCAAAAATGTATTGGAAAGTGGAGGGGAAGTGTCAATTTAGTTCACCTTCATACTTTATTTAAGTTATATTTTTTGCATCTTTTTAGTAAAATAAATATATTATACCCTAAGAAAAAATAATATACATACTGCTTTGTAAGGGGTATTCAAAGATGTTCTTTCAAGTTAGAGTTTGGTATCATTCCAACTAAATTTGAATATTCTTGAACATATATGATTTTTAAAATTTGTTTTAGACCTCTTTTCTAAACTATTGAATGAAACATAGTTTATTCTCAGCTAATCAGCCGTGAAAAGCCTCTTTCTTTGACAGTAAATATCATGAACAAGTTGCTACCACTCACCTGGTTGACTTTTATCCAGAACAACAAAATCTAATGTCAGTAGTGCTCATTAGGTAGGAAAGAAAATGAGACACTGGTGAGAGCTAGCCTTTCAACCTCAAATTTAAGAAGAAAAGCCAACACTAAAATTCTTTGCATGTGAAGATTAGCATATGAAGTGATATTTTTGAAATATCTTTCCCTGAAGGATAAATAGAAAATGTGAAAGGTTAAATAATTTACTGTGATAATTTAATTTATAAAGACAGCTCTGTAGTTGAATCAGTTTTCCTGAACTTTCATGCCTCTAAACAGATTATATGTGTATGTATATATATCAGCACACCCTAAAGCTCATATGTATATAATTACCATATGTAATAATGATGAACTGATGCTTTTTCAAAATTATTTTTAAAAAACCATACACATACACAAATGCCTAGGAAATCCAAGTAGCCAGGAAGATAAATTCTCTGAGCAGGTAAGAGGTGACTACAAAAAATAACCAACCAATCATCTAAGCAAACAAATAAACCTGAAGCAAAAATCACATACACACACAAAACAAGCCAACAAACAAAAACAAATTCAAGCTTTGTTTTAGGAAATTTTCCTATATTTTAAGAAAATATTTCCTAAAAGTCATTGGAACAGATTAGTGGCTTCTCTGTACTGAAATCACTTATCAAACTCAGGTCTTCCAAGTTCTCAGTGTCATTATTCTGAACTCTAATGACTTTTACCACACAACTAGAAACATAGCAAAAGGGTGTAAAATACTGGTCTTAGTGGGTTAGAATATATCTGATCAAATCTTTCAATTTGCATTAGTTTAAATTCAATATTAATGATATTTATCAAACATCTGTTTTTTCCTGAACTGTCACAGAGAAAATATTAGATAGTTTGGAGTGTTTTGGTGATCCAGTGGTTTTTGATAGTATCAATTTGCTTATATAATACTTTCTGATATATTGAATCACATGAAACTATGAGGGATTATAAAATATCAACAAGAATGATATATTCATGATGTAGATGTAACTGGGCCATTTTGGAGCTTATGATGATAAAAGAAAGGTATGTTCATCATGGTTTCATAGTTTCATAGTTCTCATAAATTTTTGGAAAGCAAATTTTTACATTTAAATTATAACAGGGGCACCTGGGTGGCTCAGTCGGTTAAGTGTCCAACTTCGGCTCAGGTCATGCATGGCCTCACAGTTCGTGGGTTCGAGCCCTGCGTCGGGCTCTGTGCTGACTTAAATGGTAACCATATAAGATGCATAGCAAGCAAGCCCAAATACCTTTTGCAAAATTCTAGATGTTTGTTCTTCCTTCCTTCATCCCTTCCTCACTCCCTCCCTTCCTTCCTTCCTTAATTGTAAGAGTTAAGAATATATATATATATGTATACATATATACCCCAGGGTATATACATGTATACCCCAAGGAAGACTATAAGAATGTGACAGAAATACAGAAGAGTCAGGAAGATCTGTGCTCAAAATGAGCTGTGGCTTGTGAGAGTGTTGAACATAAGCAGTTCTTCAGTCATTGTTTGCAGTGGGAGGATAAACAGAAAGGCCGTCAACCTGCTTGAGTCAGGTCCTATCCTTTTAATAGTCAAAAACAAAGGAGCCTCTCCCATTCTAATTTTTCTTCTATTACCATCAAGTACGAAGCTCTTCAAACTTAAGAGTGGAATAAATACAGAAAAGAACAAATTAAATACATCAATCAGATATCGCAGGGTTTAATTTCTTTGGGCATCAGAAAGATAACATAAAGAGGCATGCAGTATGTAAAATAATGGAGAGAGTGTGAAAGGACTGAAGAGCATAATCCTTTATCTACAGAGATATATATTCCACTATAAAAATTATTCTTAAATACCTTGTGTAGGGAAAATGGTGCCCAGCAACTGCTCTTTCTTTTTTATTTTTTTAACCTTTGTATCAAAAACTCGAAATACTTGTCTGGACATTTTTTTTTTTCTAGTATTGCAGTGTATAAGATGCTCTGGGGAAAAAAATCTCCTACCACACAAAACCCCTAGATACTGAATATATTATGACAAACATCTGTTTTTTAAATTTGGTTGGTTGGTTGATTTGGTTTCTCTTTGTTTTGTTTTGTTTTGAGCCACTCCTTACTGCTCAAGAAAATAAGAGAAATCTCAGTGGTCACAGATGAAAAAGGGTACAGATGAAAGAGGTCACAGATGAAACCAACGTAGATTCAAAGTTACTCTGGAGCCTATGCAGACACTGATAACTAAGAGAATATTTTAGTAGTTGTTCAGGCAGCAGGAAACATAGTTATGTCCCTTACAAAGAAGGAAATTAGGACACTCAGCTAAAACTAGAACCCATCCAGTGATATTCTCAATAAAATGGGCTGTGTGTTCAAAAAGGTATCATTCAAGAATTAAGCATTTACCTTCCCTCACACAGATTTCTGATTTGCATTAATCTTTGTGTCATCCCAAATAGCCCCAGAGAAATGTCAATGTAGGGTCATCCACAAAAAAAGAGGGATGCTCAGCTGAACCACTGAGCTGAAATAACAGAGTAAGGGTCTTAGAAATAGACATTCTGTTACTGGGTCTGACACTGCAAACCATTGTGAGATGGATGAGCAACAGGCCAACAACTGCTGCTGGACTGACAATACAATGTGGTTGGACTCTTGCCTCATAGCCTGCAGACCATCCAGTTACAGGAGAATTAGATATTAGCCGTGACAAGGAAACTTGAAACGTTTAGAATAAAATGTGCAGCACCATCCTGATAATTTCTGAAAAGGAAAGGATTTATTAACACAGAAGACTCAGTTATAATTGAAAGTTGCTAAGTTGGGGTGCCTGGGTGACTCAGTCTGTTAAGTGTCCAACTTCGGCTCAGGTCATAATCTCACAGTTTGTGGGTTCGAGCCCCAAGTCAGGCTCTGTGCTGACAGCTCAGAGCCTGGAGCCTGTTTCAGATTCTGTGTCTCCCTCTCTCTCTGACCCTTCCAGGCTCATGCTGTCTCTATCTCTCTCTCAAAAGTAAATTAAAAAAAAATTTTTTTAAATTTTAGAAAGTTGCTAAGTTGACTGTATTTAAAGATATTTTATTTAATAGCATTTAGAAAAATTAAAATACAATTATATCCCATAAAAAGATAATTATAATACATTTAATCAGCTTTAATTAGTATAAGTTGTATAGTATATATAAATAAAAATTAAAAACCATAATATAAACATAAAAACTTATAAGAAATGTATGCAAAAGAAAATAACAGACAATCCACAAAAGAGGATAGCTGAATTTTCAATAAAGATTTGTAAAGATGATCAGCTTCACTATTAAACAGAAGGTTGTCAATTAGAAAACATAAAAATATATCCTTTCATACCCATTAAACAAACATATTTTTAAGTTGTAAAAATAACAAGAATTGCCAATAATGTGCAACAATGCAACAGCTATACTATACAAGAAGAAATGTAAATTGCTACAATCAATCTACTCTACAATTGGGAAGAAACAAGAAAATGTGAAGATTTGTATACCCTAGGGCCCAATAATCAAAATATATAGCTTAGAGAAAATCTCACATTTGGGCACAAGCTGACATTTACAAAAAACATCTTTTGTATATTAAAAAAAATCAAACAATAAAAATATCAATCAAGAAAACAATAAAAACTGTGGCACACTCATACAGTGGAAATTAACATTGATAAAATAGAAGTACACATATCAACTTTGTTGCATTTTATGTATATTTAAATAGAATATATTTGGACAGAAGAAAATCCCCAAGAATATATACACTGTGTTTACTTTGCACACAGTTTACAAGCATGCATAAAAGAGTTTGTTTTTTTTTAAGTTATATGTGTAACAAAATATAAACCAAAGCACAGGAGCAGTTAAGAAGTCATGAATTAGGCTAAGGATGCACAGTGTTGGAAAAATGCAAATGATGGAGTATATGGGTTCAGTTAAATTTTAATATTGTTAAATTTGTTTTACTACGTGTCAAATTCTTTAGCGTCATTTTGTGTATTTGCCTCTAAAATTTTTTTCAGTGTTCTTAGATCTAAATACTTCTTTAGGTTGCTTTTAATAATTTCCTTTTTATTTTTTCCTTTTAAAATTTTAAATAGACTCTATGCTTAACATGGAGGTTGTGAACTCACAACCCTGAGATCAAGAGCTGGATCTTCTACTGACTGAGCCAGTTACATGCCCCTCCATTTTTTTTTACATTATGTTTATGTTTTTCCTTAAATATATTTGTAATGGATTTTAAGTATTTTTCTCTTAATTTCATCTAATAAGATGATATTGAATGCCACAGATGTTTCATGGGATCTTTCCACCCTGGCTGACAACATGATGTCTCTATATCGTACTCATCAGACAAGTATCTATTTTTTAAGTTGTCAAATAACAAATATTGTCAAAAATATTCAGCAACACAAATGTTAATTCCTCTCAGTGGAAATGTAAATCAGTGAGCTCTAAAATGTCATCAGTTTACAGTTACGTGGTACTGGTTCTTTCCCCAGTAATTGTTATTTGCCTGGCCCTGAGTAGCTGACATAAAATAGTACAATTTGGTATTCAACCAAGAACTTATGAGGGGCTAACTCCAAACAGACTTCTGAAGCCTTGTAATTTTGCTCAACTCTATTATCTGTCTCCTCAGTTCAGCAAGACCTCCATTCTTGCTTCTCCATGGTCTTGAAAGAAGGGACAAATCAGAAACCAGGGGGATAAAAGGGCTCACTTAATTTGTTTTCCATGTCTCGGGGACCAGAGGCTGTGCTGCCTGGTGTACATTGTCTGAAAACAATCATTTCATATATTTTGAGTTGTTGTTTAGAGAATGAGGACAAGTCTAATACCATTCACTCCACCATGGCTGCTCATTGCTTTTAAAATAAATATCCTGACATCATCCAAACACCTAGTGAATAAAAAGAGTGCACTCCAAAGAATACAGACATTTTAGAATTGGCTTAGTATTCAAAGCAAGATATATATCTATCCCCAGTTGCATGGAAAGCAGAAAGTAAGACTACAAAAAAGCCACAAAGGAATTTGTAGGTAATTAGAAAGGATTAGATAATAATAAAGTATATTAAGTACACTATATAATCCCCAAATAGATAAAGTTACACTAAATCATATGTGTAAATATGTTTGTTGACCTAGATTTTCCTTAATTAAAAAAAAACTATACTGTCTGTTGCTTCTGAAGCAAATAAATGTAAACCTCTTGAGCAAGAGTTTCATTTGATTTTTATCTATGCCAGCTTCACATTTGCCAAAAATCGTAATAAACTTCTCATCTTAATGAGATTCGGCTGAAAGAGTTCTGATACCTTTGAGAAACCCATATGATTTTAATAACAATATACATATTAAACCTATTTTTGAATTTTCTTTAAAAGTTTCAAAAATATTTACTTTTTTTAAAAGATCATTTCCAAAATTTCAGTAGGAACTCTGGCCTTTGATCCTAATTCTTTGATACTACAATTTTAACCAGATAAGGCTAATAATAGACTAGAGATCATCAAGAAAGAACATAGACACAAAGCTTGAATCAGGGCACAAATGTACCTACCATATTGACAATCACAACTAATATTTAAGATGCTTATATATATCAAGCACTCTTCTGAGTTCTTTTTGCATTTTCTTTAATATTTGCAATCTACCCTTGAGGTAACCTCTATTTCTATCCCTATTTTATTGGTGAAATAACAGAGACCCAGAAAGGTGAATATTTTTGTCCAAAGATACAAGACAGAGCAAAATTAGGATTCAAACCCTGATGGGCTAATTTCAGATGCTATCTTTTGAATAAGCTAGATGTCACCACCCAATTTGCCACCAATAAAAAAAAAAAAAAAGTCTGGTAACATTTATCAGGACTCTATAAGAAAGTAAAGATTGGAGTGAACAGTTTATTTAGTCTTTTGGAAATTATTGTGCAACCTGAGTATCATTTTTCTGCTTCTTCCCCCTGATTTCAAAGATAAAATCTTATTCTCCAATGTGGATGCCTATTTATGAATTTATATCAAGTCTCCAACATATTTGGGATTTTTTCCATTTATGTTAGAGGAGAGGGATCCATTAAAATATCTCCAACTAAGATGGCAGTAGAGCATAGTTATTTGAATATATGAACTTTGCTCATACAAATAATAATTTGATAATGTAGATGAAATTTTTAAATAATATACTCTATCTTTCCACGCGTAAGCATATTTTAAAGAGGTCTTTAAAAGAAAGAAGAAAATACAATTATTAAACCAAATAAGTGCATTTCAACAATGACGGTGCACATTTAGATGTGTGATATAATCTCAATTAATTACTTTTATCTATTTGATAAATATTTGAAATTTTTAAAAATGTTAAAGCTTTCCATACTTATTCTGCCTGTTATTAGAAATGCTGTGCAGCATCAAAACCACATTTTAAAAAGAAGCGTAGTACTTTTATATTTTTATTTTAATAGATTAATGTTGGAGGTGGTCATCTGGGAGACAATGACCACTGGTTGACCAGGGAGCTGGGCCCAGACCATCAGAGGCTCTTTACCTGCTACCCTGTCCTCAGAATGTATGTTTAGCCCATCAATCCACAGCCAAAGTCATTTTTAATGTTGCAGCCTTGAGAAAGCAGTATGTTATTGAGACCATATGGATAAATACATTACTGAACCCTGCTTAGACCTCTGTATAAACTCTTAAGATTCTGGCCACCTGGTATGCATATCTATTTATCATGTAGTCATCCATGACAAGCCTCGCAGGGGTAAGTTCCCTGGCTTATTAAATCATCCACTTCCCAATCTAGAGTGGCCTGCTTTTTTTTTTTTTTTTTGGTCTCTACCTGCCCTCTGTGTGGAGGCTGGGTGCAGATTTCACCCAGGAAACTCCCCAGTTTGCTAACCAACAATTAGTATTTGAGTATTTATTTTTAGTATTTTTCTTCTTTAATTTTTGATAGAAAAAAAATGAAGCCATCTGGGTCTAGGAAGTGTTCAGGTTACTTGTTTCTTATGGAGTGAGCTTTGGTATTATTTCTCTCATTTGTCATGTAGGTATTTTCTCACTATCACTCTGGTTAAGTCTTGCTAGAGTCATACTGATTTTTCGAGAAAACCAACTTTTGGCTGTTTTCATTTTCTTTATTTCCTATTTTTTGTTTCATTAATTCATAATCTTATATTCATTTTTAATTTATTTTCATTTTGTGTTTAATTTGCCCTTTTTATATAATTTTTTAATGTGGGAATTTAGGTAATTAAAGACTTTTCTTATAAGTGTTCTTATATCCATTCATACATATATGAATGGCTACCAGTTTCCCACAGAGTTCTCACAAATTTTGATATGTTTTGGTGTTATTTAGCATTTAATTCATAATAGATTTTAATTTCTCTTTGGTTTCCGATTTTGTCCATTTGTTTTTTAGAAGTATATGTTAGTTTTCAAATTTTTAGAGATTTTCTAGAAATCTATTTGTGATTACCTTCTAATTTAACTCCATTGTGATCAGAGAAGATTCTGTGTATAGATTCAATCCTGTTGATTGAGGACTGTTTTACAGTTGAGTTTTACAGTGTTGTTCACGTCTTCTATACCTTATTTTTTTTCTATTTGTATTAATTATTGACAGTATGATAGTAAGTGCTCAAATAAAAGAGGATTTGTGTATTTCTTTTCCTTATTTGTTCAATTAAACTTTAGGTATTTATAAGTGCTATTATTAGGTACATAAACATGTAAGATTGTTATCTTTTTTATTAAATAATTATATTACTGATGAGAATTATTCCTCTTCATTCCTGGTAATATTTTTAGCTATAAAAATGCATTTGACAAGTAAGTAAGTACTCCATCTATTTTTTATTAGTGTTAATGATGTATCTTTTCCAATCTTTCTACTTTTATCTAATTATAATGTTATATCTAAAATAGATTTTTCTTTAGCGTATTTCTGACATTTGCTTAGAGTGTTTAAGCTGTTTTTATTTAAGGTGGCTATTGATTTACTTGGGTTTAAATATACTATACTGCTATTTATTTCTTTTAGTTTTATATCTTCACTTTCCCCCATTTCTTCTTTTCTTCCGTGCATTATATTGTATAATTTTAATAATTCTATTTTACCTCTTTAGTTGATTTATTAGCTATAGCTCTTTTTTTCTTTAATGTTTGCTTAAGAGTTTAAGTGTATATCTATAATTTATCACAACCTTAAAGTAATAATGTACTACTTCATGAAAATATAAACAACTCACATCAGTGCAATTCCAGTTTTTCCTCCTGGAGAATGATATAATATTGTAATGAAATTTAATAAACTTTATATTGCATCATTATTGTTTTTGTTTGAAACAGTATCCTTTAGAGAGATTTCAAAATCAAGATAAAAACATTCTTTTTATTTACCTGCCTTTGGGTAAATAGCTGTTTGTTTGGTGCTCATAATTTGTTTGGCTAGATGTGATTTCCAGTTGATATTATTTTCATTATTTCTGCAAGAATTGCTCTAACATTTCCTTAGTACAACAATGCTGGTGATGAATTCTTCAGCTTTATTATATCTGGAATAGTTTTTATTTGCTTTTAAAAGATATTTTTGCTAAGTTGACTTTTTTCCAATACTTAAAGGTACTGCATTATTGTCTCCTGACTCATATTTTTCCAGTTGAACTCTTGTTGTCATTCTTATGTTTGTTTTGCTGTGTGTAGAATATCTTCTTTTCCACGTCTAGACAATTCTAAAATACTTACTTTTTCTCTGGTTTTAAGGAATTCAACATCATATGCTTTTTCTATAGTTTCTTCTTAAAAATATGCTTATGATTCTTTCAGCTTCTTATATCTGTGAGTTTGTAGTTTTAATAAAATTTCAGAACTTCTTTTTTCAATATTATTTTAAATGTTTTATCTTACCACCCTTTCTCCTCTCCCCTTAGTGACTCCTATTATACATGTATTAGATTCCTTGAGATTATTCAGCATTTCACCCATGCTGTCTTCATCCCTTTAATGTCTTTTTTTTTTCAGTGTGTTTGGTTTTGTTAGTTCTACTCTTGTGTTTTCATATTCACTAACCTTTTCTTCTGCATTGTCTAATTGTACATTCATATGGTCAAGCATATTTTTCTATCAGATATTGGGTATTTTATATGTAGAAGTTCAATTTGAGCCGTGTTTTAATTCTCTTTATGTCCTACTTTATATATTCCCCCCCATCCTCTTGAAAAGATGGAATAGAATTACAACTGTTTTAATGTTTTTGTTTTCTAATTATAAAATCTGTGTCATTACAGTGGCATTTTGTAATGATTCATTTATCCTATTAAGGATCACATTCTCCTGCCCCTTTTCATTTTTTGGTAGTATTTGATCATGTTCTAGATACTGTCAATTATCTTGTTAGATCTTAAATAGTTTCATATTGACACAAAAAATATTGAGCTTTGTTTTAGGATGCAGTTAAGTTACTTGAAGATAATTTGATTTTTTTTTTCAAGATTTTAAGTTTTACTAGGCAAGATCAGAACTTCTTTAATCTAGGACTACCTTTGTTCAACTACTAAGGCAGTTCCCTTCTAATTATTACTCAACCCAGTGCCCAGTGAATTATAAGACCTTTTCCTTTACTTGGTGAGAACATTAAAAACTTTCAGCACTGTGTGATCCCTGGGAATTGTTTTATCTGCTTTTTCTGGGTAGGTCTTTTGAGGGCCTGGATAGTTTCCTAAAGTGTATGTGCTGATCAATGTTCAGCTTTAACATCAAGGGGGACCTTATGCAGATCTCCAAAGCCTTCATTCTCTCTTTACTGCACCCTTTCTTTAGTACTCTGCCCTGTAAGCTCTGACTGCTTTGATCTAGTGGGACTCCTAGATCTGTCTTCTTAACTTAGGGAGACTGCCAAACTTCAAGTGTTTTCTTCTTCCTGCACTGCAGTCTAGAAACTTCTTCTAGTCAGTGAACTATAGCAATCAGATGGCTCATTTGTTCCCTCTCTTTTAGTGTTCATTATCATTTGCTGCTTGATGTTCACTGTCTAAAATCTGTTCTTTTGCTTTTTTTCCCTCATTTTATAATTGTTAAGAGCAGGAGAGAAAATTAAGTCCTGTTATTCCATCTTGGTCAAAAGCAGCAGTTTGTAATGAACTGTAGTTTTGATTTCTCATAGAAAATACTTTTTCAGAGTCATGTCAAATATGAAGAGTATCTTTTATACTTTCTTGGGTAGCAAGAAGGGTAATTTCTTATCTCCATTAATGTGGGGAGAGTAATTTTAGCATGTGATAGTTGGCTTACTTCTACTTTTCCTTTTACCAGTGGGACAAGAACTGATTTTTTTATTCATGTGGACAGTATATCCATAGTCCCAGATATCCTCTAAGGCTATTAGTCCTGTAAGTTAGCCCACTGTGAAGCAGCCTATTTACCTTTCTGGCTATGATTGTCTTCTTTATTTTAATACTTGGAGATTTTCTTGTCTTTGTTTAAAGTTCCTTAACTTATTGTCTTATTTTATCCAGTATTATATGCGATTGTAGCGGTGGAAAAAAAGGAGTACAAATTAGCTCTAACTGTTATAGAACTAAAATTTTTCACTTCATTTTATTTCACTGCATTACTTTCTATATATGTTAGTTATGTTTACATAACATTTTATTTGAAGATTAATAGCTGTAGGCTTGAACCTTACACTACATAAAAAATATAAGGCAACAAGATAATTCAGAAATTTAGAAATTTGTCAATATGTCTGTGAATTTTTTATATATGGATTAAAAGAGCACATAAGAGGTGAAAGAGGTTTTACAGAGTTACTTTTGGGAATATGATATTTTTGAAGAACATGAAGTAGAAGAGAAGTAGGCAGTAATCCAGACACAGTGAAATCAACAAAGGAGAGAGACAGGAATAGGGGTGGTAATAAGTGTGTGACTCTAACAAAACTAAAGTTTTTGTAGTAGAGTAACCACATTAGGTAAAAGTAGGAGATGGTGCTTGACGTGATTTGTTCTGTTTTATGCAGATGTGGGCTAAAAGGCAGAAAACCAAAGACCATGAAATCAGATTATTCAGATTCTAACTCCTTAAGGATCTAAAACTAGCTTAATTAGTACATTTTAAAGCAATAATAATGTGTCTATCCCAAATGGGAAACAAAGCTTAATGATCTTATTATCTGCCTCTTTTTAGCAAGTTGTGTTTCAAATATTTCAAAATGTCTATGAATCTAAGGTAGTTATTTTTTTTTAAGTCAGAGTAATTATAAAATAATTGGGTGAAGATAAGTCTTCCAGGAAAAACACATAATTTGATGAAAGAATTTATTAAAAACAGAAAGAATAGGAAAAAGAATTAATTGGAACCTAACAAGAGCAAATAAAACTTGTAATTGTGACACATTTCACCTCTAGGTACGCACTGACTTGATAGTTGATTTACTGTATAAGAACTTCAACATAATTATTTGCACTCCTTCATAAATAGACTTGGAATTTTTACACAGTTAATGTTTTATGTGCACTAATACAGATGTAGTCATGTATAAATAAGTATCACAAAGAAATAATTAAATGTATTTATGTTTATAAAAAAGACTACCTTCTTTTGTTTTTACTTTTATAAGTTTAATAGTTCAGGTATTTATTTCCTCAATATGGTAGGTTGTGAGATATAAAAGATAAGTTTTTTAACTAAAAACAAACACAAGTATGATTGATTCAAGCCTCCAGTCAGTTCATCCTTTCAGTGATTCCCTAATAAAAGAACAATACCCAAAGTTTACCTTCAATATATTCTGACCACACTTCACCCATATAACATAATCTCTCCCAACCCCAAAACTAAATCTTCCCCCAAAACTAAATCTTCCTCTAATTTAAGCCATCTATATATTTATCCTGAAGTTCTTTCTTTACTCACTGCTTGTCTCCCACTCTGTTCAACATGAAAATAGCATCCAGCCTTGAAAAACCAGTTTAAATTATATCTCTCTGCTGAAAGTCTCAAACCTCCACATATTCTCCTTTTTGTTCAATTCCTCCTATAATGTTAGACCACACAGTGAAAATTTAATATTCTTTATTTTCTCTATTTTTATTTTACATTTTTAAAATGTTTAAATCTTCAAATAATTTGTAATTTCTCTGAAATGAATCATCAAACTCATTCATTTCTTCCCTACTTTCCAAAGTGCATAACAGAAATAAACAAAAAGTACTTATCCCAAACATAATAGTTTTTTGATTGATTGTTGATTGTTGGCTGAGATATTATGTACAATGTCAGTGAACAAGACACTTTTAGACAGGTCTTTCCTAGATAATCTCATCTCCATTTTTGTCTTCTATTGAGATGGCTGGGGGGATCCATGAATCACATGCTTAATATCTTCAAAGAGTCCTCTGAATGACTGCATAAGTTTTTGCTCTTTCAAAGTTCCTTGCAAAATTTGTGCTTGGTCCTTGGTTTTCTTTCCTGACAGTGTATTTCTTAATTTTAGCATCTTTTGCAGTGTTGTTATGCTATTAATTTCCCAAATCATCAGGTCATGATTCCTTTTTGCTTAAGTTGTTCCTTCAATTTACCCCATTTTAGTATAAGTAGTATATAGAAAAAAGACAATGCTCTCAACATTGCTTGGAAGTCTCTTCAGCTAAATATTCAAGTTCCTTGCTTTCAGTTGTGCTGTCCACATAGCTGTAGGACATAATTTTACTAAGTTTCTGCATTTAAATAACAAGTATCTCTTTTCCTCTATTTTTCAATAACATATTCTTCACTTCCTTCTAAATTCTCACAGTGTCTTTAATGGTATTTCTACCAATATTGTCTTTGTGATGATTTCATTATTCTCTAGGACAATATAGATTTCCTCTACTTTGCTCCTCATTGTTTCAAACCCTCACTAGCACAGTCATTAACATCCATATTTCTGTTAACAGGCTGTTTAAGGCTAACAAAGTAGCTTCAATCATGGTCCTCAAGATTGTTCCACGCTTTATCCTTTACCCAATTCAGTGCATTTTCACATTTCTAGATATGTTTTATAGAACAATCCCATTTCTAGGTTCTAAAATCCACATTAGCTTCCTAGTGTGCCTGTAACAAATTACCATAAAATTAGTAGCATAACAACTCAGGCCTATTATCATACAATTTTGGAGGTCAGAAGTCCAAAAGGGGTTGGAAAGCCTGTGTTCCATCTGGGAGCTGTAGGGAGAGTCCATTTCCTTGCCTTCCCCACCTTCTAGAAAATGTTGGCATTCCTTGACTCATGGTCCATGTTGCTTCTAGCTTCATATTGTCTCTGCCTCTGACCCTACTGCCTTCTTCTTATAAGGACCCTTACATAGAACCTATTCAAAAAATTGAGGATAGTATCCCAAAAGCAAGATTCTTAACTTAATCACATAAGCAAAGTATGTTTTCCCATGTAAGGGAAAATACTTACAGGTTCCGGAGGTCAGGAGATGTATGTCAATGGAGAACTGTTGTTCATCCTAGCACAAACTTCTAGAAAATACTTAATTTATTATTTACAGAATTTTTTCAAGAATTAAAATGAATTAGCATATCTGAAGCACATAAAAAATCTGCTGATTTCTCTTATGAGCTAAATAAATAAATGTTTGTGTGAGCAAGTTATTTGTCGAAAAACTTGAAAAACCAATAAATACATGGTAGCATGTATTGTACATATGCTTACATATCTACACTATTGACTGGAGTGTTGGAAAATGAACATGCTGCCTGTGGGATGTAAGATGATTAAAATTTCTGGGGTAGGCTAGTGGTATAGGGAAATCAATACGTCTAATTATTTTTTTCTTCCAGCCACTTCATATTTATGTATTATCTTAAGAAAATGACTGATTTTCACTCAATATGTAATTAATGCTGTGCTTTCAGTTAAAAAAGGAAAAATGAACACCCTCTTCAATTTCTAATGATAATAGATTAAATAAATTATCATAGGTTCACATTGGTAATTGCTCTGTACTCATTAAATATGTCCTGAAAAGTATTTAATTATATGAGGAAATGTTCATGATACATTTTTCAGTGAAAAAACTAATCATAAAAGAAAATATGCAAAATGATTTCACATCTCCAGGGTCTCAAATATTTTTTCTTTCAATTTTTCTAAAATTTTCCAGACTATTGCATCTATTATTTGGGGGAGAAAAAGGGTCATTAGGAAAATCCATGAATGATCCAGAAAGTTTTTCTAATTTTTAAAAGTATAATTAGAAAAATGAATAAACATGAGTTCAGAATATATTCCAACAAGTAAGATGTGGGATCTACAGAAATGATTAATAGCATGAGCTTGGGATTCAAAACACAGATTAAAGCTCAGCTCTGATAATTGAGCTGAGTGAATTATTGGAGTTGGGTGAATTATTTTGCCTCTCTTAACCATATTTTCTTAATCTTTAGAGTTGATGGAGTAGCATTAGGTATCTCACAGGGTTTTTGTGACTATTGTGTGAAATCACTCACATAAAGTAATTTAGCAGTGTTTGTCACATAATAAGGGCTCAAGAAAGTTTAGTTATTAACATCATCATCACCAAACAAATCTTATTCTTTCCAAGTTTCCAATTTCAGTAAATACAAGTAGTCTATAATCAATACAGGATTCACCCAACAAATAAAAGTATCTCTAAATGAATGAAGTAGGTGAAGTTGTTTCCTATTAGCCTCCCATATTTCCTACCCTCTCGTTTTGAACTCCAGATTCCCTTTTCCTTGTTTGACCTTTTCTCTTTTTTCCTGGTCTCATATTGCCTTTTAAATTGGATAATTTAGTTACTTTGTATGTTTAATGTTTATTCCCTGCAGTAAGATTCCCTAGGACACTGTCTTTAGTCTGTTTGGTTCATTACCATGCTCTCAATAAATATTTGCTAAATGAATGGGTTTTTTTCTGGCTTACCCTGCAAAATTTGTATGTCTTACGTTCTTGTACATCATTGAACCTCCAAATTCAGACCTTATTAATGACTGCTTCATGTGGATGTGTACTTACGGATCAGATTTGTGTAGCGTCAATTACACATATTTTGTGTCCTATTGTTTCAGACCTTAGTTATCTGTGAAATAATTCCAAAGTCCTTAGGAATGAGTTAATGTATTTGTAATGGTGAATGGAGAGATAATTATTAGCTGTCAACTTTTTCTTTCTCTGGATTGAGGCTCGGATTACCTGTATGGAGGTATTCTTGGCATTCACTTGCTAGATATTGCTGGGTCTGTGTGTGTGATGAATAATCTAAGGGAGTAAATGCAAGAAGAAGGAGGGAGTGGATGTGCGAATGATTTAAATATCCCGGAAAAGATGGAATGTAAGTTCTTATCTATATGTTTTACCTTCATCATACATATAGCATGATGGTCTTCCACTCTCACCCTTTATCCATTTCAATCAAGAAAATATTATTTTCTTCAGATTTAGGCTAAATGTGTTAGGATTCCGGCTGACACAGTAAGAATCCTTCCTTTTGGTTATTGACAATATTTTTATAGTTATTAGCATCCTTATCATCATTCCTTATATTTTTTTCTTCATTTGTAAATGTGGTTTGTTTTGTTGGAAGAATATTTCAAATTTAAAGAGCACTAAAGGGAGTGAAGAGCCCTAAAAACAACTGAGGTTTTATGTTGAAAGCATTTCTCTGAACACCTGTGAACTGTTGAATTTAATTGGGCTACAGCTGGAACAGACTGTGGAGAGGAGGGAGCAGGCTGGCATTTCTAAGCAAGCATACATTAACATCACCCTGACTTTCCTCTAACAGGAGAGAGGGCAGAGTGGTCATGAATGACTCAGACTACATTAGGACATTCGTACTCTCTTCTTTACCCTTTTATCTACATCTGTTCTCAAGATAGGGTCAGGAAAATGTTTAAGTGACTGGCAGTGTTTAATAGGTTAACTCTACCAGTTGTATTACTCTTTTATTACAGCCCCTGCCCTAAACTGAAGTAATGAGAAAGAAATTGTGGAATTCCAGCAAGCAGCGGAGAGGAGTCAGGAAGGTATGATAGATAGTTATAAAATATACTCAGTGCAGATGTCTGAATGCTCAGTAATTATGGACCAGTGTTCTGCATGAGGATGTACTTTTTTAGGAGAGGTGAATTTTTTCCAGTTTTGGAAAGTAGCGAAAGAAGAGGAGCCGTTACATAAGAATCCCATTGAGAGGGTTGGCCAGCCTGGTAGAAAGGGTCATTTTTTGAGGTTTCAAATATCAGAAGCCAGTCTCTACATCTTATATCCTTCATCTACAAATGAGAAATGACGTTTTCTTCTATTCCTACTTTCTAATAGCGTTTTAAGCATCAAATCAGATTAAGAAACTGAAAACACTTTGTAAAAAGTAAAGCTGTAATATGCAGGTTCTGCGATTATTGAAGAGGGCGGTGTTGAAATTAGACAAAGGATCCATAGCAGTCAGAGTTAGTTCTGTCCCACAGAAACCAAAATAGTACTGACATTTTTGCCTATAAAAAAGATGTTCATATTTCTTAAAGAGAAATAAAACTTTTCTAAGTCATTTTTTCTTATATGGGTTCTTTGCTCCAGTCAAGTTAGTCTTCCTGTCTTTTTAAAATGCTTTCTTTCTTCCTTCTTTCATATTTTATTCAACATAATTTTTCTTTTCCTGAACTGTCCATATCCTTTACTTTATGTTAAGCAAAATAGATCACAACACAAAGGATTTATTCTGGTTTTCTTAAACAGAGACTAATGCCTAATTGTCTAAAAGATGTTTGAATATTTACTACAGCCTAATATATATAATATATATGAACATTAATTATGAGTGATTGATGGTACTAATTTTATGGTAAGTTGTCAAAATGTTCCTTAACCAAGTAATTTAAGCTTACTAGCATAGGAGATAGTGTGCAAACAGGAAAATATGCCCTGAAATGTTCTGAAAAATGGTAGTTTTCTTTTTTCTTTTTTTTTAAGCATATTTATTTTGAGAGAGAGAGAGAGAGAGAGTGAGCAAGAGAGGGGAGGGGCAGAGAGAGAGGGGAGAGAGAATCCCAAGCAGGCTCCCCACTGTCAGTGCAGAGCCATGATGCCTCATGAACCATGAGATCATCATCTTAGTCAAAATCAAGAGTCAGATGCTTAACCCACTGAGCCACCCTGGTGCCCCCATGAAAAATGATAGTTTCTAAGAGATGATCATTTAAAGCAGGATTCTCAGATACTGTGCTGAGGTAAGACCTCCACAAAAGTCATTCCAGGTGAGCTACTTACGGCTTAGAACATTAATTATCCCAATCACTCTTAATTATGTATCTGTGATATTAACTATAGCATAATGTTTTTAGAGGACTAAATAAGAGGAGTCATTCTGTGGTAGAACAGTGAGTCACATATGTTATTAGGCCAGATGGACAATGGATGCCTAGGGAGGTGAAACATCAGGGCATTGACCTCACCCCCAGAGCTTGCAAGCTTTCAGTTTTATCTAGTAGAAGTACGGAGCTGTGAGCCTTCTAAATATGACTCATTCTATTGAAGATATGCAAAGGATCCAGGAGCCAATATTGCCCAAATTATCACTAAGTCATTGCTGAATGAAAAGGACAGACATTTCCTGTAGGTAATTATGCCAAAATGTTAATACTTAGGTACAGAGAGCAGCTAAAAAACAACATAAATATATAAGAACAGTCATGAAAATTGGAATTTAATCATGAAAAGAAGGACAATAGTCAGAGGTGTGAAATTAATAAAACAATAGCCATTAAAACAGATAATGTTTTTAAGTGAAAAATGGTAAATATTTCAGTATTGACTTGAAATTAGTAACTGAAGTTTAATAGACACTTTATGGCAAATAAGGTGTGAAGCATTTGTTATACAGTAATAATAAATTTAAAATTCTCTGAAATACTGAAGGAAAGAGATCTGAATTTTAGAAGAATATCAGGTAAAATTGATAGATAAATGACCAGTAAGACATGTCATGGTCAAGATATTTATCAAAAAAGATGAGAACTATGTGTTGGGGTGTCTGTGAAAAAAAAACAACAACACACAAGTGATATGATTTCAACTGACCTCAGACATCCCATGGCAATCTTCAAACTTTATGACAAGTATAGGAAATAATCTCATTGAGGGGAGATAGGGAAAAAGTTGCTCACCTAAGCAATGTGAGAAGTGAGTTTAGACTGTGAGACTGAAGGCAATTGGTACTTTAATTGATAAGAGTATTGCCCAGTAGGATGTAGGTTAATAAATATGAAGCCACTATACATTTATACTGGAATTGTGTATTAAGGAAATAAATGATGAATAAGATATAGGTTTTTCATTCTTAGAGTGAGGTTACAAATAAACAATGTAGGAGGGCTAGAATGACCCATGTGGTACTGGATTACAGTTAGAGACATCAGTCTAAATTGAAGTTTTATATATATCTACAAACATATATAGATATGTTTTCATACACAGTTTGGTTTACACAAATACATTTCTTTATCACTTGACAGAGTCAATACTCAATGACACTTCAGGAGTAAGAAGTACAAACGATATCTACATCTTGATTTTTAATAGTATTCTCCAATAAAAGGATCGTGGCTTCTTGGAGAGATGGCTGGTTTTAGGACTGGGTCAGAGAATATACACATTGAGTTTATAATATCTTGCAGAGCCAGAAAGGAAATAAGGAAGTGCTTAAAGCAAAACAAGACACACACTGATGGAGGCATGTCAAAGAAGAAAGAGCTCCCAAACTACAACAATTTGAGCAACAAGTTAAAACAGTATTGTATTAAAACTCAAAAGTATAAGACAATTTGCTTAAGTTCATACTGATAAAAGTAAGAAAATGGCAAACAAAAAATATCCCATGTCGTATTCCAAATAATTTATGTAGATACTTCATTTTTAAGGAGGTGGACTAACTTCCAGCCCCTCAGTTGAGGGCTGCATATGGTGACTTCCTTCCAAAGGGACCAGTATGGAAATGAAGGAGAAAAACTAATTTTACAGCGGGGAAACCTGACAAACACTGCATCAGCTATCATGATTAAAGTAAAAATTAAGTCATATTGATAGTATCTATCCTTGGTATGATGTAATCAAAATAATACTTGATCTCTGCAGTTTTCCTTCCAGAAACATTACCTATTCTCATCATGAGAAAAGTAGACAAACCCTGATCTACAAAGCCATAAACTTTAGGATAAGTTCTTCTAAGGTTACCATCTGTGACTTTCTCTTCTGTGTCTTTTTTCCAATTATAACAATCCCATTGTTAGATCAGACTTCTCTGGATAAGCCCAAATAATTTTCTATTTTAAGGTCAACTAATTAGCAAACTTTATTTCATCTACTACTTTCATTCCTTCTTGCCTTGTGAGGTAATATATATAGTCACATGTTCCAGGATTTAGGACATGGATTTTCTTTGGGAGACATACTATGCAAGGAGTTAGTGAATTCTACTCAGAATTAAAACACATATTAGCTATTTTCTGCAATATTTTTCTTAAATTTATCAATAGGATTCATAATATAATATACCCTGAGAAGAAATATTTATATGAAGTCCATCAATAACTTCAGTTTTTCCTTTATTCCCTAAACTGATGTAAAATTATTTTAACATTGTAAACATTCTGTGTTGGTATATTTTAAATTCTTTTTATGAGTCACTATATTTATCTTCTATACATCTATCTACCTATCTACATATAATAAGACATGACTATAATATGATATGCATGATGAAAACACCCTGTATAATTTGATTCATGTTATACTGTTTATTTTACTTATTAATTTTTGAGTTTAGGTGCAATTAATGTAATTAATAAAAATTTTATTTCATTGATTTATTTACCTTGTTTATTAAGTTGTTTAATTTCAGTATAGTTGACATTCAGTGTTATGTTAGTTTCAAGTGTACAATATAGCGATTCAGCACTTCTATACATTACTCACTGTTCATCATGATAATCCCCATCACCTGTTTCACCCATCCTTCCACCCATCTGCCCTCTGGTAACCATCAGTTTATGCTCCACAGTTAAAACTATTTTCTTCTGTTTGTCTCTGCCTCTCTCTTTCTTTTTTTTTTTTTTTTTTTTTTGCCCTTTGCTCATTTGTATTGTTTTTTAAATTCCATGTATGAGTGCTATCTATGGTATTTGTCTTTCTCTGACTTACTCCACTTAGCATTATACTCTCTAATTTTATCCGTGTTTTACAAATGGTAAGATTTCATTCTTTTCAATGGCCAAATGATATTCCTGTGTGTGCGTGTGTGTATGTGTGTGTGTGTGTGTATCATCATCACATCTTCTTTATTCATTCATCTGTCCATGGACACTTGGGCTGCTTCCATAATTTGGGTATTGTAAGTAGTGCAGTAAACATGGGGGTGCATATGCCCCTTTGAATTCATGTTTTTGTATGTTTTGGGTAAAATACATTTAATTAATGAAATTTTATTTTATTGATTTTAATTTTTAAGATTGATTTTGTTTTTGAGAGCACTTTAAAAAATAATATTCATATATAGCATTTAGTTTTTGACCCTTAAATATCATCCTTTAAAAAACTGAATTCAGAACTGTAAGTAATTAGAGGCCAAGAGAGATGTAACAGAATATCGTCCTATGGTTGATAGTTAGGGTATGCCTATTAACTTGAATTTGTAGAAGATAAGCCAGAGGATGTCTGACCAAGGGTCTGATCATCCAATTGAACTAAACCATAAAAGTAATTAGAATACAAAGTAAAGTTGAGATGATACCTCATTTGTACACAAAATTATTTACTTATCAATTTCCAAATTATAGTATTATTCAGCTTTTTGTTTTAGGGGTAGGTTGTGAGAAAGGGTGACATATATACAGGGTGATTCTGACTATGAAGTTTTACAGAATGTGTGGATGAAGAGGAGAGGTAAAGACAGGGACCAAGAACCTATCCTCTAATAATCCCACATTTTCCTACATCTGTATAAAACATAACTTGATGGCTTGGCTAAGCAAGACATACGTTTGGAGGACAGTGGGGACTGCTTTAAAAAATTAAAATAAATACGTTATCTCTCCATTATTTCTTCTTTAATGTTTCCCCTCCATTATTTCTTCTTTGAAGATCAGGAAATTGATTCAAAAAGAGGAGGTGGCTAGTTGAAATTACCTAGCCTCGTGGTCAAGCTGGGAATAAAGTTAAATCTCTTGACTTTGTATTGTGCACTTTTTCCTTGAAAACTGCTCCTGGAGGTCCATTTAAGGTAATGCATGATTCTCTGCCATTATTAATGTCTTTTGCCCCAACCAGGCTTAGAGAGCTAAAAAAAAAAAAAAAAAAGGCAGATATATGACAAATAATGGAAGATTAAAGGAAAAAACATAATAATTAGAGAAAAAAGTACTTGCATGGAGAGGGCTTAATGCAGTTTTGCTTAGAAATGCATTTTGGAGCAAGAAGCCTATAAATAGGGTTCAGGAACTCTTAGAATTTTATTAAAAAGTGATATTATGTGTAAGATATTCACTAGTTGGGAGTGGGGAACCTCTTGAACCAAAGTGATATCATTTTTGTGTTAGAAAAGAAACGTAAAATGAAAAAGCACACTCTCATTTTGCACAGTTTCTCCATGAAAGGCACCGGAAAAAAGGAAACAAGAGAGACAGAAACAGGGACAGGAAGGGAAAGAACCTCCTATTCACTTCAAGAAAAGAGGCTCCAAGAGACCTCAGAGCGACAGCCACTGCACAGCCTGGGTCGTAGAAGACACTTATTCTCACTTATGAGACAGGATTGAGAAGAAACAATTTAGATTTAGGAACGAGTCTGGAGAGTAATTGCTACAGAGATATCGTCACACCAAACCCGTCATAGAGATCCAATGCAAATGTAGTTTGAGGGCCACTATGGGAGAAAAGCCTGGGTCTAACTATTAAAAAGACTAATGCCAAGGTCATGTAACAACTCAGTTTAAGCTCTAAAATGGGAACTCCTGCTGCTTACTCTTATAGTATTCCTCTTCTCTAAGCACTACTGCAAGGTGCTACATGATGTCTCAAGCTAGCCCTGTGCTTGGGAGGGTTATTTCTTCTTACATACATACGTGTGTATGTTTTTATTCATTGATTGATTCATTCATTCATTCTTGAGAAGGAGAGAGAGAGGGAGAGAGAGGGAGAGTGTGAGCAGGGGAGGGGCAGAGAGAGAGGGAAGGTGGGAGAGAGAGATTCCCAAGCAGGCTCTGCACTGTCAGTGTAGAGCCCTCATGAACTGTGAAATCATGACCTAAGCCGAAACCAAGAGTCAGACACTTATCCAACCAAGCCACCCAGGCACCTCAGTAAGGTTATTTCTATGATAAACTATTTAGGAACCACCAGAGACCTTTATAGGCTATGATTGCTAAAACTGAGCTTTTTTTTTTTTTTTTTGTATTGACATTTTAAAAAATATTTCACATGTTCAACCTTTTAAAATTCAAAATATAAGTGAATTCATGAAGTATTTGTCTTTCTCTGTCTGGCTTATTTCACTTAGCATAATAGCCTTTAGATGGATCTATGTTGTTTCAAATGACAGGATCTCCTTTTTTAAGGCTGAATAATATACCATTGTATGTGTATAGACCATATTCTTTTCATCCATTCATCCATCAGTGGGCACGTAGGTTGTTTCTAAATCTTGGCTATCATGAATAATGCTTCAGCAAACAAAAGAGAATATATATTTCTTCAAGATACTTATTTCAGGGTACCTGGGTAGTTCAGGCAGTTAAGTGTCAGATTTCAGCTCATGTCATGATCTCACAGTCTGTGAGTTTGAGTCCCGCATTAGGCTCTATGCTGACAGCTCAGAGCCAGGAGCCTGCTTCTCCTTCTGCTCCTCCCCACTCCCCTTCTCAAAAATAAGTAAACCTTAAAAAAATAAATAATAAAAGATACTGATTTTATTTCCATGAGTATATATCCAGAAGTGAGATTGCTATATCATATGGTAATTCTATCTTTAATTTTTGTGGAACTTTCGTACTGTTTTCCATAATGGCTATACCAGTTTAGATTCCCACCAATAGAAGATAAATTTTCCCTTAAAAAGTCAAACTCATAGAAGCAGAAAGTAGAATGGTAGTTGCCAGGGTCTGAAGGGTGGGAGAAATGGGGAGATGCTGGTCAAAGGGTACAAGGTTTCCGTTAAGGAGGATGAATACGTTCAGGAGATCTAATGTACAGCACAATGACTAGAGTTAATATTCTATTGGATAATTGAAATTTGCTAAAATAGATCTTATGTGCTCTTACCACATAAAAAATGTGTTAATTAGCTTGATGATGGTAATTACTTCTCAAGGTATACCTATATCAAAACTTAACATTGTACACATTAAATGTATACAATTTTTATTTGTCAATTGTACCTATGGAGATCTGGATTAATTAATTAATGCAAGCAGATCACAGCTCCAACAAAAACAAAAAAATTCACATGTATTGACTTCTTTAATGCTTGTAAAAATTAAACTAAGTGATAATATTATCTCAGTTTTATACAAGGGTAAATTGAGGCTGACACATTAAATGTATTGGGCATATTTTCACCTTAGTAAAGGCAGAGCTGGGAATTGAAGAAGTTGTTTGACTGCAGAACCCATATTAGTAGAATAGTCTGACCTTGAAACTTTGGCAGATTTGATTCCTGAGTGATGTCAAGGAAGATCAATGTTGATAAACCTATTTTTCTCACTGGAGAAGTCTAGGTTCTTGTATCATGTCACAGATCCTGAACAAAGTCAGTTCAGAGCACCTACTCTAAGCCAATCTGTGAGTTAGCAACTTTAGCATATACAATTATAGCAATGACAATGCCTTTTACTATAAAGGATTATACAATCATTAAAGCAAATTTCTTAGTGATGCCTGAAAGGATGGGACACAGGTTAGGAGATTTAAAGAGTCAGGAGTAGAGAAGCTATTATTTAACAAAAGAAATACAAAAATCACAGATAATTAGTTGTAGTGTCAGTATAGAATCACTGACTTGAGGCTTTCTATCTCTCAACTTTTAAAATTGTTTTTTACCCCTAAAATCTTCATTCACTAGAAACTTGTGTTGTTATATATTTTGTGTTACCTACTCCCTTGAAATCTGATTGCAAAACAAAAGATTCAAAGCAAATTTATTTTCCTCTGAAGTAGAAAAATATGCAAAGTTCTGTATAAAATATAAGGATGTTTCCTGACTCCAAGTTAGAGCAAAAAATTTAGAACCGAAATTCTATGGCGAAATGAGTCATTAGTAATAAGGATGCATTTGATAATAAAGAAACATCTCTAAAGTCTTAGGAACTGGAATTATCAGCACTATACTCACTGCCTGTTATACACAGTTGGTCAAATTTTATTGCGCACTTATTCCCCAAGGTGAGGTTAAGACTGATGGAAAACACAAGAAGAACGTTCTCCCTTCAAGGATTTCACAGTATTCTTGGATATATAAGGGACATATATATGAAAAAGTCCTAAAATATTTGCTATAAGGGTGAGAATCTTCATCGGAAAAATTATTCAATCATAAACTTTTAGATCGATCTAAAATTCTCTCTCTTAAAAACAGAGTATCTCTAAGGGCACTAAAATATACCATGATATGATTATATCAATAGCAGTGAGATGCAGATTCCATACTGGAATACAGCAGAAAAGAATTAGCTTCTGTCCAAAGTTCTAAGTTCCTACACCTCCTTTTCTTTTTCTTTTCCTTCCACTTTTGAATCTATCAGCCTGTAGAGCTCTCCTTATCTCTAGAAGTGTGGCATCTTACAGTATTTCCTGATGCCTAAAAATTGTACCTGAAGTACAAGGATGCCATTTCCTGTATTTTGAATGCAGTGGATCACCAACAATGGAGGGGCACCTTTTTCAGTGTTTACTGACTGGTCTAGTTTAGAGATATGTATTCCATCATCTATGCCACACCCTTATCCCTCAATTCATGCAGGGACAGTACTCAGGAATCAAATACTTTGTGGGATATGTTTGCAGGTTTCTTGAGAAAAGTTATTCCTTTTATTGTATCCCCTTCTGGAGAGAAAAATGTAGGGCTTTTCTTCCCCTAATAACAGGACAGAATCACTCTCAGTGTATGGAAATACCCTGGACTTTTCAGTGTCCTCCTCTGAAAATTATTGCACCTCTGGGTTTTCAGAGTACCTTGGGTTCCCGAGGTAGAGAGAGATGGAGGAATTAAGAAGAAAGACACACATATTGCTCTCAATTTGGCTTATATGTGGATTTTCCTGAGTTATTTGGACAGCATTAGAAGTAGCTGAATCTGAATCATCTTACTTTAATTTTTTAAAATTATTTTTGAGAAAGTGAGTGGGGAAGTGGGGAGGAGGTAGCTAGAGAATCTGAAGTGGGGCTAGAACTCATGAACTGTGAGGTCATGACTTGCACTGAGCCATCTTACTTTAATTTACCAAGAAAGCCACTCACTGAATGAAGGAGACAAGCAAGAGGGTTGAAATATGTATTTTGTTTTTCTCTCTAGATACATTTTTTATTCTTCTCTGCTCTAGAAGATGGCATAATGCATCACACAGGCTCTCTTATCTTCTGGTATCCAAGTGGGTTTCCCCCATGAGAGGCATCTGTAGGAGATAAGAAAGTGGGAAGAATGAAAATAAGAATAATTTATCCCCTAGCACTATGCCTGTCATATCTGATTTGACAGTGACTGTGTTCCTCTACCTAAACCATAGCTCCTATTAAGAGGTCTCTTCCAGGGACTAAAGCCATAGTCCCTGACAGACAAATTTCATCTGCACAACTCCAACTCTCCCTGAAATTCAGTAACACTCTTTCTTTATTTTGTTCTTCAGGATTAGGGGTGGTAACAGCTTTCAGATATTACTAATCCCTGGGTTTATTGTTATTCTTGTTGGCTCACTGAATCCAGTGGACAGGTATGCAAATAGTTAATTCATATACTTTTTCACTACTCCTTTTGAGACTTCTATACTGGGAATCTGACTGATACAGATGATAGTTTTTGGGGTTGGATTTATCCTTAGAGCATGAACAAAGAAAAACTGAAATGGAATGGTAACAAACTAGATCCTCAGATCAGAATCCTGGCATGTTAGAGTTCTTAAAACAACTCATAAGCATTTTGCCAAACATACAATATATTCAGCCATACATTATACGAAGGAAGAAATGTGCCCATTCATCTATACCTGTTTCGCTCTTCCCTCTCCTTGCCCAATTACAGAGAGGGCACATGGGAGAGAAAATAATAAATCAGGAAAGTGAAGAAATTATCCTATGCCACTTCAATCCCACCTTGAGATGCCAAGCTGCTAAAGCCACAGACAGGTCTTACCTAAAATATGGGAAGAGGAACAGAAGTAATTTAAATGAAATTTTAAAATAAACAGGACTAGATTTTGAAACTGAAATAAGATGGTTTGAATTAATTGAAGTGACTGGCATTATGGAATCTAGTCACAAGTTATAAAGGGATCAATAGAAAGGGGGGTTATATAGAATTGCCAAGGAGTTATTGGAAAAATAAAATGGTTTCTCATTTAAACCTGTGAAGAGTTGTGAGTGTTCAATAAATCAATTGTACCAAGTGGTATGCTGTGGTCAGCCTGCTTTAGACTTAATGATGCAATAATAAATATGTAGCCATTACATTTAACCAGCTCAATCTATGGGATATAATTATTAAGGTATATATTCCTGCTCTCTATTTGAATATATTCAGAAGCACTAGATTTTCCTAATTCCCTGGAAATAAACCAGATAAGGTGCTGTGAAATAATAGAAAAAATATATATACTAGTCTCTGTCCCTGGTTCCTGGTACAGAGCTCCTAAAACTCCAGTAATTTCCTAATAAGATCACTAGAAGCTTCTTTTATTCTAACATTTGGTCTTTAACCCTGGTTCCTTACCTTGGGGTGTGTGTGTGTGTGTCTGTGTGTGCCTGTGTCTCCTAAATTCCTTGAGATTTCCTGGGTGACTGGATGAATGTCTTTTGTTCCAATAAGGTGACTCTTTGTGGGCTCCTGCATGGGGGCTGGTCAACAGAAAGAACAAGTTGTGATTAGACACTAGGAACTTTCAGCCCCTCATCCTCCAGAGAGGGGAGTGCAGCTAGAAATGGAGCTAATGATTGATCATCCCTATGTGATGAAGCTTCCATAAAAATCCCCAAAGTATGGAGTTCAGAAAGCTTCTGAGATGGTGAACATGTTGAGGTTCTGGGAGAGAGGTGCACCCACAGAAGGCATGGAGGCTCCACTCCCTTCCCACATAACTTGTCCCAAACATCCCTTCCATCTGGATGTTCATCTGTACCCTTTATTATATCCTTATATAATAACCAGTAAAAATAAGTAAACTGTTTCCCTAAATTCTGTGAGCTGCTCTACCAAAATATTTAAACCAAGGAGGGGATTATGAGAATCTCCAATTTATGGCCAGTTGTTCAGAAGCAACAGGTGACAACCTGGATAAGCAATTGGCATCTGAAGTGGGGGACAGTGTTATGGGGCTAAGTCCTAAACCTGTGGAATCCAATGCTATATCCCATAGGTAGTATCAGAATTGGATCAAATTGTAAGACATCCAGCTGGTATTATAGAATTGCTTGATGAGGGAAAACTCCACACACCCGCTGTCAGAAGTGCTGTGAGTGTGGTTGTCATAACACAGTAAAAGAGACACTTGGAGGAAGAGCAAATTTTTTTTCCTACTCAGGAGCCATATATTTTCTACTTCTTAGATAATAAAAGTTTCATAGTCACTTTAAGTACAAATCACAGTCTCAACTCATTAAATAGAATGTCTTCTCAGAATATTCCAAAATCATACATTGATTTAAAGTTAAAACTTCTCTATTGCCTCAATTAAAGTCTAATGCTAAAGGTTCAGGTAATTAGCTGAGGGTTCAGTTCAGCAAAGGGTCAGGTGATTAGCTTCTTACTTTTCTCACCCGGTACTTCTGTTCCTCCTTCCACATCTTGTTAATATGGCTTTGACCTCTTCAAGGAAGCAAGAATACTCTTAGTTAAGAAAGTTTTTAGGGGTGCTTGGGTGGCTCAGTAGGTTGAGCATCTGACTTTGATTTTGGCTCAGGTCATGATCCCAAAGTCATGGGATTACGCCCTGAGTTAGGCTCCACACTGAGCATGGAGCCTGTTTGAGATTCTCTCTCCTCTTTCCTTTACCTCTTTCCCCTACTCGTATTCTCTCTCTCTCTCAAAAATAATATATAAACAAAGTTTTAATAAAGTGATTTTAGTTATCTAGGAGGTGTGGAGCATTCTCTGGATTTTTCAGACATTTAAACCACCTCTTTCCCACTCACTCCCAGCTGGTGCTTTTGCACATTCTTCAGAAAAATATCCCTTTATATTGCTGCAATTTCCTTGAAATGGTCAAATGCATCTCTATAGACCATAGTTGTTAAATCTCTCTTCCTAAGTTTTATGTTAAGGGGACAAGATAAGTTCCTTCCAAATTTCCAAATTTCCAAATTTCAACCATTTGATACCCTCAACCTCAAGTAGAGAGGGATAAGTTTGTAAATTTTCTTTGTGTTATCATTTCAATTGCCTTTGAATCTCAGCAGAAATATAATTTCCATATGTAACTGTTGTGTGGCTCTAGAGGGATTGCCTTATATTGTTGTAGGCAAACCCTTGTGTTATGAACTGAATATGTTTGTCACTCCAGAATTATATGTTGAAGCTCTAATTCTCAGAGCAATAGTATCTGGATTTGGGGCCTTTTAGACGTACTAGGTTTAGATGAGTCATGGACAGTGAAGCCCCCATGATGGGATTTGTGTCCTTGTAAGAAGAAAAAAGATACCAAAACATCTTCTCCCTCTCCCTCTCCCTCCCTTTTAGGCCCCCTCCCATGTAAGGATACTGTGAAAAGGTGACCACCTGCAAGCCTAGAAGAGGGCCCTCATCAAGACCTGAACCTGCTGGCACCTTGATATTGGACTTCCCGGCCTCCAAAATTGGGAGAAATAAGTATTTCTTGTTTAAGTCACCCAATTTATGGTATTTTCTTCTAGCAGTCAGAGAAGACTAAGATAACCTGAGAGTTGATATGCCTCCAAAACCATTCAAACTGTGTCAAAGACAGACTGGTTTCTCTGCTTCTCCACACAGGTGAGTTTCTATTCTGAGTCAGCCACACAGAATACAGAATTTAATTGCCCCACTGTGAGGAGTCAGAAAATACACGTTCCCCTTCTTCAAGGTGTTACAGAGTGTGCCCAACATTTTTCATATTTGGGCAACAGATGAGACTGTAAAGTTTGAGAGAAGACACTGATTTTTTTAAAATCTTTTGTAGACCTTGGTTTCCATTACAGTATCTGATCTCTGGTATGAATTTAATATGACATTGTGAGTGGAAAGGAATTTGAATAGAATTTATTCATGTTAAGAGTGTCACCAGTTTTAGAGGCCATCTAGTTTTATAACAATTACTGAGACAATGACTTAATTTTAAGCTAATTGTATGCAAGAAGAGAAAGGCAACTCACAAAGTTCTCCCCTTCTTTTGTAATTGGGGTTGTTTTTGAAGTGGAGCCTGGATATAACTATTGTCTTATGTTCCCTCCTTCTATTCTTTCATCTCCAGCAAAGGCAAAAGTTGGAGAAAACAGAATTCTTTAGGTGTTGGCATAAGGTAGCAGGGTTATAGCCAACTTGACATGGGTCTTTTATGTTTAGGAAGGAGTTAAACATAAGAAAAGAGTGCTTTGAAAATAAAACAGACCACAAGAAAGGGAAAATAGCAGAAGGTAATAGTCACAGTTTAGTCATAAATCAGTCCACTTAAAGGGGAGTGGAAGCAACCTATCAACAGAAATTACTGGAGAAAATATAAAGTAATGAGTTTTCCTCAATTAGTTGCGATTTGATATTTTATTTTTTCCAACACAACTCTTGATGACAATTTATTAATTTATGTTATAATTATGGCATGATTATGAAAAAGAAGATATATCAATGGAAATTATGTCATTTTACGTGTCTACTCATATGTAAAATTGTTTAGAACAAGGTAATGTCTATTTTAATCAGTAGGAAAATAATGGCTACTCAATAAATGACGTTGGGCCAATTTGTTCTCTGTTTGGAAAAAAAAGTAGGTGTCTTACAGCATAAGATAAATATTCAGTTTAAATAAAGATACAATTTACTAATACATGAAAATACATGTGATAGCAACACTTGAAGTTAGACACAAAACCTAGAAGCCATAAAATGAAAGGTTGACTCATTTGATTACCTATAAAGTAAAATCTTAAATATGAAGAAAGACCATAAGAAGTTTTTTTTAACTTTATTTATTTATTATGAAAGATAGAGAGAGAGTACAGGGAAGGGGCAGAGAAAGAGGGAGAGAATCCCGAGTTCTCTCCAGAGTTTGCCTATTGTTGATAATGCTGCTATAATCTGTTGATGGGAATGCAAACTGGTGAGCTACTCTGGAGAATAGTATGGAGGTTCCTCAAAAAACTAAAAACAGAACTATCCTATGATCCAGCAGTTGCACTATTAGGTATTTGCCCAAAGGATAAAAAAAAAAAAAAAAAAAAAAAAAGTAAAGATCCAAAGTGGACCTGCAATTTGATATTTTAGAAACATCTTTAAAAATACTGGCCCTGGTGGCTAAAGGTGAAATTGGCAACCATGTCCTTATATTAAAATTCCCACTCTGGACAGTCTTTTTAAGATTTGAGGTGACAAATGACCAGAGACTAGCCCAAGAAAGTAGTATATGCTGGACATGAAGTAGAGCAAATATATGAGGTACAGCAAGCCATTTTCTCACTCATCCTTACTTTCCTTCTGTAAAATGGAGAAAGTTGTGTTTAAATGTCTAGAACCCCAATTTTGGTCCCCAAATTATTCTATTTCTTCCCTGACCTGGTATGCAACAATATTTTTGTCCATTTTAGAATCTTCTTGTTTTACAGAAATCAACAGCAGCCCCCTAAATTGATAAATGATTTTTTTTTTTCAGTTCAAAAATAAGAGTGCATACAAGGCAATGTTTAATCAAGTGTAGTAATCACTTACAATGATTAAGTGTAATTCTTCACATTATGGCATAAAAGTGGCATTTTTTTGGTGAGATATTCTTTTCTTGTATTTCTCAGACCACACAATATGGACAACCATCACCACCAGGTAAATAAACTCCTTTTGCAAACTGCATTAAGAGTTAAATTGCATCTGGGGCTCAACAGTGGAGAAACATGGCAGTCAGATGTTTACTGCAAGGTTATACTTCCTGCTGTTCCAAAGGACCTCCACCTTTGCCCTTACCATCGCCATGGGCACCTTGTTCTTACAGCGCACCTCAGACCAAGGTGTGGGTGCTATCTACAAACATATCAATGAGGGGAAGCTGTGGAAACACATCAAGCACAAGTATGAGAATAAGGAGTAGTTTCTCAGAGACTCCTACCCACGCCAAAGGGACCAGGTACACTCACCAGCTTGCCAGAACCAGGGTCTCAGCTTGAAGATGATGCTCATATTACTCTTCACCGACCACTTTAGCTGTTTGCAAGAAATGGCTAGTTCACCTGATAGACTCTTTAACTTTGCTGTGTTTGAAGTATGTTTAGTCAGTCATCAGCAAATAAATGTGAATTGTGCTTGAAAAAAAAACCAGTCGAATTGGAACTGAATATAGTTTAGTTCCATGGAAAGTGAGGTCAGTTTTTCTATGGTAGAACTCTCCAGAAACTTAGCTACTGAGGACACTGAAGTTTGAGTGGTCATATATAAATATCTGTAACATCAAAAATAAATAAAAATCTCTTTAGCAATGAGGATTGAAGAAAACAGATAGCAATTATAAATAGAGCCATCTCCACATTTTCAGATACAATGTATTTAAGTAATTTAGTTTTGTACAATCTATTGGGATTTTAAACTTACTAGACCTTACTATCTGTTTTGTTTTATAATATTTAAGGTCTAACCTAAGTAACAATTATATAGGACAAAGGAAGCTGATATGAAAATAATAAGAGATTTTCTTTTTTTTTTTTAATGTTTATTTATTTTTGAGAGACAGAGAGCATGCATGAGCACAGGGGAGGGCCAGAGAGAGGGGAACATAGGATACAAAGTGGGCTCTGTGCTGACAGCAGCTAACTTGATGTGGGTCTTGAACCATGAACCTTGAGATCATGACCTGAGCAAAAGTTGGGTGCTTAATTGACAGAGACAACCAGGCACCCCAAAGATAATTAGAGATTAATGAAGAAGGTGAGATCTGTTGAAAAAGGTGAGAAAATATAGAAGAAATGGCAAAATGAAAAGAGAGGAGAAAAAAAAGAATCAACCAGACTGGGACTTTTTGCAGGGGGAGGGAGGTTAATACTTTCTAGACATTTTAGAGTGTTAGTGTCTGAATTTTGTGTCTGACTCCCAGCTCCAACCAGCACCTTTATCAACACCAAGCCATACCAATCAAAGACCAACATATTGAAATTTTCCAAGCATAAAATCCCCGAACATTCACTGCTCTTTGACAGTCAATCTTATGGCAATGATACCCCACCAATTATCTAAATGTTCTGGGATAAGGTTCTAATCTTGCTTAAGAGCATCTACTATGTACTGTTGGCCTAAGCTACTTCCTGAAAGACAATGAACATCCATGTCTACATGGCCATCATGGAGACCCACCTAGGAGTTAATATATTGTGGCCTTTCTCCCCTACCTCAAATTAATGTGTTAGTTAGAGGAAGTATATTTGAGATAGATACATTTTATATTGGACAGTATTTTATTTTCTGTAGTAAATAAATATGCAGTAAATAAACAAATTGAAAAAAACTACCTCCGGTTAATTTCCACACAGTTACCTCAATGTGAGTGAATGAATGTGACACAATTTATTTTAGAGTTCAAGACACTGTCGTTTTGACATATATATACTATTATCGAAAAAGAACTGAATCATGAGCTCTGCTGAAGATGTCCATGCAAAATAAGACCAAGGCCAGAACAAGAAGACAGATATTCAAACTGAACTACTACCTCTGTGTGTTTGAGGCAGGGTAAAAGAGGGAGAGGTGAGAAGAGACATTTGGAGGTTTGTCACTGTAAGAGAAAATAGAATGTTAGCCTGTTCTGTTAGCCAAATGTCCCATCCATTTTCTTTTGTCAAAGATAGTTGTCCTCTGACTCATATATGCTAATGTTAATATATTTTGAAGATCCTGAAGGCTCACCTATATGCAAATACAGCTAAATAATTAATGCTTATAAATTTTAACTTACTTATTAAGAGATTATGATCAGTGAGATATGCTTTAAGGGGAAAAGTTAGAGGTAGGTTTTAGGGGGGAAAAGGTTAAAATAAAAAAGTTTTAATTCTTTAGGCTTTAGCATAAATTACGGGTATATTTGATCCTCAACAAAGGTTACACACACAGAAGCCCACACTGACCAGAATCATTAGTGATTGTCTTAGTCAGTTTGGGCCACTATAACACAGTACCATAGACTGGATGGCTTATAAACAACAGAAATTTATTTCTCACAGTTCTTTGAGAAGAAGTCATTTATATGATGTCCTAAAGTCTTTACAAACCAGATATCACAAGATGGGAATCATGATTTACTTGAATTTTGCCATTTTGAAATGTTTAAGAATTTCCTAGAATCTGTTATAATACTGAATGCGTTTATACATTTTATGAACCCAAGACAGGGAGACTAGCCCAGCAGTTATAAGAGACTACCAAGATTTAGATCATATGTCTGCTGCTTACTAGACTGCCAACTTTGGTGAGTTACTTAAGTATACTTAGCCTGTTTCCTCATTTATCAATGGGATTACAGTACAGTATTGTGGGACATCATAAATGCTTAGCAAATGTTAACTATCTTTTTTTCATATAAATATGCGGTAGTCATATCTTCTTAGCACACTAAAAGTGAATAAAGTATTTATATTATAGTATGGGACCCATGTAAAAAAAATAAAAAGATATTAGTTATATATACATTGACATGATCAATAAGACCACCATTTGAGTTGGGACATCTGGGCGGCTCAATCGGCTAAGTGTCTGACTTCAGCTCAGGTCATGATCTCATGACTCATGAGTTTAACCCCACGTTCTGTCTGTGCTGACACCTCAGAGCCTGGAGCCTTCTTTAGAATCTGTTTCCATCCCCCTCAGCCCCTTCCCTGCTCATGTTCTGTCTCTCTCTCTCTCTCAAAAATAAATAATCATTAAAAAAATAAAAAGACCACCATTTGAATTGATTTTCTAGACCAGTCTTGTCCAATAGAAATATGTGAACCATATGTGTGTGTATATATATATATATATATATATATATATATATATAGTTTTACATTTCCTATAATCACATTTTTAAAAAGCATTTTAACCTGTAATCACTATAAAAATTGTTTAAGAGATATTTTACATGTTTTGAGTACTAGGTCTGAAATACAGTGAGCATTTTACTCATACAGCTTGTCTCAATTTGGACTAGCCATATGTCAGGTATTCAATAGCCACGTGTGGTTATGGTACAATTCCCCTTATGCCCATGGAAGACCTGTCATTCATTTCTGCTGTGTTTGTCTTTGACCTCAGTCTCTCTCCCAACTCAACACTCAGCTACTATCTATTATGGAGAGTTAGCATATATGATGAAACTTATTTGTAAACTTGTGTCTATATAAATGTCTATATAGGTTTCTAGCCTGATGCTGAAAATTTTTCTTTGGTCACAAAATTTTCTTCCAACTATGGTAATAGTGAATCATTAATCTGTGAACTGATTTGCAGTTAGCATTAATTTTGGCCAAAAGAATAGGTAAGGCCTATTAACCTAAGGCCTATAAACCAAATAGTTGGTTTATAGAAAAGATGTCTTTAAGAAGTAACTTCCTACATCTAATTGTGTGTTGGAAGGGTACATTTGTAAATATGTATTAAAAGATATTATTTGACAGTTGCTGGAGGGGTGAGTTGGGGGATGGGCAAATGGGGAAAGGGGAATGGGTGGTACAGTCTTCCAGTTATGGAATGAATAAGTCACAGGAATGAAAGGTACATCATAGGAAATATAATCAATGGTATTTTAATAGTGTTGTATGGTGACAGATGGTAGCTACACTTGTGGTGAGCATAGCATAACATATAAACTTGTCAAATCACTGTGTTATATGCCTGATACTAATATATGTATGTCAATAATACTACAATTTTAAAAAGCTGTTACTTAAGCCTGGATATAAGATGACTATTATCTGAACAAATATATTAAAATCCCTAGATTAACAAAAGCTTGAATTAGGAATTTGGTAAAGGGGTTATTTCTTTCTCCTAGACTTTCCCCTATATTTTCTACTTCCTATTTTTATCTATCCTCCCTTCTTTCTCCTGTCTTTTTCTTGTTCTCTCTCCGTACTGTTTCTTGTCCCCCTCTCTCACATACCTTCTCTCAGTAATATATCAATAACTCTTTGCAGAACCCTCACACACACAAAATGTGAAGAACAATTTCTGTACCATACCTGCTTCCTGTGCATACTAAATAAATTTATATCAGTAAGCAGAATCTCACCACTTGTGAAGATGCCTTGAATGACATATTTTTCATGACTGTCAGAGAAGGCAGGTTCTGTAATGAAATGGAGGATCTGTCTCAGGACTGTGTTAATTTCTTTCTTAAATTGGTAAATTTGGAAATGCCATGAAGAGCACACCCATTTGCTGAACTGAACAAATCTACTTTTCTCACACTTGTTTTGACACTGACCCTTTTACAGTATAAAAAGTATATATTTTTGTGCTTTCTCTATGCTCCAACAGTTCCTTTTAGGCTTTTTAACTGCACAAGGCATTGTCCTTGAGGAAAAAATTTTACTGAAACCACTGAGCAACTCATTAGCTGAGAAGGTTGTAGGTGGGTGTGCTCCAGGGCATCAATAGATGGTTTAATTGGGTACAAAATTCCAGAAGGCTATGATGATTGACAACATTTTTATCCAAAAACCAGAGTTACTCTAGCCTTATTGAGAGAAGAGAAGTGGAACCTGAATAAAACATGTGATTTTAAGGAAAGTGGCCAGGACTTCTGTAGCCCCAATTCCTCCTTGATTTGCTCACTGATGCCTCAACTTGTAACATCATAGATTCACTTCTGTGACTTGTCTCATCCCTTGTTGAAATGCAACTTCCCTTGGATGTTTTAACAAGGTAAATATGAGTAACCACTTAAGTCCTTTCCAATTAGCCAAAGTTGTAGCTGGTCCTCCAGTGACTGCATACTGATAGATCTTTTACTATCAGCACACTAATAAAAATGGTTATGGGAAAATAACTAGGAGTTAACACATATTCTAAAATGAAATACTAGCTTTTTCTCAACCACTGGGTCAGAACAACTTTCCAGGTTGCTCATACATTTTTGGTAATGATGGCTTAAGTCTTCTGAATCAACATTTTCTCATTTATGTCTATAAACAGGAGGTGGAATGGAGGGAGACCACATTGGCAGAAAGGACAGTGCTCTTGCTGCATGCTTTGGTCAGTTTACAGACAGGAATACTTACATGCAAATTGACCAATACTTTGTTCATATAGAGGAGATTTGATCTTTTAAAAATGATTCATATATTTTGCCATGGCTTAAGCTATACAGAGAATATCTGAGGAGTTTCTAATTCTGACACCTCCAATTCAAGGTCTCAGGACCAAACTATCACTGACATGTTATTTATCTCTTTATAATTTATTATTCTTAAGTACCTTCTAATGGGTTTCATTGATTTGTTCATTGTGCTTATCTCAAAGCAGGTTGGCCATTTGTCTAAGTGTGTTGACATTCACATTGATTTTGAACAGTCTTCAATGTCTCTCTTCATTTGGGCAGGGTTGATGAGCCCATTCTCAAATAAATAAGTAATCAGGAGAGGATATTTCCTATTTGCATCCAGTGGGTTTAACACACATACATGTGTCCACACACATACCTACACACATACTGTATCGAGACAAGTGGCTGTAATTGAGGAAAGTGGACATCTTAGGAAGTATCCTAAACTGGGTCATTATAATAATTAGTTACACTTCCATAGTGCTTACTAGCTTCTAAACATTATTTGAAATGTTGTAAATATTTAAAACAACCCTAAGAGTAAATTCTAATATTATTTATATTTTACATATGAGGAAATTGAAACAAAGACAAGTTAAATAACTTTCCCAAGATCAAACAGTATTTCTGCCTTTTCAATCATAAACTGAAGGGTTTAGGAAACACAAAATAAATAAATAATTGAAGACTAAAGAATACTTCCCCTATCCCATCCAGCTAATTTTTTTTTTTTTTTTTTTTGAGAAAGAAGGTGAAGGAAACCAAGTAGAACTTGATTTGACTTTATAACATTCATTCAGAAAAATGAAGAGAGTCTGGAGCTCTTGATTGGCTGGAGCTATTGGAGTTAGCATCAAGAAGGAGAGAGGTACATATTGATCTAAGGAGATGGTACGTTTATCTAAGAGACTGCCTAAAGTGATTTAGCTATCATTAGTGGCAGTTAGGCCATAACTGCTGACAGAGGAAAGCCAGAGCAATGTTGAGCTGAACAATAATATACAAGCAAAGAATTGTGGTGGAAGACTGAGACAGCTCTGAAGGAGCCAATCAAAAATAAAGGGTGCCTAAATAATCAGGACACAGTTCTTGCTATACTGATCCCCGAACAAATTCCTAAGCATATATCTTGAAAAATCAACCATGTGTACATGAAATAAACATATAAAAAAATCACCTCAAGTCACACATATCAGCATATGTGCTCAGGTTTTGTCAATGTCTTATATTCTTCCCCAAACACTAAAATCTATTGGTAATATTTGCCTTTTTAGACTCCTACTCACAAATTATTGCATTATTGATTCTTTCATTAAATGACATGAATATGGTAGGCACTGAAAAATGAGAGCTACCATTTATGAGTCTGTTAAGACCTTGTAACGTGCTTTACAAGCAGGTGGATTATGTCATCTTTACCATCACAACAGTTGAAGGAGCTATTATATTCCTGATTTTGTAGCTAGAGATTCAGAAGACAACTGAATCTCATTCTTGCCCCATGCCAGTAACTAAGCACGTCTTTTATAGCTTGTATCCCTCATAGCATATTTATTAAGAGTGGGGTTTAAGCTCCAAGGACACTGAAGCCCAGTGTTTCAGTAATTGCCAATCACAATAGCTGATCACACAATAGCCAGTGAAATCAGAAAGCATTATAAAAAGGTTTGATCTCAGCTTGCATTCTTAATTACCTTATACTTAGAAAATTTATACTCCAAGATCAAAAATAAAGTTAGGCTTCTGCTTAATTTATAACAGTGCTCCTGGGAATCAAGCATATCAAAAGCATTAACAGCATACATTTCACAGATGTTCCAAATCACTGAGGCAAACATCAGCCAAAATTAACCTTTCCAATCATCGAATATGGTTCAGTTATTTTTTCATTTTTATACTGGATCTTGAGTTTGCCATATGACATGTGAAAATCCACTTGAGATTTACATAGTCTATTGATAAATTGGGTAAGATTGTGTCAACCTAATTACAACTACAAGCTGTATTGTTTCTTTTCTTACTTGTTGTTTAGGGTCATATTTAAAATATGTTGCTAAATCTAAAATCATGAAGATTTCTTCTAGAATTTTAGTTTATATATTCAGGTCATTGATCCATTTTGAGCCAACTTTTGCTTATGGTGTGAGGTAAGGATTAAACTACACTATTTTGCTTGTGAAAATCCATTTGTACCTGTACATTTGTTGAAGAGACTATGTTTTCCCTTTAAATGGATTATCATCCTTGTTTAAATTTAACTGGCCATAATAATATAGGTTTGTTTCTGAATTCCCAGTTCTAACCCATTGATTGTCCTTTTGCCAGTGCCAGAATGTTTTCATTACTGCACAGTATAGTATCTTTTGAAATAGGGAAACTTGAGTATGACTTTTCTTTTTTTACATCGTTTCAGATATTTAGAGGTCTATTGCAATTCCATATAACTTTGGAAATTGACATTTCTATTTTTGAGGAAAGCCTGTTGGAATTTTGTTAGGGATTACATTAAATCTTTAGATCACTTTAGGTAGTATTGACATTTTGATAATATGGTCTTTCAGTCAATGAACACAGGATAGCTTTCCACTTACTTAGGTCTTCCTTAATTTCTTCTGGCAGTATTTTGTAATGTTCAGTGTACAAGTCTTCCACAACTTGACTCAATTTAGTACTATGCATTTATTCCTTGAGATACTAGTTTAAATAGAATTGTTTTCCTAATTTCCTTTTCAGATTTTTGTTGCAGATATTGTTTTCCCCTTCAGTTTTTGCCTGTTAATCTTTATCCCACCTTTTTGTTTTATTTATTAGCTCTCGTAGATTTCTTGTAGATTCTTTTAGTTTTTTCTATACATAGAAATGTGTCATCCATAAACAGATTATTTAAATTACTATTTTCCGATTTGGATGACTTTTACTTATTTTCTTGTCTAATGGCTTTAACTAGTCCTTGTAGGATAATGTTCAATAATAGTGGTGACACTAAGCATCTTTGTCTTAATCATGACTTGAGGGGTACAGATTTCAGTTTCATTCAGTGGTGAGCATTAAGTATTTTGTTAGCCGCAGGTTTTTCATAAATGCCTTTATCATGTTAGGAAACCTCCATTCTATTCCTCATTTTTATCATGAAAGGGTGTTTTTATCATGAAAGGATATTCGGTTTGTCAAATAGCATTACTATATCAATTAAAATGATTATTTTCTTTCTGTAATATTTTCTATTAATGTGGTGGATTACATTGATTTATTTTTTTTATGTTAAACCACCCTTGCATTCCTGTAATAAATTTCACTTGTTAATAGTATATAATTCTTTTAATACGCTGTTGCATTTGGTGAGGTAGTATTTTGATGAGTATTACTGAATCTGTATTCATAAAGATTCTGTATTCTGCAATTTTCCATATCATAAATGTCCTGTATTTTCTAATTTCTTTTCTTGTCTCTATCTCACTTTGATATCAGGATACAGCTGGCCTTACATAAAAAGTTAGGGGGTGTGTCTCCTTTTGTTTTTTGTAAAAGTTCGATAAGCATTGTTTTGCATGTTTATTTATATCTTTGAAAGAGAAATTACAAGCAGGGGAGGGTGGAGAGAGAGAGAGACAAAGAATCTGAAGCAGGCTCCAAGCTTTGAGCTGTCAACACAGAGCCTGGTGTGGGGCTCAAACCCATGAACTGTGCCAAAGTCAGATGTTTAATGGACTGAGACACCCAGGTGCCCTGAGAATTATTAATTCTTTAAATGTTTAGTAGAATACACTAAAGAAGCCATCTGGTTCTGGACTTTTCTCCTTCAGAAAGTTTTGATTGCAGAATCGATCCCCTTACTTGTCATGAATTTGTTGAAATCTTCTATTTCTTCTTGAGCCAATTTTGATATTTTGTATAATTTACAATATCTAATTTTCTGACATACAATTATTCATAGTATCATATAACCTTTAATTTTCTATAAGCTCAATATTAATGTCTCCATTTTCACTCCTGATTTTGGTCATTTGTGTCTTCTCTCTTTTTTTTAATCTATCAGTCTCGATAAAGTTTTTTTCCACTTTGGTTCTCTCTCCAAGGAGCAAGTTTAAGTTTTATGGATTTTATTGTTTTTCTATTCTCTTTTTAGCTCATATCCATTCTGATATTTATTATTTTCTTCCTTCTGCAATATTTGGATTTAGAGTTCTTCTCTTTTATAATAAACTATAGCTTCTCAAGGTGTAAAGTTTGTAATGAGATTTTTTAATTTTTGTAATGTAGACATTTATGCCTATAAATGTCATTCTGAGGACTACTTTCACTGCATCCTGTAAGTTTTGGTATGTTGTGTTTTCATTTGCATTTTTGTATGTATTTTTTACTTCCACTCATTTCTTCTTTGACACATTGGTTATTTAAGAGTGTGTTGTTTTGGGGGTACCTGGATGGATCAGGTGGTTGAGCATCTAACTTTTGATTTCAGCTCAGATCATGATCTCATGATTATGAGATCGAGATTCTCAATTTCTTTCTTTCTTCTCTGCCCCTCCTTTGCTTGTTATCTCTCTGTATAAAATAAAATTTAAAAAGTAGACTGTGTTGTTTAATTTGCACATATGTTTCACTTTCTAATTTTCCTCTGTTATTGACTTCAAGCTTCATTCCATTGTGGTCAGAGAAGATTCTTTGAATCACTTCAAATCTTTTACATTTATTGAGGCTGATTTCTGACCTAACATATAATATATCATGGTAATGATCTATTTTCACTTGAGAAGAATATGATTCTTTTGTCAAATAGTGTGCTCTATATAAGTCTTTTATGTCTATTTGGTTTATGGTGCTTTTACAACTCCTCTATTTCCTCAAGATCTTCAGCCTAAGTGTTCTATCCATTATTCAAAGTGGTATATTGAAGTCTTCAAACTATTAATATAGAACTATCTGTTTCTCCTTTCACTTCTATCAATTTTTAAACATATTTTGGCTCTGTTTTATGCATATATATTCATAATTAATATATCTTCATGATTTATTGACCCATATACTCAATATTGTCTCATACAACAGGTTTTACATAAAGCCTATGTTTTCTAATATTAGCATAGCTAACCACATCTCTTTTGGTTACTGTTTGCATAGACTGTCTTTGTTCAACTTTTCACTTTCAAGCTACTTATGGGTTTGGATCTAAAGTAAGACTCCTGGGCACCTACGTGACTTAGTTGGTTAAGTGTCTGACTCTTGACTTCAGCTCAAGTCATAATCTCAGGGTTTGTGAGATCAAGCCCTGCGTCAGACTCTGAGCTGTTTTTCTCCCATCCACTCCCTCCCCACCTCCACCTCTTCTTCTGAGGCCTATATAAAAATTATGTTGGTTACTTGATGGTGTCCCACATGATCCTTAGGTCCCGTTCATTTTTCTTTCTTTATTCTCTCTGCTTCTCAGACACAGTGATTTCATTTCTTCCCTATTTAGTTTGATGACTCTGTCTTCTGCCTGCTTAAATATGCTCTTAAACCCCTGTAGTGAATTTTTCATGTCAGTTTCTGTTCTTTTTATTTTAGATTTCCAGTTGACTTCTTTGTATAATTTCTCTTTATTTCTCTTTATTGATATTCTCCTTAAGTTCATACTTTATTTTCCTAATTGCATTTGGGTTTTTGTGCTCATATTTTCCTTTAAATTTTTAGGTCTATTTAAGGCAATTAAAAAATTTTTGTTCGTTAACTTTAATGCCTGAGCTTCCTCAGGATAATTCTTGATAATTTATTTCTTTGATTGGTCATACTCTCTTTTTCTTATGGTTTGTAATTTTTTGTTGAAAACTAGACATTTAAATAATATACTGTGGAAACTCTGGAAGTCATATTTCCCTTCCCTGGAATTTGCTGGAGTTTTTTGATTGTTAATGACAGTAGTAATCCTTTTGTTTCGTGAATTTAACTGGTGTTGAAGAGATTGTATGGAAACCACTTTTTAAAGGATATATTTCTTCCCGCTATTTTTAAAGTCAAAAAATACTTATTGAAGACAATTATAAATGCTAAAAATATATATAAAGAAAGTTTTAAAACATATAATCTAACACACCCAGGCAAAATAATATTCAGCAGTTTAATGTGGTCCATTATTATGTTTGCCTCTATGTGTATATGTGCAACAAAGTTAGGATTTGACTGTTTATAGTAGCCTCACCTAACTTTATTATGTGAACACAGGCACAATGGTAACAGTTATGATCATTGTGATTTCATTTTTTTATTTTTTAGAGACAGAGACAGAGAGCATGTATATGTGCTTGTGCGTGCATATGAATCTAGGTAGGTGCAGAGGGAGAAGGAGAGAAAGAATTTAAAGTAGGCCTCACACTGAGCATGGATCCCCACACTGGGCTTGATTTCATGACCCAAAAGCAAGAGCCACACAGGTGCTCTGATAATTGTGTACGTAAATTACTACATATTTTTCTGTTTTATAGGTATGCCATGACTTATTTTTATATGATTTTTTCTCTGATAAGTATAGTTTTCATAAGTCTTTTAGTGTAGTCTTGTGATATATTTAAAATAAATTCTTATTAGTAAAATGATGTGGCCAGAAAGGAAAATATCAAATATTCCTTCATGAAGTTTTCACCAGTGTACTTGTTTCCCCAGTAGTTTAAATGTGACTAGAAACTCATTTTTATATTAGTAGTAATTTGAATTTGTAGAGCACTTTGTAATTTGTAAATTATCATCATATATTGATCCTCTTATATATGCTAAGAGGTAGGCATAACAGTATCATTATCCTAATTTCACAGTGAAGAAACTGAAAATCATAGATATTATATGATTTGCACAAATACAGATTATAAATTAGCAATTTAGTAGTCAAAGCCTTCCAAAGTTTAGTTTAACTGTTTTCTGACATATTTTTTGTTTCTTACAGTACACAAGTTCTGGATGTTTCAAGCATGGAAAGGATGTAAATGGAGAGCTGACTAAGAAAGGATGACACATTTAGCAACCTCAGTGTCACGAACTAAAAGATGTGAAAGTGATGGTCCTATTTTAGAAAAGGTAGTCACCAATTACAAAGAACTGAGGTTTCTAAATACTTGCTTCAAAAAAGAATTAGATACAAAGCTTTCCCTGTAGTTACATAACACATATGAATTAAAAAGATTTTTTTGAATTGGTAAGAAAAAGAAGTAACTATTTTCATGACTCACAGAACACCTTATTTATGTTCCACATGGATTTACTAAAACTCAGATGTGTCACCATGGGATGGTGGGCAAAGTGTTGGTTTAGCAAATAACTGCTTTAGGATCACAGCCAACTATAGTGATTGTTAATTCTCAATCACTGTCTAGCATATTCTCATTATTTAAGGGAATTCCATTTTTTCTGAAAAGTACAAGGTATATGTGATAAGATGAATAGTGCCCCCACACAGATGTCCAACTACAAATCCCTGAAAACCTATGAATATGCTACTGTACATGATAAAAGGAACTTTGAAGATGGACTCAAGTTAATCATATGAGGATGGGGAGATTACCCTGGATTATCTCAGTATGCTCAATTTAATAAGGGTCCTTATCAAAGTGAGGGAAGATGATTTTTGTCCAGAGCCTGAAAGAGATGATGTAAAGAAGAAAGCAAAGGTGAGAGGGAGGGAAGATGCTGTATTGCTGGCTTTGAAGATGGAGGTAAGGTCCTTAACCCAAGGAATGCAAGCAGCTTCCAGAACCTGGGAATGATAAGGAAATGAACTCTTCATAAGAAATGCAGGCCAGTAAGCCCTTTTTGACATCTAGAACTATAAGTTAAATAAACTTATGTTGATTTAAGCCAATGAATTGTGATGGTTTTTGTATCAGCAATAGAAAACTAAAACATGCTTTAATACAAATAAGTATCACATTTGTCCAAATTCAACGAGATTGCTTGGGGTGCCTGAGTGGCTCAGTTGGTTAAGTATCTCACTCTTGATTTCAATTCAGGTCATGATCTTATGGTTCATGGGTTCGAGTCCCGTGTTGGTCTCCATTCTGACAGTGTAGAGCCTGCTTGGGATCCTCTCTCTGCCCCTCCTTCACTCACGCTCTCTCTCCCTCTTTCTCAAAATAAAGAAATAAACTTTAAAAGAAAAAAGACTGCTGAATAAGATTTACTTGGATTACTCAATTTTGTAGAAAGGCAATTAGACAATATACAAAAAATTTATTTTTTCAAATAATTACAAATAATGTGTGTAGAAAAATTCTCAATGATGTATATATAAAAGAAGCATATAGAAGAAAATAAAATTGAATCTAACCTAAGCAAAATGCACACCTAAATAAAAAAACATATAAAGCCTAAATGTGTCAAAAACCTGAATGAAAAAAGGAACACTATAAAGTAAGTGGAAAAAATGGTGTTATCTTTTATTAAAAATAAACATTTTTTGCGATAAAACTTACATAAAATGCACTCTTTACATTGGTCAGTTTTAGCAAATGTATACACATGTGTGACTATCAACATTACCAAAGTTATGGAATATTTCCATCTGCCCAAAAATAACTCCCTTGTGGCCTTTCCAGTCAATACTCTTCTACTTATGGCCCAAGTCAGAATTTGATATTTATTTACACTATTTTTTAGGCTTCTTATTTCTAGAGTTTCATATAAATGAAAATATATCATGTTTACTCTTTAATATCTACCTTTGCTTCCTCAGAATAATGGTTTTGATATTCATCTATGTGCTTTGGAGTGTCAGGATATCACTCATTTTTATTGCTGCACTATTCTATTGTACAGATATACTAAAATTTGTTTATCCATTCACCTATGCTTTTGGATTTATTTCAGTTTAAGGTAATTTAAAATAAATATTCTATGCACACTAATATCCAACTCTTTGTGTGAATGCATGGCTCTTTCATTTATCTTGTTTAAATATATAAGAATAGATTTGCTAGATCATATAAGTGATACTGTATTATTTTTTAACTGAAGTATAATTGATATACAATATCCTAATAGTGTCAGGTGCACATCATAGGGACTGGATATTTTTATACATTACAAAATGACCCCATGGTAAGTCCAGTTACCCTCTGTCACCATACAGTTATTATAATATTATTGACTGTGTTCTCTATGCCGTACATTATATACCCATGTGTTATTTACTTTATAACAGAATTTTGTACCTCTTAATCTCCTTCATCTATTTTTCTCAGGCTCCTGCCCTGGTAATCAACAGTTGTTTTTTATTTTCCTTATATATATGAGTATGTCTCAGTTTTGTTTCATTTGCTCATTCATTTCTCTTTTCATATTACACATACAACTGAAATCATACAGTATTTGTCTTTCTCTGACTGATTTATTTCAGGCAGAGAAATATACTCTGAGACTATCCATTTTGTTACAAATGTCAAGATTTTGTTCTTTTTATGGCTGAGTAATATTCCATTGAATATATACACATCTATACACATTCATCTACAATGGACACTGGGATTGCTTCCATATCTTGGTTTTGTAAATAATGCTGCATTGAACATAGGGGTACATTTATCTCTTCAAATTGGTGTTTTTGTTCTCTTTAGGTAAACAGCCAGAAGTAAAATTGCTAAAGCATATGGTAGTTCTATGTTTAACTTTTTCAAGAAACTGTACTGCTTTCCATAGTGACTGCATCAACTTACATTCCAACCAACAGTGTATAAGGGTTCTCTTTTCTCTACATTCTCACCAACACTTGCCATTTTTTGTCTTTTTAATAATAGCCAATCTGACAGGTATGAGAAGATGTTTGCAAATCAAACATTTAGTTAGGGATTAATATCCAAAATATATAAAGTACTTGCACAACTTCTATTTAAAAAAATAACCTGATTAAAAAGCAGTCAGAGGACTTGAATAAACATTTTTCTGATGAAGACATGCCAATAGTCAACAGACACAGAAAAGATCAACACCACTAATCATCAGGGAAAAGCAAATCAAAACTGTAATGAGATGTCACCTCATACAAGTGCTGTTTCATTTTACAATAGAGTGTGAAAATATTTTCCAAAGTGGTTGTACCTCTCATAACAGTATTTGGAAATGTAAATCTTTCATTTAGTCATTCTGGTGAATTGTAGCAATAACATATTACAGACTAATTTCCATTCCTGGAATAAACTATATTTGGTTCTTGTATATTATTATTTCTTATGTTGCTGGATTATATTTCATAACTTTATTATTTTTTGGAGATATCAAAATGATTTTATTGTCGTATATGTACAAAATAGAATTTCATAGATGGACAATACAGAGAGAATTGTGGCTATATGGGGCACCTGGCTGGTTCAGTCAGTGGAGCAAATTGTGACTATGTATATCAACAGGACAATTTTTAAAAATTTATGTAGAATAACACAAATTAAAATACTGGTATATATGGGAGAGCTAGCAATCAGTAAACTAATGTATATTTCCTAACTTTACAAAAATTATTTAAAGTATATGTTCATGAGGGACATTGTCATGAAGTTTTGTTGGTTTGTTATCTTATCATGTGTCTGCCTTATTTTTCTTGTATTTTCTTTGATTTTAGATTCAGAGAAATGCTGATTTCATAAAATGAGTTGAATTTATTTTTGTCCTCCAGTTTCTGAAAAAATTATTATAAAAAATTTTTTAATTAATTTTTAAACACTGGTAGAATTCAGCACTGAAATTGACTCATTCTGAATTTTTCTTTGGGTGCTTTAAAAATAACTTCAAATACAATTGCTTCAATGCATGTAAAGCATTGTCTTTTATCTATTTCTTCTACAAAATATCTGTTTCTTTTTGAGAAGCTTTGAAGTTATATTTATAACAGAAATTCTCCATTTGATATGTTTATTAAATTTTTCAACATAAAGTTATTAATCCTTTATTATCATTGTAGTATTTATAAGACTAGTATTGATGTTTCCTTTCTTTCCTAGTATTCGTGATTTGTGTCTTTTTTTTTTTCTTGGTCAGTTTAGCTGGGGTTTACAAATTGTACTGATATTTTTGAAGAACCAATTTTTGAACCATTAATTCCTTAATTGCTTCTATTTTAACTGAGTTCTGTTTTTATCGTTATAAACCCCTTAAATATAGTTCCTTCAGTTTTAATTTTACCTTTCTAGTTTCTTAAGGTAGAAATATAAATCACTGTTTGTATTCTTTACACTTTTCCTAATAAAAGCTTTAAAGTGATAAATATCCTTCTAATAACTACTTTAGTTTTATTGCACAAAATAATTATATTTTGCTTTGTTTTAGTTATATATACTTTTTTTAATGTTTATTTATTTTTGAGAGAGAGAGAGAGCACGCGCGTAAGCAAGGGAGGGAGGGCAGAGTGAGAGAGGAAGACACAGAATTTGAAACAGGCTCCAGGTTCTGTGCTGATAGCACAGAGCCAGAGTGGGGCTCGAACTCACAAACCATTAGATCATGACCAGAGCCAAAGTCGGATGCTTAATCGACTGAGCCACCCAGGCACCCCCAGTTATATATACTTTTAAATTTATTTGTTATGTTCCCAAGTATAAAATTTCTTAATGAATTTCTTACCTGATCTTGATTTTTGGAAGGGGGATGTTCTATAAATATCAGGTAGGTTGAGTTGGTGGATATTATTTTTCAAATATACTTTTCCTAATCAATTTTCATTGTAATTAAGTTAATATGAAAATTTTAAATAATTGTAAATATGAATTAAATGTACCTTAAATTAACATATTATTTTAAATTTGTTTAATTGTAATACCAATTACTTAGAAGTAAATATTGAAATCTCCAAATACAGTTGGTAATTTGCTTTTTTCCAATTTCTTTTTGGTCAGCCCTTATTCCATGTGTTTAGAAATGTCTATTGGATGCATATACATTTGGATATATTTTTCATAAATTGAATGTTCTATTATTTAAATTTTCTTTCTCCTTGGTAATATTTATTCTCCTGAAGTCTCTTTTATAATATTAAGATATTGATTTAAGCTTTCTTATGATTAGGCATTTTATAGTATACCTTTTTGCAATCTTTTACTTTATATGTGTGGTAGGTGGAATAACGGTCCTGAGAAGGTAGCTCTGTCCTCTTATCTGGAACCTATGAATATGACATCTTACATTGTAAAGTTGCAGGTTTAATTAATTAAGGATCCTGAATTTCAGAGATTATTCTGGATTATTCACATCAATCAAATGTAATCACAAAGCTTCTTATAAGAGGGACAAAGGGAGCCAAATTCAGAAAAAGAGTTGAGGATGGAAACACATATTGGACTATTGTTCTTTGTAGAAAGAAGGAGCAATGAACAAGAAAACCAGGTAGACTCTAGAAGCTGGAAAAGGTAAGAGTAGAGAAAGACTTCTTAAATAAAAGTTCAAAATAAAATTTATAAAGCAAAATAAATGGAAGAGTTTGATGGTATAACCATTAAGTCTTTTTAATGCAATAGTTTGGTGTTGTTAAAACTAAACACTCATTCAATGAAGTTAACATGTTAAAAACAATTTTAGAGAATATATGTACATTTCTAAATCTGACAAGGCTTTAGGTGGAAATGCCATCTGAAAATATAAAGATTTCCTACAAATAAAACAAAAAAAGGCAAGACTATCAGTGAAAAAGAATCAACAAAAGTTGAAAACTGCAGACAGAGAAAAAACAAAAGGTTAAAAACAGTGATGGCTGGAGTGGTGGCTGGCTCAAGTCAGTTAAGCGTCCAGCTCTTGATTTTGTCTCAGGTCACAATCTCTTAGTCTAAAATCATCCAACTTGGGGCTCCCAGCTGATGGGGAGTCTGTTTATGATTCTCTTTCTTCCTCTTCCTCTGCCCCTCACCTAGTCATGCTCTTGTGAGCATTCTCTCTGTCTCTCTATCTCTCTCACACAAGAAAAATAAATAAAGACAATGATGGTTACTTTTATATATTAACTCCATTATCCATGAGTGTCTAGATTACAGATTTTTTTTTTTCTGGGTGTGTCTGTGAGGATATTTCTCAAAGAGATTAACATTTGAATTGGTGGACTCTGTAGACTGCCTTCCCTGAACTGGGTAAGCATCCTTCAATACCCTGAGGGTCTAAATAGAACAAAAGGTGAAGAAAGGAAGAATTTATCACTTTTTGCTTCCTGCTTGCTTGCTTGCTTGAGTTGGGATATCTCATCTTTTTTGGCCTTCAGACTAGGATTTATACCAATTGCTCCCTTGGTTCTCAGGACTCTAGACTTGGACTGAATTATACTACTGGATTTCCTGGGCCTCCAGGTTGCAGAGGGCTGTGGACCACGTGGGACTACACAGTCCTCATTATCATGTGAGCCTATTTTTCATAATAAATATAAATCCAACAAATTATTGATTCTCTTTCTCTGGAGAATTCTGACTAATATAAAAAGCATATGAAGAGGAGAGTATAATTAATTAGCAGGGATATCAAACTTAAAGTGAGCAAAAAATATTAGGTCTATTAAGCTTGTTAAATTTAGAAACTCAGTTTTGTCAACAGGTGATATAGGCTATAGGGAAACTTATGCAGTTAAGGACTATATATTGGCATTGCGATTCTGGAGAGCAATCTGGTACTTATTAGTCAAATTAAGTATTCTATGTTTCCATATGTATTATAAAGAATTTCTCACAAGGGTCCATAAGCATATATATATATAACAATATGTATACAGTTTGGTTCTTCTGTGAGGATAAGGGATTTTTGAATGCACATATGTTGGACACGCATCATGAATTCTTAGTCAGTGATCAGAAGACTGGAGAAGATGCATACATCGGAAAATAGATCTCACAAGTACAAGTATAAGCTGGTGTGTTAAAGTAAGACACAAAATAAGATGCAAAATTTATTTAAATTAAAATGTAATCAGACCAAATATATGCATATATTAGAAAAAGAGAGAGAGATGGACACAGAGAGAGAGATACAGAGATACAGAGAGATAAAAATATAAAGATATACTACTAAATGCTTAGAATATTTGCTATAGGGAAGTGGGAAATGTGAATCATCCCGTTTCCTTATATTTATATATGACTATGTGACAGTTCTAGCCAGTGGCGAAAGATATTGAGAAAGCTCCTTAAAAGGAAGCATAGTAAACTACTTTGCATTTTCTGTTGTTAGACATTCTCCTTCTCACCCTTTGGAATGCAGATGAAACACCTGGAATTGTAGAGTGATTTTTTTTTTTTTAATTTTGTTCATGAGAGAATGATAAAAAGAATTGCAGAAGCATTTGATATCTTTGTGAAACTGAATTAAAATAAACAACTGCCAACCTTCAGAAATCTTATTGCTTGTTAATTGCAGCAAACATAATCCTTTCTGAAACTACAAAAAACTAGGGCACATTGAGATACTCCTTTCAAAGACTACCTCAGGATCAGCATATAGGAAGAATTAGAATTACTGAGCTCTGCTATTTCCTTACACTGAAATTAAAGTGGAATGATCATGAGTTCTGAAGACATAAACTATGAGTTCAAATCTCATTCTTCTCAATTGTTATCTGTGTAACCCAAGAAAATAACATAAGCCACTTCTGCTTCAGTGTCTTCATCAATAATATAAGATAAATAGTACATCTTTACAGTTTTGATACTTAATAGAGATAATCCACTTAAGATGTTTGGCATTTATTCATTAAAATTTACTTTTGTGTTTAACAAATACCTTTCATTGTTATCAAGGGAACAATTCAAAAAGAGCAAGAAAATTGCCTCTGCACCAGGAAAGGGCCTCAGGTTAGTTATCTAACATAGGATTCAGGCTGACAGTGATGCAATGACCCTTTTCAAATCATGCTGTAGAAGTTAAACCACCATATGTCATCACAGATGGCATATTGGCAGGAGGGAGCTGTGATATTTCAGATGACAAAATAGAGTCAAAAGCACTGTAAAAGGTTAACAAGAAAGTCTAAAATTCTTGAAATGAAATCTAACATGATTATATATAAAACATTTCAATTTCGATGTTAAAAACAACTACATAGGATTAGAAAAGAAGCGGTTTCTTTGAAAAGTTTTGATACAAAAGGCCCACATTTGTATTGACCATGATATCAGTTTAAACCAATAAAATGATGCATATTAAGGTAGTGAGTTTAAGGTGGCTAATGATAGATGGCTGCATGTCTGTTTCTCTCTGCTCTCAGGATCTTATAAAATGACAATAAAAATGAACACATAAAAACAAATGAGACAGGAGACAGAAAAATGTCTGCCCATTCAGGAATAAAGCCAATCCAGAAAGTTAGAGACCAGTACTCATAGGTGACAACTGCAGTGGATAAGAGAGCTTCTCTGAATAACCAACAGAAGGGCAAAAATGTAGCACAAATAGAGGACGTGAGATTGGTAGCTGAAACGGGCTTGGTTGAAATGCTGAATATTGAATTACTCTGCCAGTCTAATCCCTACATTCTTATCTCACTTCTACCATTATCTCACCCATTTTGCAAGTGGAATAAAAGAGAACCACAACATTTTCACACCATATATTCTCAAAGGTCTAGTACTTAAAGAAAACAATTTCCTAAAGAGAAATTAGGACTGCTAAAGTGGACTTTGGACTCCTAGAGAAACATATATCCATGCTATAATTCCACCCAGTCTACAGATGAAGTCTGTGTTTTTGACATTGAAATAAATGCTTCCAGCTTCAAACCTGACACAAATTCCAAGAAAATTCAATAAAATTTCCCACTCATGGGATCGTCAAGAGAAAAAAACCTAATTCCATGAACAGAAAAGTACAGGTACAAATAAGCAGTTATACTTAAAAAAAAATTAAAATCAATGCCATTTCAAAAGTCTCTATATCACTGTGGTAAAAAAAAAAATCTAATTATGTTTTACTGTGACATATAGAAAATATTTATTCTAGTAATTATAATAAATGGAGAACATATGAACCCAATACCCATATTTAAAGAAAAATTATGCATAGCATAGCTCTGTTTCAGGTAATGGCTAGCTCATATCAGACTTATCCTCTTAGAAACAAAAGTTATATGTCTGAACAAAGTATTAAAGTCAACCACATGAAGGCACTGGAAAGTTGCCAAAACCAGGCTGAAACTACAAGGAAATTGATGACTAAATGAGAAGCAATGACTAGAAGCTGTGTTTTGTGACTTTTATCCAGAAGGAACTCTCCACTCAATTGGCTTGGTTGAAGGTGACATGAAGTCTTGTAGAAATTTGCTGCTTACCTGCTCATGAACTGAAAAACAGAGTTGGAGCCTCCATAGAGATGAAAAGTAAAGAAGATCTCAGAAAGGAAGAAATTGAAAACAATGAACCCCAAAATCTTTGTATAAAGTTCACTGAAAAACTCTGGCTGAATTCTGAACTATAGACACATGGAGAAGTTTCCAGAACTTCTTGAGGAATGCAACATCTGAAGGGCTAGAACTACTGAACTACTGTTATATGGTATAAGGGAGTAATATGTCTTGGTTAATTCCAGCCAAGTACACTATTTAGTAGAACAAAAATCAACACTCTTCAAAATGTCTACACTTTATCAATTTACAATGTCATGTATATAATAAAACAAAATTATTAGACATGAATAAACACAAAAACATTGACCTATGTTCAATAGACAAGGGAATCCATTGAAACTGACACAGAAATGACACAGATGTTAGAATTAGTAGACAGTGACTATAATGTTTCTTTCACAAATATGTTCAAGAACTTACAGATAAATTGTGTAATAAATCTATAATAAATAGAATGTTTCCTAAAAAAAGGAGGCAAATATATTTAAATTAAAAGGAGTTCTGGAATTAAAATTTATAAAACATGAAACTAAAGTTTTACTGGATGATAACTACAGATTAAAGTCAGAAAAAAGCCAGTTAAATTGAACATAGACCAATATAATTATCAAAATAATTATCAAATTATCATGATTATAATTATAATCAAAATTATCAAAATAGAGAAATAAGTATTTTTTAATTAAAAGATTCTCAATGAGCCATGCGATTATATAAACCATCTAGTATATATACTGAAGTGAAGTCAGAGAGAGAGAGAAAAAATATTTGGAGAAATAATGTCCCCAAACTTCCCAAATTTATTAACTGACATAGGTATTTACATCCAAGAAGGTCAACAAACTCCAGTCGGTATAAATACAAAGAAAATAACTTCTAGGGAAACAGAGTCAAATTTTCAAAATCTAAAAATAAAGCAAATATCATTAAAGCATCCAAAAGGAAGTAATATATTATATATAGGGGGATAATAATAAGAAAGGCAGCTGCTTTTTCTCTTCTTTTCTCTTTTATTTATTCTTTTCTTTTCTTTTCTTTCAACGTAGAAGATGAAAATAAAACAAATCTTGATAGATTGGGGAAAACAAGAAAAATCTGTTAACTCAAAATTCCAAATCCAGGAAATCTATCCTTCATGTGAAGGCAAAATAATGGCTTCTGTACATAAACAAAATATGATAAATATGCAGCTGGCAGAACTACACTGCCAATAACAGTATATAGGTTATTTAAGATGAAGAGAAATGAAACTAGATGGAAATGTGGATACTGTGGTTTGTAATATATGTATATGTTTTATACATGAAAACAATACCACAACAGAATGGGGATTGTATCTGTCTATGGCAAAGTTCTTAGATTGTATCTGTCTATGGCAATAGTTCTTTTATGTAAGAGACTAAGAATGCATTTTTTTAATCTCTAGAGAACTAAGTAAAATATGTAAGAATGCATAGATACTGAGTCAATGGAAGAAATATACTAAAATAGTAAGAACAAAATAAAATACTAGATTTACCCTAATAAAGATAAAAAAGAAGGATTAAATTGGGGGCAGCAATTGGATAAATAGAAAACAAATCATAAAATAAACTCCATCCAACAATTTATGTCAATATTTTAAACTTTTAAGGGTATAAGGAGTTATAAAAGACAGAATTAGAATGGATAAAAAAGCTAGAGAAGTTTATGCTATCTGCAGGATCATACTTTGGATTTACAAACTGATAGGATTAAAGCAAAGTAATGGAAAATGAGATCATACCCTGAACTAAAGTGAGACATTCAACCAACTGAGCTACTCAGGCACCCCATATAAATTACATTTTTTGTCAGAAATATTACAAAGAAAACTGAGGCTTATATGTGTTTCACTGTTGAGTTTTCTTGTTCATAAAATACCACCAACTTTTCAGAAAGTGGAAGAGAAACCTCAATTCATTTTATGATGTTAGTAAATCCTCATATGAAAGCCAGATCTATACAAGTAAAATAAATAAAGAAATATAGCATGTCAATAGATTTAAAACTCATGAAAAAAATACCAAAATCCATTCAGCAGTATATACAATGTAAATTAACTAACCACTAAGTGGCATTGGTTTCATGTATGCAAGATTGATTTTGAAAATTTTAAATCACTTAGAACCATTTACCTATTGAATATAAAGGAAAAAAATTATAAGATCATATCAATATATGAAGAAAATAATTTGACAAAGTTCTCATTTCCATCTATTTAAGTATCCCAGTAAACTGAATTAAAGGAAACTTCTGAATATGATTAAAGGTATCCACAAAACACCTGCAGCTACAACACTGACAGTCATTTTTAAAGGTGAAACATTAAATGCTTCCCCTAAATTCAGTTACAAGGCTCTAATGTCCATTCTCACCATTTCTACATAGCCTTGATTGAAAATACTAGCAATAAGGTAAGAAATATAAATAAAATTCCTGCAGCTTTGAAAAGGAAAATTTAACACTATTTCCATTTTCAGAAGATATGATTGCTTATAAAAAAATCTTTAAGAAATTAACAAACATTAAGAACCAAGAAATTGATTTACTGAGAATGCAGATACATTCTCAAAGGTAAAATAAAAATTTTGTGATATAGTAGTAACAAATATTGGCAAATAGCATAAAAACTAAACTATCTTTCAAAGTAAAAACTTAAAAAAACAAAGTCATTGCATATGAATACAATTAAAACATGCAAAAATTTTACAGTAAAAACTACAAAACTTGAGGCAAATTAAAAAAAAGGACCGATGTACTACAAAACTTGAGACAAATTAAAAAAAATGGACTGATGTATCATGTTCAAAATATGAATGTCTCAGTATCATTAGGAAGTCACTTCTCCATTATTTGGTCTATAGATCCAGTGCCTTCCAAATCATAACCCTGTTATGCCCAAATCGCGAGTCCCAGAGACCTCCAAGAAGCCGGCACCGATGCAAATACAAAAGGGTCTTTATTACAAGCTTGAGCAGGGGCTCACCAGCCTACCGGTGTCATGGCAGCAAGGTGAAGCCAAGAACAATAAGGAATAAGGGATGGGGGTGTTACAGTACATGTAGCATCATCACGTAAGCACCAATTACAATTGTACAGCACCGATGGTAACAGCTTTGACCATTCAGTATCAGTGAGGTGTTCATTACTTTTGGTGGGACCCAATCATGACTCTTGAGAATCCTTTGAAAATGACCAATTATGAGGTGAGTTCAAAGGCAAGCAGTGAGAAATTGGCTAGTTTATATCTGTAGTTCCCAGCCTTGGCTCAGACCATAGGAATGTTTCTTTTTACTTTTTGATTAGATGAACTGAGGGTGGTCTGAGGATGGCTTTAGCCTTGAACAGTCTCAGGGTTTTCCTGGGACTGGGACTGGGGCTACGTGCAGCCCTAGGTTTCTCTTAATGGAGGACTTAATTTCTGGCTCTTCAACCCCAGTAAGCTAATCATAGAATCTGACAAGCTGATTATAAATGTATATGGAAATTCAAAATATCTAGAAGAAATAAAAAATAACACTGCGCGTGTATCTGTATGTGGATACACAACCCAACAAAGAAAGAACGGCAAAAATATTGCATAAAATATTAACATAAAATTTTTTAATGCATAAAATTTATTTTAAAAATTTTCACATTTATTTATTTTTGAGAGAGAGAGTGAGACACAGCATGAGTGGGGGAGAGGCAGAGAGAGAGAGGGAGACACAGAATCTGAAGCAGACTCCAGGCTCTCAGCTGTCTGCGCAGAGCCAGACTCCGGGCTTGAACTCACGGACCGTGAGATCATGACCTGAGCTGAAGTTGGAGGCTTAACCGACTGAACCACCCAGGTGCCCCACATACATAATTTATTTTAATTGCATAAAATATTAACAATTGTTGAACCTAGGTAACGGTTATTTTCTGTGTTATTCTTGCTATTTTTCTCTGAGTTTAAAAGTATACCAAAATAAAAATTACTAAAAGAAAAGTAAATTCTGACTCAAGATCCTTTCTACACATAGTCTCCAAACTTTTTAACATTCCCTTGATTTTTCTTATACCAATTTTATAATATGTGTGTACGTTAAACAATAAAACTAGTAAGTTATTTAGTTTTGATTATTTCTAAAACTGAATTAATAAAAGTGGTTTCATATTACACTTTTGTCACTTAACATTATGTTTCTGTTAATGCTGACTTTCCACCTTATTTTTCTCCTATTTAAACGGGAAAAATCAGATTTATTTTCTCCTGTTCATTGACATTTGGGTTCTCTATTCTCTGATTAATTATAAACAACACTGCTATAACCTTTTTAAAAACGTCTTACTGCAATTTACAATAATTCTATACATAATACTTTAGAAGAATGTAAGTGGATCCTAGAGAATGTACTTTTTCAGGATTACAAAATAATGCAATGCTAATTCCTGAAGTAGTGATTCCTTTAGACTCCCATTAATAGATGTTACAAAGATGCAATTGCAGAGGATATTCAGTAAAAATTTCTAAGTAACTGGTTATCTGTCAGAGACCGGCTTCGGCTGAGGTCCAGGACTCCCTGGTGTCAGCGAGGGAGGGATGAGAGTGGCCCGAGAGTCTTTCGGTCACCAGGCAGGCATCTCCGCTCTGACTGGGACTCAACTTTATTTTATAAGTGTTTAGGGGATGGCACAGAAGTGGCATTTGCCTTAGACAATGATTTCTGATAACAAACTTCTTTGCTATGTAAGAATTTCCCAGAACATAGATTTGTAGAAGACTCATGCTTAACCTTTATCAATAGTGATTGAGGTAAGGGATTTAGATCTTATCCTATGGGGAAGAAGGTATCTTTAACATATCAGACAATGTTTTTAGCATAAAAGGGTGCGGTTACTTCTCTGTGAGCAGGGGTCAAACAGGTCTTTCAGGAGACACCTCTGCTCCCATAATCACAAAAGAAGAAGTTCCTCAATATATTCCTCCACAGGGAGCAATCAGCATATTCAAGGCCAGAATAAGTCACTCCAAGTACTTGATAACAAATGCCTTGGGGTGGGGGCAGCCAGTGCTCCAAGCAGGAACAATTGGGTGGGGGTGGATATCTGCCCTTAACTCTAAATTAAGTCTCTTTGTCTCAGGGCCAGACTCAAGCCCCCTTTATTATGTAAGTCTTGGATCTGCACAGCCCATAGGAAGAGCCTTTTAACAATCATCCACAATGTTTTCCTCTGAAATCTCTTTGGAAAAGGCAGGGACATGCTTTTCCTTATGAGCAATCTGTGTGGGGAATATCATCGGTCTGATCTGGAATATTGTGAAGGCTGTCAATATCCGCAGCCTCATTTCCAACATAAGCCAGTAGTAGCAGAAGGAGATACCGGTTTTCGTTTCTCATGGCAGGAGCTGCGCAAACGCTACCATTTCCTCACTGTGACTGTCATTCAGTGAGGCCATTGCGGCTCCCAGCAGTTATCCATTTAAAAGTGAAAAAATAAAGTTGCATCCTTCTCTTTCCTAGTACATAAAAATAACTGTCAAGTGGATTGAATACAATGTGAGTCTCAACTTTAAATTTTCAGAAGGTATAGTGCACGGACATAGCTCAGTTGGTTAAACATCCAACTTTGGCTCAGATCATGATCTCACAGCTCCTGGGTTCAAGTCCTGCATGGGGCTCTGTGCTGACAGCTCAGAGCCTGGACCCTGCTTTGAAATGTGTCTCCTGCTCTCTCTGCCCCTCCCCCTCTTTCATTCTGCTTCACTTGCTCTCAAGAATAAATAAACATTAGAAAAAAATTCAAAATGAATGAATGAATAAATAAATAAATAAATAAAATGTTCAAAAAGTAGTTTAGGTACATTAGATACTTAATATAATGTAATGTTAACATTAGGTATGTTTTTCTAATCTTGGAAGATAAATGAATTTGTTAATATGTTAAGAAGACACTAAATTTAAGACAATATTGATATATCCATCTAGTTTTAAATTGCAAACTTCTGTTAATCAAAATAAAATATAAAGCTACAAAGACAGAGAAATTAATCCATTACAGAAGAGAAAATAATGAACTAATATCAAGAACATATAAAGATTATCAGCAGATCAGTGGCTTAAATAAGGCAGAGGTTTATTTCTTATCACCTGACATTTAGGGATAAATAGGAAGTTCAGGGCCAGTAGAGAGTTTTGCTACATTCATCATTCAAGCACCCTTGTCTTTGCTTGTGCTATTGTTGCAGTCTCATTACCTGGCATGTTTTCTTACACTGAATCATTGTCCTGGCTGACTCACCAGCACACATGGTAAGTAGAAAACAGTAAAAGTAAGAAAAGTAAGCAATTCTCTTTTAGGGAAATGTAGAGGTTGCACACATCGTTTCCATTTAAAATTCTCAGAAGCACTAAACCACATGGCTACACTCTGCTATTCCATAGCGCATCTATCTCCCCTTTTAAACTTATATGATAAATAATTATTTAATATAATAAGGAAAAATGGATACTGGTGGAAAATCAACAGTGTTTGTCATGGCATTGGGCTTTGTGGTATCACTATGTTATTCTTGTTTAATGTAAAATATAGCCATTTCATCAGAGACATGGGTTATCTAATCAAAATAATTTTAATCAAATGTTGTACTTGCTATATAATAATGTGAAAAATCAATAATTGTAAGTCAATAGTACACGCTTGGGAAGACTACATTTTCCAATTGTTCATTTCAGGATTTTCTATATGCCTTCTATCTCAAGTTTATTCCTTTTATTTTTCATATAGACTTTACTAATGTCTAGTATTTTTGATATATAATCAAAACATCTTCTCATGATGATAATAGCTTTGTCATTCTTTCTATTAATTTGTATTTTTCTTATTGATTCACATTTCTATCAGGAACTTATAAGTTAAAAATTATAATATCTTACTGATGACTAGGATTTGAATGACTTGATTTGAATGACAACTTTAATCCTAATAATCCTTCTAATATTAAAGTCTAATTTCACTAAAGCTACTATAACTAAATAAATTTCATCCCAATTGTATTTTCTTGGAAAATCTTTTTCTAATATTTTTATCATTTTCATTGTAAGTTTTTATATGTAGCACCTATTGTTAGCCCACCTCTGCCAAAGGAGAATCACCGAGAACAAAGCCCACAAAACACAAAAGGAGTTGGTTATCAAGGTTTATTTTAGTCCACCCGGACCGGCCCTCCCAATCACCCAAGGAGTCCTCGGAAGAGTGCCCCACCAAGCCAAGGCTCAGGGTTTACATAGGGAGAGGGGTGAAGCCGGTGTACAGCAGGGAGAATTTCGCGGTTGGAGGTGGGGGTTGCTTAACAGTCACTTGAAGAACATGTTTGACAGTTCTAATCACAATGGTCACTAAAGATTTACATCTCAGGGACTTGCTGCAGCCAGGAGGAGCTAGGTTGCTCAACCCTTGACCTTTTACCCGAATAGAGTTTGAGATCAAACAATGGTTGGTATCCTCATTTGCAAGCCCCTCACCTTTTGGGCCAAGGGAGTTTTTACACTATAAAAGCTTAGCTGATTTTTATACAAAATCTGAAAAGCTCTTTCTCTTAACTGAGAGATTAGGTGCACTTTAATGCCTTGAAAATGATGACAATTTGATGTCATGCATTTTATTTTTAATTTTTATTTTCTCCATTGATTTTTTTCTTCCTGTAATATCTTTTGTTTTTCCTTGTATTTTTATCTTGTAATTTTTCTTTATCCTTGTAATCCTTGTAATTTTATCTCTATTTCCATTATTTTAATGGGTATTCTAAATTTTTACCATATGTTTGCAACAAAGTCTAAAGTTAATCAATATTTAACTCTTCTCACTATTAATATATGGATTTCAGAAGAATTTTTTTTATTAAGTTCCCCCTGAATTGTTTGCTCCTGTCAAACAAGTCTTATTTTCTAGTGTCATAACTTAAAATTTATTATCATTATTATTTCCCACAAAATTAAATTAGATTTATGTCAACATTTACTAGCTAATTTGCTAATGTTTCTCACTGTACCTTATGCCATCTGATTGAGCCCTTTGTTGGGAATAATTTTCCTTTTTCTTGAAATATATGGATTAGAAATTCCTGTAATAAATGAAAGAAATACATCACCATTTGTCATGAAATATAGTTTTATTTGAGATAGAATCTTTTTTTATTTTTATTTTGAGAGAGAGAATAAGAGTGCAAGCAGGACAGGAGCAGAGGAAGAGGAAGAGAGATAATCTAAAGCAGGCCCTAGAGCAGGCTCCACACCCAGTGCCAAGCCCAACACAGGGCTCAGTCTCACCATGAGATCATAACCTGAGCTGAAATCAAGATTCAGATGCTTAACCAACTAAGCCACACAAGGACCTTAGAATCTTAAATTGAAATTTTGTTCTTACCTTTGAGGATACTGTTTTACTTTTTCCTAAGTTTTATTATTGCTGATGTGAAATCTGCTGCCAGCATAAATATTAATCCTTGGCGATCCATCTTTAATCTTTTTAAAAAAGATTTATTTTTGGTGTTTTATAATTGTAATTACATTGTGGCTTTTTGTGGCTTGTGGTTTTCAGTGCATTTATCTTGTTTTATATTATTTTTCCCCCAAATGTATGTATTTATATCATTCATTTCTTCTAAAAATATTTATTCATAAATCTTTAGAGTATTAACTCTCCTCATTCTAATTCCCAATATATTCTCTGAATTTCTGACTTTATGTGGATACATATGTGATGAGCAGACTTCTAAGATGGTATCCATCTCCTGGTTTTTAAGCCCTATTTAATACCCCCTAGTTAAGTATGGGCTGCTTCTTATAACTTGCTTTTAACCAGCAGACTACAGTAAAGGTGGTGGGACATCAGTTTCAAACGATTGAGAATTTCATCTTGTTTGCTGTCTCTGTTGTTTTCTCAGTTGCAGGTTTTGATAAAGCAAGTTGCCTTACTGGAGAGGCTCAATGGGAAAGCAATTAAAAGAAGCCTCTGACCAATGGCCGGTGAGGAACTGAGGCCCTCAGTCTAAAAACTAAAGGTTTTTAGTCCTGCCAACAATCCTAAGGAAAATAATTCATAAATTTGAAAACTGTTTAAAAAAGGGAACATACCAAACATTTACCTGGTATTACCAACTGTACTTCATGGAAACTAATAGACCAAGAAACCTTTTAAATTACAGATGCGTGCAGTATCCAATAAGTAAATAAGGTATGTAAAAATTTTATTTATGCTCTCTTAGCTTTTAACAATGTAATGGAGTTAAGCAGTAGTCATCAATGGCAGCTACTATTACTGTAGCAATTAGACATCATTCCAAGTAATTGAAAAGACTCACAATGGCCTACCATGGTATATCTAATTAATGCTTTTATAAAGACCAATATACCAGGAGAAAAAAAGTCCAGACACAATTTCAGTTGCAGTCTTCAATGTCCTTTTTCAGGTGTACCAGATTCACTTCTTTAGATTATGAACTGCCAAGATATATGTGAGATATGTTGGTCTCAGGAAAGCTAAGTCACATGTTTACTGAGGAATCTACTATACCTTAATGGTCACAGAGACAAAATCAAGGTGTATAACTAGACAAATCAGTCATGATCTTCAGTCTATACACTTAACAGTTATCACTGTGGATAAACTGGCACAGAATCCTTCCAGGTAAGTGTTGAGACATTAAATAGTTCAACTATTTAGCTAGCTAGGGCATTTCCTTCTTATATTGACCAATAGTCATTAGTATGGCTCCAGACATCCCTGGAGATAGAGTAGAGTTACTGCCAACGGCCATATAAACCAGTTGCAATGTAGAGAATCTAGTCACACAAGCTGTAAACATACTAAACATTTGAGATATTTTGAACACTGGTTGGATATGTATTGGTATTAAGGAGTTATTATTATTTGTTGTTGTGCTACTGGTCTGATTGATATTTTCAAGTGTCCTTTTAAAATAGTTACAGGTAAAATTATGACATTTAGGGTTTAAAAAATAATAATCCAGTAACAATCTCAGAGCACATGGCGGGATGCAGTGCTAGGGAGACATGTAATTTATCACATACCCAGTGAAAGTGAAAGGAGGGGCTTTTAGGAATTTTTCTGGGACAACATGTATAAACCTAGTATGTCTCTGGCAAAACAGAAGGTATAGTGGCCCTACACACTATATGGCATCCATCCATCCATGTAAATTGACTTAAATAGAACACTTTGTAAATAAATGAATAAATTCATATTGATTTGGTCTGGATTTAATTAAAATATTTATGACAGAGACAGCTTAAGAGAAAGTGAAAAAGATTCTGATAACTGCTACCCAGAAACCAAAAGATTGAGATTAAAAAAATGAAATATTATTTTATACTGATTATTTGATTACCCAATATATTCACTTATGCTTAAAAATAAAAATGTACTCCATGACTACCAAATTAAGTATAATTTCATTCTTTTTTTTTTTTAATTTTTTTTTTTATGTTTTATATATATATAAAAGAGAGAGAGACAGCGTGAGCAGGGGAGGGTCAGAGAGAGAGGGAGTCACAGACCGAAAGAGGCTCCAGGCTCTGAGCTGGCAGTCAGCACAGAGCCCGACGCGGGGCTCGAACCCACGAACCGCGAGATCATGACCTAAGTGAAAGTCGGACACTTAACCGACTAAGCCACCCAGGCGCCCCAGTATAATTTCATTCTTGTGGAAATCTTGTGGGATTTCATCTGGAGGTTTCTGTATAAAACAAATAATATTGTTCAGTAGATACACTCTAGCAGAGAATATACTGGAGGTTACTAGTTCAATTCTTTAGAGAGAAGTATGGTTAGTTATGATAAGAAGTTCAAGATAGGTGGAAATGCTTTGGGTAAAAATCCATCCATTACTGTTACACATGTTATTATACTGAATGATGTCTAAAGTCACACTGAAAGTCTGTATCAATATCATTATGTTGATTAAAAATCATTAAATACCAATTTTAAAGATTTAATAAAAATAACTAACAAAAAATAACTAACATGTTTGCTACTTTATACTTTACAAAATACTTTCACATGCTGCTGAGTATTCCTGATTATTACTCATATGAATATTTAAATGTAACTTTTGTTTAATAAGTGAAAACATTTAGGGCAAATATATATATATATATGATAACTTTATCATAACTTAATATCTATTACATTTTTAGGGGATGGTTTGTCATTTTAAAAAAAACCGTGCTGTTTACTTATTTTCTCTCAGCTTTTGAAGTTGCAAATCAGATGAAAGCCTTTCCTTTGGAAAAAAAAAAACCAAAAACCTGATGCAGGCCATCTGGCCAATTTTAGTTCTCCATCCCACAAGATAAAGTCATTGATGTAGAAGGGTTTATGTAATCTATGAAGGATAAATTACAGTGATATTTTTTCAGGGATGACTTTGGGAGAGTAACATTCTTCTTTTGATTTGGATATGAACTGAGGAACAGGCAAATCACTTTTGTTACACTATGTGAAGAAATTTTCTAAGAATGAAATCTAAAAAGGAAAGGTAATTATTAAATGGTAAATAAGATATTATTAAATACTGTCAGTTTTACCACTGAATTCTGGTGGACTCCTTAAACTACCTATCAACTTCATTAGTTAATAAACTGTGTTTAAGTTCACTTCAGTTTAATTTCTATAGTCTCTGAGACTTGTCTGATATATTGGACAAGAAGAAGTTCAGATCATCTGTGAGACAGACTTCTAGTGTACCTGCCCATGAATGGAACTATTCTGATCTTGACTTTTTAGAGGTTTTCTCTATCAGAGCTATCATCCACTTGATGTAGTTGCCATTTTCCACAGCAAAGACCATTGGTGTTGGTTGGCTTATCAGGGTTCACAATTATAGTCATCCCTTCACCCTCCAGATCTATCTTTCCAAATCATTACCTATCATTCAAAGCCCATAATTATTCTTTCCTTCTCATCCATCTTCATTTCATGATGATTTCTCCAGCTTTGTTTTACAGTGATGGACTCTAAAATGCCCCCCACCATGATACCCATGTCCTGATGGTAATTCCTTTATATAATCCATAGTCCTTAACTGCCACTGTATCTTACTTCTAACTAAAAGAATATATCAAAAGGTGATGAGATATCACTCTTGTGATTGCATTACATTACATAAGATTCTGTTTTGCTAGCAGACCCATGTTACAGACTCCTTTCTTCCTAATTGAAGTTAAGTGTTCATGTTGGAAAAGTCCACATGATGTGGGATTTCAGCACCATCTAAGAGCTGAGGACAGCCTCAACCCAACAGCCAGGAAGAAGCTGAGGCCTACAGTAGTACAGTTGCAAGGAAATGAATCCTGTCAACAACCAAGTGAGCTGGCAGTGGATTCTTCCCAAATTGAGCCTCCAGTTGAGAATGTAGCCCTGCATTACTTTGGAACATTTTGATAACCTGAGACCTGGAGAAACCATTAGATAAAAGTACATTGTTTTAAGCTTATAACTTTGCTGTAATGCTGTTACCCAGTAATATATAATGTAGTCCCCATAAAAAATGTCATTTCAACCACATTTTTAGTTAGTAATATGCTTAAGGACATTTATTGATGCACTAAGCTTTCTTATGCCAGCTTTAAATTCGTATCTATTTACCTCTCTTCTCTGAAAAACAATGTAAATTTTCAAGAACAAGGATTATATGTTCTACTTATTAATTGGTAACAAGCTCTAAAATGCTGAATAGTTTTATATTATAAAGAGGTTTTGCATGTTTATGCCATGACTTATTGTTTCATGTATAATAGCAGATCTTTTTGGCTACTAAAGAAATGAAACAGCTTGATCATAAAAGAAAATCCTACTTTTGTTTTTCTTTTTTGAGTCTTAGTTTAAAAGTAAAATTGCAGATGTTTCATGGGAAACTTTGTAATATAACGTTACAAGTTCATTATACAATGCATGCTGAAGCAGAATTCTGAAAATAAACTCAATGACCCACACTTGTATAATTCTTCCCAGGGAATGTGGGGGGGGGTGATACATGCATAGAAAAGGATAGCACATCTGTGGTTAGGTTATTTTATTTGCAAAACTGGCTTTTTAAAAGGGAGATCATCCCAGATGGATTGGCCAAATCAGGTGATCCCTGTGATAGGCAGAATTCTAAAGTGAAGGCAGCCTGGCAGAAGGGCCGCAGGGGGATAGGGATCTCAGAAGAGGGTAGAAACGGCTGAAACTCAGCTTTGACCCCTTCCCAGCATGCAAATCAAATCTCGCGGGGACTCACAGCACTTGCGGGAAGGAGATGGAGTTCTCAGGTGAGCTGCGTTTGGAAGTCCTGCCTGCAGAAGCCCCATATGCCCCACACCTGGACAGGGCGTGCGGGTTCTCGCTCAGTCTTGGTTTGGAGCAGGCCCAGTCAAGGGTCAAGGGTCAGGGGGAAGTGGGTGGTGTGCGGGGTTAAGCAGCGGCAAGCTGAGAGCAGGAGCTCGGAGGCCCTGGGCGCTCCAGCAGGCGGTGGCTGTACTGGACTGGCCCTCGCGGGTTTGGGGAAGAAGTTGAGGCTTTCAGGAGCTGTGAGTGAACCTCGACTGACAGCCAGAACGGAAATGGAGACCAGCTTACAAGCAGCAGAGAGCTAAATTTTGCCAACTATCCGAGTGATCCTAGAAGCAGATTGTTCCTCAGAGCACGCAGGTGAGAACACCCCAACAACTTATTTCAGCTTTGGAAGACCATAATCCTACAGCCCAGCTGTGCCGTGCCCAGACTTCTGCCCTACAGAACTGTGAAGTAGTGAATGAGTGTTGTTTTAAGCTAGTAATTTTGTGGCAATTTGTTACACAGAAGTACAGGATAGGGAAATTGCAGGGACACATATTTCATAGACATTAGCACAAGTACTACCTTCAATCAGTGGAGAATAAAACAGAAAAAGAGAAAGAGAGACATGGAATGTGAAAGTGCATGCTAAAGAAAAAAAAAGCAACATTGGTTTGATAATGGAAAGTCACAGATAAAATATGAAAATCAGGGAAAAGGTCAGTCAGAAAGAAAACATTGATGCACATCCATTATGAAGAGAAAAAAGATTATTACTCTGAATGTGCAGTCATACACACAAATAGAAGTTTATGCAGATTGAAGTGCAAATGGTAACAGCATGGCTAAAATTGTCTGGAATTTTAATTTAAGTTTTAAATCATGACTTTCCTCCATTTCCAAAAAGACCAAGAGTATCTTTGCTTTCCAGTGGTCTCTTACCTATCTAGTAGAGATGGATATAGGTTCTCCTCCACCATAAAGCCATCCCTTACTATATTTTAACTTTGAAATATACCCAATAAATGTTTGCACACCAAAGTGTTAATGACTGGCAAATGCATTAAATTCAATGGGGAGATTTTATATTTGCTAGAGCAATATGCCTTAAATTTCAAATTATTAATCATATCTTTTTAATCCTCCTAACAGTCTGGTAAGAATTTTTGTACTATATGGTGTTAAAAGAAAACATTCTATGGATATCTCATTTCCATACATCTTGTTAGCAGACACATTGACAGCTTTTGCTCCAGCATATCTTTTCAGGAGTGCTTATATAGTGAGCATCCTTGGAAGGCTGAGATAGTATCTCCTTCCAGCATAGAGGGTGAGGATTTTTGCTATGTAAAACAATATATATAATGTCTCCTTCTGTGGAAAAATCTATGAAAGTTTGCCTAAAGCCAAATATAAAAGATCAGTGCCCTCTAATCTCTGGATTCTTCAGCTCTGAGGCAAAGCCACTGGACTTGAAACTTCAGCCTCTTGAGACTTAGGAGCAGAAGGTATCATGGTAAACATGAAACCCATGTTGGATGGTGTGCTGGGTGTAATAAACCCTCCTTTTCCCTGTCTCACAAGGCTCATATCTTTTGTCAGCATCCATGAAAATGTAGAAGGCTAATTAGATAGCAGCAAACAGGATAAATTTTCAACCATTTATAATCGGTGACAGAATTATTGACCTGCTTAACACTGAAATTACACAAGGTGAGAAACTTTGAGATAGAATAAACACTTAGAAAACAAGGACATAATTTAAGCTGAGAAAGAAGACTAGTAATTTGCCAGCCACCAGGACTAAAATGCCATGTTATGTAACAGTGAGACAATCTGGTTGGGGCACTAAAACCAAAGAAGCTCAACATAATAAAAAATGTAATTACAATTACAAATTTGCATATGTATATCAATTTTTCTCAGGGACTTTGCTGAATCCCACCCTATTTTCTGACAAGCTTAATTTTTTTTAATAGTGTCTCATTAATCACAGAAGGTAAGTGGAAAATGTTATAGTCCCATTGAGTGAGAAAATTAGCTCAAGTCTGTGAATTGCTTTAAGCTCTTAAACCAAAAACTGTCATTCAAATAGATAGGGGTTAGTCTGTAATTTGTTTGTTTTTAATAGATGGGAGAGAATTCATAAAAACAAAACTGATAACTCCATAGCTCCACTTAAGTATTTGAAAGAAATTAGATCAGTTTTGTAAATGAGAAAGCAAAAGGGAAAATGCACCTTAGGAAAATAGTATGTTGAAATGGCAAGTTGAAATAACTCAGCAGTTCAACTGATTAAATATTCAGGAAGGCAAAGTATACTTCAAACTGGACGGCCTGCAGTCGTAAACTTTCTAAACTGCTATTCTAAACTTTCTTCCTCAGACTAGATGCATATACCATTAGCAAATTTTACACATTCCCATAGCAAGGTCTTAAGTATTGTTCTTTCCATTTCTGACTGTAATTTCTCTTTCCCTATTATATACTCTCTTCAAGTCTGCATGATCTTTACGTTCCATCTGAACTAGGGAAATCTGGTATAGATTGGCGGTTCCAGCCAGTAATGTGCTAGAGCTGGCTTGCAGCAGCTCATAAATGCTGATTGTACAACTCTTCCCAGCATTGTTTTATAATTTCATGTTGGTAGCTTTAAAATGGCCATAGTGGGAGTATTTGTGCTATGTATATTGGCAGATGTTACAAATAGGAGTTTTTTTTTTTTTCCCCACTACAAAGAACTGATTGTTAAATATTCTATCTAGCATATATGGATTCTAGCCTATAGCAATCTTTACTTTGCTAAGACTAAGTGTTGCAAACTCTTCTGCCTTTAGGTGTAAGGCACATAAATGAGTGAAATACATTAGGTGTAGTTAAAACTAACACCACCAAGTTTATTGGTTAGGACACATGATTTATGATGGTGTTAGAATTTATGTTTATATGAAGAGACTTGCTACTGGAATTCAGATAATTATTGCTCCATGGAAATGCTGGCAGTGTATAGCCACAGCTATGGTTATATGCTTGTTCATTTTTAAATTTATAACATTATGTTTTGATATAGTGTCAAACATAAAAAGTGCAAAAGTAGTTCAAGTAATCTCATTACTTTTTAACCAAATTTATCAGTTGTTTTTATTTGCCTTTCTTTATAAACCCATCATATATGTTTGTATATGTATTCTATATAATTTCACTATATTTTATATTATGTATATATGTAAATATTACAGATAGAATTTTATGGTATTAGTAGAATGACAAAGATTTTTTTTCTGATTCATTTAAAAGTTGGAAACACTTGTTTCCTTTACGCCCAAAATTTCACTGTTATTTCCTAAGAACAATACTGTTACGTTGTAGAAACTGAGAACAGCTATCAAAATGAAGAAATTTGACATTAATTCAATTTTACTATCAAATCCAAAATCCATATCCTAATTTAATCAAGCATATCCTTTATACTTTGTAAAGTATTCCTTTATGGTTATTTTGGTGTTCCTTTTTTTTTTTTTTTTTTTAAGGCTGGGGTCCAATTCAATGTCAGGTACAACATTTAGTTACATTAATCTCAAAATTAATTTATTAATCTAGGAATATTTATTAGCATTTCTGGTCTTTTTCTGGGCTTTAGTTATCCTTAAGAATGCATGCTTTTTTTTTTAAGAATGGATCTCAGCTTTTTTTTTTTTATAATTTAGGGCAGGAAGTATAAGATTATTGAGTGATATTGTGTATACTTAATCAAGCCACTAGATTTAACATTTATTGATGATTGTGTTGTCTTATATCATTAGTTAGGTCTTCCAGTACAATAAATATATTCTCTTAGTGGGAAAAAATATCCAATATTTTACTATTAGAGATTTTACTTATAAAATTTTGTTCTCTTGTTAAATCACATCAGTAGCTTGAAATTGATTGGAATATTTACACCACGGACATTGGAAATACTACAGTATAAGTTTTTATCCTCAACAGACAGACCGCTTGCAACTGATTCCATCTCCATTAGTTTTTTGGGTTTTTAAAATAAATTTCCCTTAATATTTTTAGGGAATTTTTTAAAACATTTTATCAAACTTTTTTTTGGCCCAATTTTTTCTCTCTTTTTTTTTTTTCTTGTTGGAAGTGATAATATGTATGATGGAATATTTTGTATTTCCCCTGGTTCACCGAGACTCTGTTCATTTTCTCCCAGTTTTTTTGGTGTTTTTCTTTTTACTGTTATTTTTTTTTTACTTCTGTTCAACCTATCCAGTAATTTTTAATTTTAGGTATTTACTATTTACTTCTAGAAAATCTATTCAATTTCCTTTATAGTTTCCATTTCGCTACTTACATTTTTCTTCTGTTCATTTATTAATAGCCTATCTCTTCTGAGTTCTTGATCGTGTGTATAATAGCTTTGTTAATGTTATTCTATGCTAATTCCAACAATCTGTTATCTCAGGGTCAGTTTCTATGGACTGCTTATTTTCCTACCAGTTAATGAGTTACATTTTCTAGTTTCATTGTCTATCTAGTAAATTTTCATTCATGCAGGAAATTGTTTCTTATAGCCTATTATAATTATTTATGGTAAGAGGACACGTTTAACACTTCACACTTTTGTGGTATTCCGATAAAGGTCACATATCAGAGCTTACCAGGTATGGCTCATTGGCACATTTTTTTAGCTGCACAAGGTTGTTAGGTGTGGTGTTTTAATATTTAAAAACTAGATGTTAGCATTTAAGTCCCAAAAGAATTTACTTAAAAATTCAAATATCTAGATTCTAGGACTGCCTTATTTAAACATGAAAATGTAGGGACACCTGCATGGCTCAGTTTAGGCATCTGACTTCAGCTCTAGTCATGATCTCATGGTTCGTGGATTCAGGCCCTGTGTCAGGCTCTGTACTGACAGATCAGAGCCTGGAGCCTGCTTCAGATTCTGTGTCTCTCTGTTCACTCTCTATCTTGTAAAAATACATAAAATGTTAAAAAAAAATTTAATGAAAATGTAAAGTACAGTGCAATACTGATACTTCATCACAGATATTGAAATAGTTTTTTATATAGCAAAAAAAAAATTCATTACTAATTCCTTTTAGGTAGGTCTTGAATTTATTTATGATACTTAAATATCAAATATTGTGCCAGTAAGGCAAGTGCATATTTTCTTATGACAGTGCTAAATATTTTTTTGTTCAATTGTCTATTCTTTTTTAAGTCTTTTTTTTTTTTTTTGGTTTATTTATTTATTTATTTTGAGAAAGAGAGAGAGAGAGAAAGTACAAGTTGGGGAGGAGCAGAGTAAGAGAAAGAGAGAATCCCAAGTCAGGCTGTACACTGTCAGTGCAGAGCCAGATGTGAGGCTCAAACTCAAAAATCAGGAGATCATGAACTGAGCTGAAGTCAGATGCTTAATCTACTATGCCACCCATGTGTCCCTCAATTGTCTATTATGACTTGGAAGTTCTTAAAATATATTGGAATTAGAATATTCTTTAGATGTTGGCGTTTTTCTACCACTATCTTTGCAGCTCATTCTGCTCGTGTAATATGGAAAAGACAACAAAAATTACTTGGTGCTCTTTAATTTACAATCTTATAAGTACACCTCTCCCCTACATACCCATCAGAAAACACTAAAATGCTCGTATATTATTCTGATAATTCAGCTCTAAGGGTAGGGATAGATTTCTACATAAATTATATGAGGAATTACCTCAACCACTTGCTTGTGCCAAGCTTCACAAGGGTCCGTGTTGGGATTTTAGCTCTCCTTCCTGGTTTCCATCCAGTTAGCACATTGTTAATCCTCAGGAAATCTGCCATTGTGGAAATACAGACAGAGTGAAGGTTCAGAAAAACCCTAGAACCTCTTTAAAGCAGGTCTTGGTTTAGAAAGGGGAATATTATAAATTAAAACAAAACAATGAACTTAAGTTTTAATGGTTTATATGCCATTTGCTGGCTAAATTAATTCAAACACATCAACTATCTTCTCTGAATATTATTTCCCTATTGATAAATTGTATGTAATAGTACACTCTCTGTTACCCTCACAGACTTAACATGAGAAGGTCACATAAAGATGTTTAAGTACTATGAAAGGTAAAACATGAGTACAAATAAGTGTATACCTGTAGCCCAAAGAATAAGAAAGAAAGGTGCCTGAGAAGTATGCTTTCAAGACTGCCAAAAAATCCTCCTTTATATACATATCAGATCTATTAAATATGTCAATCACTTTTCCTGAAAGTGAAGTTTTATTATTTCATAGAGAAATTAGATTAGGTGTGTATATATAAGTAAAACTCACCTAGGAATGAGATTTAGTGACTGATGTTGACACTTAAATTTTAATGACAGTAAAGACTCTCCTGTGAGTTACTTTTGTTAGTGGAAAAGTAAAAACAAATAGTAGAGTGAGCTGAATTGTATGTGGTTTGCCTCTGTATTTAGGTTTTCAACTGACTGATTGATCCGGCCATATGGTCAAGCAGAAGGGCAATGGAAAAGAGGCCTATCAAAAGGATGCTCATATGGGGCACAGCCCTATGAAAATTACTATGAAAATTTAAGAATTGGATTAAAGTAGGACTCCAAAGTAGTACATGCCCATGAAGAATCTCTTCCAGGACCAGAAAAAGATTAGAACTGGTGAGTGGATAATCCTGATGTGCTCATTTGAGGTGGGCACTTGGGTTCATAAAATTAAGGCTCATTAAGAGGATGCAACAACACAGAGATTGGCTGAAATTAGCTATATTCCTCTTGCACCTTCTGAGGCACAAAATGCCAATAAGATCTGTTCTGTCCATCAACAAGAGCTGGAGACTGCAGATAGCTATGGGATAGACAATGCTGAGGGAAGGGGAAGATCCCACGCATAGATGGCTGGTTGAACGCATGCTGGTAGCCCTGGGAGTCTATAACTGGGAACTGACAGGAATAAAACTCAGGATGGGGCTTTACTTATGCAGAGTTAGATGCTCAGTATGTTATAAAAGGACTGAAACAAAAGATAGCTTACCAATTTGGACAACTGAATCACATTTTCTTTGAGCAAAGAACATCCTTTTATCTTTACTGAGAGGAGAGAACTAAAATGAACAGTTAAAGCATTCATTGCCTAAAACTGGGAAAGACAAAAGTATGAAGGGCTGGTTTAGTCACTTTTACAAGGTTATGCCTACACTCAACATAAGAGGAGGGTTGAGGAGGGGCCTCACCAGATAGTTTCCTTCACTTCTCTGGGAGACCTGGGGATGAGGAGGTGGGGTGGGAGGCTGTTATGACAATACCGTTTTTCTTTTCCCCCAGATCACCTCAACTTTCTTATTTCCTATGTGATGCAGTGGTCCCAGGACCCAGACTATACCTGTGTGTGCCAGAGCATGGATAATTCCTAAGCAAGAAACTGTAAGTATATCTTTAATTTTTATATTAGAATTCATAAGGACCTGATGGAGTGAGTTTTACCCTCATTCTATCTGGCACAATTGCAGTATGCAGTGAATCCAGCCATGTTATCTTATGATCAGTATAGCCCACTATGAAAATCTGAGTAATACTGCCTTATATATGAACCTATCCTGTGTGAATAGGAGTGGATTGAGGGAAAGACACATACTAGACTAGTAGTACTCCTGACAATCTGAACCAGCAAAGACGCTGACCCCAATAAACCTTCCAAACTTGGAACATTTTGGATACAATTGGAGAGAAAAGGGAAATGTAGCTGAGGGTAAAGGAATAAATAAATGGGTTATGCAATTACAGCAGTCCAATATTGCAGCTGATGCCTCAGAAGGGGTTGAGAGCAAGATATGTTAGCTCAATTATATATACTAGATTTCTGAAAGGATAAAACCACATGTTCCTGAGACCACTTATGCTTTTGGGACCTGCCAGTATAAAATAGAAGCCTACAAATTTGAGTGGCATCACCTAGGAGATAGTTTAGTGTTCTAGTATAATAATGGATTAGACTAATTGCTAATGACTGAGTGGGATTCTAGTATGTGCATATCTTTTGACTCACTTTTCAGGTTATGTCTACTGCTGGAGTGGTATTGGCCTACCACTGGCATTGTTGGCAAAGTTACAAGACTAATATTGATGGTCAAATTTATAAGGAAATTGAGTTAAGACTCCTGATGATGCAGTACTAATGGAAAATGGTCTAAAGAAGACAGGATTTAGCTAAAAATTTTCATGCTAAATTGTTCTGAAAAGTTAATGATAAGGTATGAATAGTGGTAGATCAGGAAACAAAAATATGAAAATGTGGGTAATGACTTTATAGTACAGATTAGTTGTTTCTTTAAATCTATTCCTACCCCACACTGGCTCATCCAAATGGTATGCATATTCATCATACTGTAGCTGAGTCTATATTCATTATATACTAAATGTAGATGCCCAGACAAACATAATTGTTTTTGCTATAATAGAGACTTGGTTTAAGCGTCCAACTCTTGGTTTCAGTTCAGATTGTGGTCTTCAGGCTGTGGGATTGAGCCTCATATGGGGCTGTGTGCTGACCATGGAACCTGCTTGGGTTTCTCTCTCTCCCTCTTCCTCTGCCCCTCTCCTCCACTCACGTTCTCTCTCTGAAAATAAATAAACAAACATTTTTAAAGAAAAAAATGAATTTAATCTTGTGCACAGAGGTCCGGCCTTTATTCTCATCTAGGAGGTAATCTTCATTTGCCTTCGGTTCTTGGCCTAGCAATATAGGAAAAATATGAGATTGAATTGGGGCAGGCTATGCCAGAAAGATTAAAAATGTGATTTAGGGTGAGGGTTTTGGATCAACCTAGTATCAGTCAACCTGGAGACTGAGATCAACTATATGAACAATTAGTCAATCATGTCTACATATTTGGGCCCATAAAAACTCTCAAAATTAAGATACCAAGGCTCAAGTAAGCTTCCCGGGTTGGTGATACTCCATGCATATTGTCCTATATAAATGGTGGAAGAGGTCAGTAGAAATTCTGCATTTGGACTCTCACTATGCTCTTCTTCTCTTGGCTGATTTTAATCTGTGTCCTTTTCCTGTGATCAGCCATAACTACAAATGTAATAGGCTTCATTAAGTTCTGTGAGTCATTCTAGCAAATTATCAAACCTGAGGTAGTTTGGTTCAGTTCTTCTGCCTAACCCCAAACTTCCATGCCCAAACTGAATGTGGTTTTGGTTATTGTGCCCTGAAATTTTGTAGTTTGTCTAAACTCATCTGAATGTGCCATCAAAGAATAATTTAGTTAGTTGAGTCAAAAAGAGAAAGAACAATCTATGACTCCAAGGAAGTATAAATATAGCATGGTAAAAAAGCACATGAAAATTTGCTGTAGTGCCCACAAACACATTGCCAGTATTACTGAAAAGGATATTAGGACAGATCAGTATATCCATGGAAATAATACCTAGACATGATTTGACAGCAAACATTAGATTATGGCTATCAAACAATGAGGCTTGATATTCTATGAAATAACAGTCAACACTATCAAATTCATGAAAAGTAATGGACCATACCCAAGGGTCTATTTTAGAAATCAAATACATAGAATAAAAATTAAAATAGATAAAAGTAATGTACTCAAATAAAAATGGTCTAAATCTTAATAAACAATAAAAAGGTAAGGCATGTGTGTTACATTGAAGATGTGATCATTTTACTTGACTTGGAAGTCATTTGTGTCAATATACTATATAAAGACCCCAATTTATCTCTGCATGTCTTAAAGCTTTCATTTTCTAGGACTCCTAAGTGAAATTTAGGTAAATAGTAATGTAGGCCAAGAGTATTGAATCAAAAGGAAAAGAAAACACAAAGAATTAGAGAGGTTTATAAAATATATTAAAATCTTACATGGTAAATTCAGCCAAATTTTGCATATTTAAGAAAGTTAGGAAAAATATAATACATTTGATTATTAAAGTTTTTGCTGGAGACTGATAGATAAAAGTATAATTTGAGGTTTTAAAGTGGGGAAATAATACATACAAGCTAAGGATATAGCAATATAACAATGTTGAATCTCACCCTTTATTCAGATCACCAGCTCTCCTGATAAAGAACTGGAACTTATAACCTTAAAGTTCATCATATACTTAGAATGTAATTAACATTTTATTTGGTTTGTTCATTATACAGAGGGAAAGGCACATATTTTAATTCACTTTTAATTTTGAAGACCCGTTTCTGTGATCTTTTCTTTTGGAAGACTATTAAAAGGGAGATCACATTATGTATCATATTTTACATATAGGTTAGCTAAGAGCTTTTGAAATATCACAGCAGATTTTTGCCCTTGGCTCTTTTTTTCTTAAGTTTATTTATTTATTTTGAGAAACAAGAGTGTGTGCACATGAGTGAGGGGTGGGGGAGAAAGAGAGAGAGAATGAATATCCCAAGCAAGCTCCTTGCAGTTAGCATGAAGCCTGACATGGGGCTCAATCGCACAAACTGTGAGATCATTACCTGAGCCGAAATTAAGAGTTCGAAATGCAACTGACTGAGCCACCCAGGTGCCCCGCCCTTGACTATTAATTACAAAATTTTAAATACTCCTCTGTTTTTATTATTATATTTTAATATGCTCTGTGCCCAAAGTGGGGCTTGAATTCATAACCCTGAGATCAAGAGTTGCATGCTTTACTGGCTGAGCCATCCAGGCCCCTTAATTACTAATATTTTAATTTTATTTGTTTTTTTTTTTCTAAACCTACCAAACCGATATTCCTTTCCACTCTTTTAACAAATAATAATCTTTTCTATTAGATAATTTTTCCAAGGAGTTCTCCTGTTTTTCAGATATAATAGATTAGAACTAGAATTTTGAAACTCTGTCAATTGAAGTTATCCAATTAAAATAAAAAAGCCCTGCTAGGTTTGATTCATTTTGACTTCAGGGAAATAGAGTTGAAAGAGGGAAAAGAAATAAAGCTTGAAAATGAATTTGATTCTTGAAAGCACAATTTCCCAGGCAAATTGAGAGAATCTTGCTTGACATCAAGGTCAGATCAGAGTCTAAAGTTGATTTCATTCAAATTGATTTGGTTTGAACCTAAAAGTTCAGCTGAGTTCCACCTGATACAGACTTTCAGATTAATGACAGTTAACCCAGTATACTGCATGGAATTGAATGTGGAAACTATCATGTATTCATTTAAGTAATACACTAAAATGGGAACTATTCCATTGTACAGAATAAAATGCAATGACCTTATTGAGAGTCTTTCCATCAGTGTTATTGCCCGGTTTTACACTAGCTTATAAAATATAAAATCCATATTAGCTCTCTGAGTCACAAGATACACATACTCACAGAGGAGAAGAGAGAGGGTGAAGGAAAGGAAGGAGAAAAGAAAAGAAAATATTTGAAGGAGATAAATGTTTATCAAATAACTTTTAGAAGTGTATGACATTTTGGGGCACCTGGGGGGCTCAGTCAGTTAAGTGTACAACTTTAGCTCAGGTTATGATCTCATGGTTCATGAGTTCGAGCCCCATGTTGGGTTCTGTTCTGATGGTTCAGAGCCTGGAGCCTGCTTCTGATTCTGTGTCTTCCTCTCTCCCTGCCCCACCCACCTCTCAAAAATAAATAAACATTTTAAAAATGTAACAAGTGTATGACATAAACAGATGACCTTCATGTTTAAAGACCAAAAACTCAAAGTGGCTAGGAGGCATTCATTCTTTGATCCATGTTTAGTGAGTCAGTAGTTCTCAACAGGGATCCAAGTGACAAATAAGTTATAAGGTGTTTTGATATCTCCAAAGATGCAGAAATGAGAATATGCCTCCCTGATGGTGAAGGACAAGTCCCAAAGAAGTCTTTGGTTCAGATCTCAGGAGGCAGTTAATCTAGTATTAAAAACCCCTTTCCTCCCAAGGTAAATAGCAGTGGTCCACAATAGCTTTTATGTTGGGACTTTCCTTGCAGGTAAGGAATTAAAGACTAAAAAGTAACTACCCCAGAATAGCTGGGTCATAGCAGTGTTTTCTTTACTTGCCTGAAGATACAAATCACCCTGGAAACCTTTGATAAAACACAGTATACATGCCCTTCCTCTGAAGCTTCCTTTTCAGTAACCCTCAAAGGCTGGAGTTAGAATTGCCATTACTTTTTTCAGGTGATGTATATCATCAGGGAGTTTGGAAAACTAAGGAATAAGGGGATTCTATAAAGTTGGAAAACAAGCTCACAAACGACAAATGTTTTATGTTTGTTAAAATCGTGGGCTCTGGAATCAGACTGGTTTCGAATCACAACATGGTTCATTTACCAGTTACTTGAATTCGGGGCTAATTTTAAAAATTATTTTACTCGGGGCGCCTGGGTGGCTTAGTCGGTTAAGCATCCGACTTTCACTTAGGTCATGATCTCGCGGTTCGTGGTTCGGGCCCCGCGTCGGGCTCTGTGCTGACTGCCAGCTCAGAGCCTGGAGCCTATTTCAGTCTGTGACTCCCTCTCTCTCTGACCCTCCCCTGCTCACGCTGTCTCTCTCTCTCTCTCTCCTAGAAATTTCAAAAAAAAAAAAAAATTAAAAAAAAATTATTTTACTTAAAGCTTAAAAATAATGCCTGGGATAGAGAAAGCTCTCAATAAATGTTAATAAATGTTAGGTTCCAGATTTTGTGGAACCTAAACCAGATACACAGTTATTTTAACTTATCACTAATACTCTGCCTATTAAATTATGACCCCATGGTAAGATTGCATTAACTGTAAAACTCATTGCAATCTAAGAAATGTTAAGATATGAAAAAAGAACAGTGTGTCCTAGAATAAATTAAATGTACAAGTAGAGAAGCCCAGAAAATAATATAAATGAGTAAAGTAGAATGAATAAGAAGCATTAGGGTACAGAATTCCTATTGAGGCCCAATCTTTTTCCTGAATGAACTACTGCAGTAAATCCTTCAGTAGAAAGAGAAGTAAATGAGGATGAATGAGAGGTGAGCACGGAGAGGAGGAAACTATGTAGTTAGATGATCAGTGCCTCCACAGTATTTTCTGAAATACATACAGACATACAAACATTCATACACATTCGCAAGTAAGTAGTGTCTTAGAAATAGTGATGTAATGTTCCAGAGAGCAATTCCAGGGATGTGAGTATTGTACAAATGATACAATAAAAACTTACTAAGAAATTTTCTCTACATTAGAATGTTATATATGTTGTCAGATCAATTCAGTGTCAGTAAAGGCATATAAAATAATTTATAGCTTTCAGATCAGAAGAAAAAAAGAGGTAAGAGAAAAATGTTGACACAAATAGCAGGTTTCCTTCTTCGTATGACTGAATAATATTCCATCATGTTGTACACCTTAAACTTATACCATGTTATATGTCAATTATATCTCAGTAAAGCTGGAAAACAAAAGTTTGAAAAAATTTTTCAGCTTTATAAAATATATGAAATAATATGAGAAAAAAGCACTTGGTTAATACAAGCAAAAAGTAAGATCATTTAAAAATGTATTAGTACCAACAGTACATTAATAATTAAATTTACTGAGCCCACAGTACAACTAAAATTGGATTTAAGTTAAGTACAGTTTTGTTGTCTTAAAAGTGATATGCCAAAAATAAAAGTGACAGAACATTTGAAGAAAGTGAATGAAAAAGTTATAGTAAAAAATGTAAGATAGCAGTACGTAATTTAATGCATAAAGGACACATCATGAAAATAAGAGGCATAAACCATTGTACAGATATAAAAATTTATAAATGTTTATGCATCTAACAATATGGTCTCTAAATATATATAAATATGTATTTATAAATATAAAATAAATTTCTAAATATACATAATTGACAAAGTAATTAAAAATTGACATATATGTTATATATTTTATTTTATATTTTTCATAAGTTTACGATCAACTAGATAAAAATAATTATATATAAAACTTAGAAAATGACATTAATAAATTTGATTAAATATGCATTTTATTGTAAGAACACATGAATATAGTCAAATATTAACTAAATACCATGCTGCAAACTTTAACCCCCTGATTTTAAATAATCTATATCCTCTAACCACAAATTGACTTAGAAACAATAATAAATTTTAGAAATGACAATTTGTTTTAAAAGACAAAAAATTAATCAAATACTTGGAAATTCAAATGATAAATAACACATAAAGATGATGCTAAAATGGTACTTAGATGAAAATTAATCATCTTAAATGCTTTATTACAAGACTAATGTACATACACATATATACATTATATATATGCATATACATACATCATACATATATATAAAAATATAACTGTAGATTATTGATATATTTAATCTATTAGAATTTCTTATCAATGGGGGCACCTGGGTGGCTCAGTCCGTTAAGCATCCAGCTTTGGCTCAGGTCATGATCTCACAGTGGCTTCGAGTTCCGCATTGGGCTCTGTGATGACAGCTCAGAACATAGAGCCTGCTTCAGATTCTGTTTCCCTTTCTCTCTCTTTCCCTCCCCTTCTTGTGCTCTCCCTCCGCCCACCTCTCTCTAAAGTCAGTTAATGTTAAAAAAAAAAAATCTTATCAATGAATACACTGTATTTCTCTATTGATTTATGTTTTTGATATCTTTCCACAACATTTTATAAATAATAATGACACCATTTTTATAGAAGACTTAACCTCAATATTTTATAAGTATTAGGTATTATAAAACACCTTTTAAAATTTTATATCATTTTTGTTTTTGATGTTTAGAAATGCAAAGATTTTTATATATTGATTTTTGCGTTTACAAAATGCTAAAATGCTTTTTTAATTCTTCCATTTATTATTATGTAGTATGTCACTTCTACTTGTTAACTTCCCAAAATATAAACTTATTCCTGGAATATTATGTAAATGGTACTTGTTGAGCTATCTCTACAAGTTTTGTAGTGCCTTTGCTTACGTTTCTTCATGTATCCCAGAATTCTTTCATAATAGTTTTGTCTTGCAACAAAATTTCTAAAGTTTCCTTGGTGAGGGTGTATTATCGTTGGTAAGGTTGTTCGTTATACTTTTTTCTGAAAATAAACCATTTATTTCGCCTTTGTGTTGCAATGGAAGTTTAGGTAAGTATGCAATTCTTGATTATTACTTTATCTCATCAATTTGAAACTATCAATCCACAATCTTTCTGCTTCCTTTTTAGTTGTTGTTGAGGTTTTTCTTTTTTCTCTTATTTATCCTTACCTGATCTGTAGTCAGGATTTTAGTAGACACTATTAGGATATTCTTCTAGCTTCCAATGATCTTTATCCTTTTGAGGAGGATATTCCTTGTCTTATTACCTGTGAAGGTTCGTATCCTCTTTATTATGAATGCTCAACCTTTTATGTTTTGTTTTCTTCTCTATCTCTTTGTTACATTTGATGCCTTTGGATTAATTTCTTTAAATTTATCTTCTAATACACTAGTTTTTCTCTTGTGTTATATATAAAGGCTTTTAAAAATGTCTACTGGGGATGCCCTAGGTGGCTCAGTCATTTAGGCGTCTGACTCTTGATTTTGGCTCAGGTCATGATCTGATTGTTCAGTTTTTGGGATCCAGGCCTGTGTTGTCAACACAGAGCCCATTTGGAATTCTCTCTCTCAGCTCTCTGCCTCTCCCCAATTTGTATGCAAATGCACACACACGTGCTCTATCTCTCTCCAAGTAAATTAAGAAAAAAAAAAAAAGGTCTACTGATCTGGTGTTTTCAGTGATTGTGAATTCTAGTTCTTTTTTAAAAAATATTTTTAATGCTAATTCATTTTTGAGAGAGAGAGATAGGGATAAGGCCAGAGTGAGAGGGAGACACAGAAGCCAAAACAGGCTCCAGGCTCTGAGCTGTCAGCACAAAGCTTGACATGGGCCTTGAACTCAAGAACTGTGAGATCATGACCTGAGCCAAAGTCAGATGCTTAACCGACAGAGCCACCCAGGTGGCCCTGTGAATTCCCTTTCTTAAAGTTCTGTTTCAAATCATCTTATGCTGTTTATACTTTCTGATTAAACATTCAGATTACTCAATATTTATTTATTTATTTTAAAGCTTATTTATTTATTTATTTTGAGAGAAAGAGAGAAAGCACCACTGGGGAGGGGCAGAGATAGAATTCCAGGCAGATTCCTCACTGTCAGCATGGAGCCAGATGCAGAGCTCAAACTCATGAACTATGAGATCATGACCTGAGCTAAAGTCAGACACTCAACTGAGGCACCCAGGTGCTCCAATATTGTTTATTTCTTGATACATTTTAAACTATTTTTTGTTTCTGCATCCTCAAGACCACCTTCAGGTTTGGTAATTTTTTAATAATATGCACAGGGCTCAGCATATAGTCATACTTATGACTATGAATTATTAGAGTGAAGGAATACAAATCAAAATCAGCAAAACCAAAAATTGCATGGGGTGAAGACTAGAGAAAACCAGAAGAATGCTCCAAGAGTCCTTTCACAGTTTAGTCACACAGGACATCCTTACTTTCTCTAGCAACATGTGACAATACATGTGAAATATGTAAGATTAAAAAAAACCACACATGTAGATGCCTAAATGTCCATCAATAGATATAAAAAAAGGAACACAATGGAATTCTATGTAGCCATTAAAGTGAAAAAGCTAGACCTATATTTATAACAAGTTTGAACTATGAAACAGTCTTAGTAAGTTAGAAAACACACAGGTGCTATGAGATTTTAGTGATACATGTATCTACTAGAGAAGATCATTATAGACTCACTGCCTAAAATTTTGATTGGGGGCATAAGCACTCTGTGCTACACATGCAAAATTCCCGGAGTCCGGGACGAAAGCAGGTGTTTAGTATAAGCCACATTGTTTGCACAATTTAAGCACAATGAGCAGTTTTTATTAGGGAGTGATGGGAAGGAAACCTTTTGAAATCAAGGTTTCTAGTCAGCCAAGGATATATCTTGCACGCATGCCTTAGTTATATTAATTCTTTTCTGCATAATCTCCTATGAGATAATTTCAATATCTGACTCCTTGTGGGTTTACTTTTGTTAATCACTGTTTCTCCTTGTACTTTTTCATGGTTGCTTGTTTTGTCCTATGTCTTATGGTTTGCAGTTGGTCTGATCTTAATCATAGAAGTCCTGAAGCTTCTAGGTTGAGGATGCTTTTCTCCAAAAGAATTTGAATGTATTTCTTCTAGGAATTTGAGGGTTCTACTAAATTTGACATTTGTGGAGTATGCAGTTGGTGTAAAACAATCATTAATTCAGATGAGATTCAAAATACAGTTAAAATTTCTAAAGACATACATTTTTTTTTCCCAGAGTCATTCTGGAGACAAATATTTCCTCAGTTTTCATTGTTTATTAGCCATTATATGCCTTTTGGCCCATCCTGTTTAACATGGCTTCAGAGCTCTGGCTTTGTGGAACAGAGAACTGTTCCTCACTGTGCAAAGCGCAAGGTCTTCGGTTTCACTTTGCTCACATTCACTGTAAGACATAGTGCCCTGGAGTCTTGATAATAGCAGATGCTCCAGGGAAGTCTAGTTTAATGATTCTAATCACCAGTCTTATTTTACCTTATTCTTAGTGTTTGGAAACTTTTGAGGTTTCACATGCTTTCTTATTTATTCAAGTAGGAATTTTTTTAATAAAAGTTTTTTTAGAAAATCTGACTCCCATATGTTGTGAGAAGTATAAATGTGGGACTTATTTTTCAATTCAATTGCTTCGTCTCTTTTATATTTAATAAAATTCTGTCCCATTTTCCATATGTTCTCAAATTCCTTTGGATTTTAAAATTTTTTCCTTTGATAAAATTTCTTTTTTTCCTGGTATTATGTAATGCATTTGTTTTCACTGTTTCTTATTTAGTAATAAATATATTTATTATTATAAGTTTTATTTTGAGTGGTGGTTGGCAGCATACCAAATTTTGATGGGCGGCGTACTAGATGACTTTTCTTATACTCTTTCCAATTTCGTCTTCTTTTTCTGAAAGAGAAAGACAGACAGGAGGGGGAAGGAAGGAGAGAAAAATGAAAGTATGAAGAAAATCTCTAAATCTCTCTTTAAACAATCTGCTCATACATCCTATACTCTGTGTATAAGGGGGAAATATCGGGACTGTGTTAAATTCCTTACTATTTATCTTATTTGCACCTTATCTTAGTACTTCAGAATACTTCAGGATACTGTAATTTTACATTTTTGTATGTGTTTATTTAAATAGTATTTGTTGCCTATGATATGGCAATTCATGTATTCTCAAAACTGAACTTCTATAGATATCATTCAATAAATACTTTTGTATGGCTGCTTGATAAAGAAATGAATGAATGAATGATTTAGTTTCCCAGATTTCATTCTATTAAAGAAAGGTGGAAAGAGTATTTTATTTCAGAAATGTTAATGAAGTATTATTTTCCTCTCTATCTGTAGAACTTTTATGATGATCTCAATTTAAAACTGTACCCTGTCATAAACATGTTTGTTCAGACCCAAATCTAGTAGACCAGCTCTACATAATTATAAAAGAGACTTGTTAAAATTTAGAGCTTAAATGATGCACCAGCATAAACTTGTGTTTGTTGTTTTTGGTTGTTTTTTTTGGTTGTTTGTTTTTTGTTTTTGTTTTTGTCTCAAAGACAATAGTTAATGTGAAGAAAACTTAAACGGCAAAACAAAAATCAGAGCACTAGAAATTTGTGTCTATTAATCATATACCTTGTAGTGAAGAGTGAGAGAAAGATCCTAAAAGCCAGTATAATATATAATGTGAGTTTCAGGTAACAGTAAATACCAATTTTATATGCAGGTAACATGCAAGGTATCTTTGCATGGATTTATGACAGCTGGAAGGGGGGCCCAATAAATAGGTAAAAAAGGAGTTTGATAGGCATGATTTTGTATTGAATATAGGGGTTAATAATACCATCTTTTAGGGGCTAATGTGCACCAAAGAGAAAGAACTAAAAGTACATGAATATAAACACTTAAAAAAAAAAAAAACCACTATGATTTAGGGTGTCTGGGTAGCTCAGTCTGTTAAAGCTTCCAACTTTGGATCAGGTCATGATCTCATGGTTTGTGAGTTTGAGCCTTGGTGTTGGGCTCTATTCTGACAGCTCAGAGTCTGGAGCTTTCTTTGGATTGTGGGCCTCCCCCTCTCTCTTTCCTTCCCCTGCTCATGCTCCATCGCTCTCGCTCTCTCTTTCTCAAAAATAAACAAACATTTAAAAAAATAAATTAAAAAACAAAAAACTATAATCAGTTGTCAGTTTTACAAAACTTACGAATCTGTACCATGAATAGGATTTTCTGTTACTATTGTCATATTAAACAACATGAAATCTAGGCATAGGTCGTGAATCCTCCCTTTCCTCAGTGTATAGTAAAATTTTATGGATAGAGTTAGTCTTTTATCCAGGTAAATATATGCTGTGAAGTTTCTCAGAGTGTTTTTAGTAATTGTTAATATTTGTTGACACTAGTAGTAAATGCAAATTACATGAAATTGGAGAGAAATCTATTTCTTGTATATTCTTGAAAACACTACTGATTTATGAAGTATTATAGATTACAAATGCCTGGACTAGAGAAATACAGAAACTGTTCAAATTCTAACTCAAATTCTAGCCATTTATTAGATTTTTGACCTTGAAAACTGAACGCCACTAAGCTTCAGTTGCCCCACGTGGAAAACTCATTATGTAGTAATAAGAATGAAATTAAATTAAATCTAAAATATTACTTTAACACTTTATTTCAGGTCTTTTTTTCAGTTATTTAGAAGTATTCATTTTTGGGACACCTGGGTGGTTCAGTCAGTTAAGTGTCTGACTTCAGCTCAGGTCATGATCTCACAGTTCATGGGTTCAAGCCCCGTGTTGGGCTATGTGCTGACAGATAGCTCAGAGCCTGGAGCCTGTTTCAGATTCTGTGTCTTCCTCTCTCTCTGACCCTCCCCTGCTCACGCTGTCTCTGTCTCTCAGAAATAAGTAAAAAACAAAAAGAAATTAAAATTTTTTTTAAAAGTATTCATTTTTTGTTTACTATTTTACAATATGAGTCTGTTATTGTTACCATCTTAGAAAATAAAGTTAGAGATAACGTTCAAGAGACCAATTGTTCAACATGTTTTGTTTAATTATAAACAAACAAATAGTGGAACCAACAATTTTCCTATGGATATTCTGGCTCTAAATCCCATAATTATAAAAGCAATTATTGGAGTTTAGACTTTCGCACATTATACCATGGCGATAATTGAGTAGAAGATAAAAAGGGGTGTAGTCCTTCGATGTTTTTTACACATTTTATTTTATTATTTTCTTTTTCCTGCCAACAAATATCCCATTTTTTAAAACTCTGTTCCTTTTTATAAACCATTCTCTAAAACAGTCAGATAGTCCTTTATGCTTTAGTATCTTTTAGTACTGAAAATGGAGGAGGTTTTTTTTTTTCTGCTGCCTATTTTTTTGGTCCCCACATTTTGGTGAATTTTAGACTCCCTGAATATGTTTAAAAATATTCAGATTCTGGTTCTTCAAACCGTAGTCACTACATTACAACTTGGAGAGTGTTGTTTGCGTAATTTGTTTATTTAAAAAGCTCCCAAGTGAATGCAATGATCCATTAGTGTATAAAATACTGATAATTCCAATCTTTCTATTTAAACCCCATGTCTTAAAATGGAACTCCATGATCTCTAAGATTATTTTCAAATAAAATATTTTGAAATCACAAAATGTTAGAACTAAAGAGAAACTTAGGCTCTTTGTCCAGTGGTTTCCAAATATGTTTATCCGGGAAATAGGATTATGTGGCAGTGACTTAGGGTTCACCACTATGCATGGTTTTGAAGCTAAGTTGCCAAGGCCCTAAGCTTCTTAATTTGAATAACTCTACTTTTATCTGTTTATATGTAAAAATTCTACAAAAGATATTGGTCAAGCTGTAACAGAACCAAAGTCTTCTGTGTCCTTTCTTCCTTGACCTTAGCCTTTTTCTTTTCTAAAAAAAAAAAAAAAAAAAAATTAATGTTTATTTATTTTTGAGAGCAAGACTGAGTGTGAGCAGGGGAGGGGCAGAGAAAGATAGCACAGAATCCAAAGCAGGCTCCAAGCTGTCAGAATAGAGTCCAATGCAGGGCTCAAACTCATAAACTGTGAGATCATGACATGAGCCAAAGTTGGATGCTCAACTGACTGAGCCATCCAGACACCCCTGCCTTTTTCTTTTCTAAAACGCGATACCAAGAATAATTGAGAAGATTAGTGGCCTACCTGAAATCTTTGAAGACATCATATTGTTTATTTGGTTATTTATACAGAAGTTCTGTCTCATGCATGTCTTTTGAAATCTGATTCTTTCTTCTTTTGAAGCAGTTTTAGGATTCTGGAAGTGAAAATGCAAAGGCAGATTTCTTCTCCCTAGGCAATTGAACAGACCATCATTGAAATATTGGCCAGGGGTCAAAAGCCAATTATCTTATAAGAATTGGTCTTGGGCCTGCATTAAATGAATCTGAGGTCCCTCATGGTAAATAGTAACTGAGTCGGTCTCAAAGAGTTGGAAGTGTGGGTATAATGCTCAAGCAAATATCCTTCTCGAGTTTTGCATTGCTATAAAGAGACTCATACAAATGTCCCTGTCACTTTATGCCTCTTATCATTTGCAACTAGTTTTTCATTTATCACTGCCTGGAAATAAATTGAATAGTCCCCTATCATGCCATCACAGATCATTTCAGGGCTTTTTTTTTCCACATAAAGGTTGCAAGATATTTGTACACTAATTTTCCAGTATCTACAAATCCTAGTAAAGGAATTGTTGGTGTATTTCATTCTGTGGGCTAATTCTTACTAATTAGCTAGTGAAACATGCAACAATGCATGTCTTATTAAATTATTAAAATGCTTGCTCTGAGTCTGGTGAGGGGCTACATTTATCCTGTTCATTTTGTCACTGTGATAAGCAGCTTGCAGGTATTATTCAATCTTCATAAAAGTTTTTAATAACAAAGTTGTTATGAGTATTATATGCACATCATCACCATCATTCTCATTTGCCAGGAAGGATGGTGAAGCATACAGAAGTTGACTAGTTCATAGACCTATACCTGCTGATTTTGCAAAGACAGTATTTAAACATTGTACCCTTTACCATTATAGTAACCATAACCATACCTAGTATTAGCTCGTGACAGTCACACATCCAAATTTTCACACTGCATTTATTCTTTCAATAAATGGACAGTAAATAATCAGAGAGACATGATTAACCTCATAATTTTATCTGGCTATGAAAGCTATTTAAAAGTTTAGTTACAGATGGACACAGTGAAAAACTATTACAATGGAGATTAAAAAAATTTAAAGTTAGGTTTTTACCCATGCCATATGACAGGATGCAGTCAGAAGATAAGTAGTTTCTGTAATCTCTCATGTTTGTGAGTCTGATATCTCCTGAATCTCAGTTTGTAGATTTATAAACCTCAGAACTGTTTTTAAAAACTATCTTCTCAAATTGAACATTTTATTTATTTCCTTTCTTTTAACTGAAATAATTTTGCTTATACTGACAGAAGGCTAAAAAGGCAGTAAGGTCTACTGGCCTGAATAGTGAGGAAGAACCAGGCCTCCACTGGAGTAACAGTGAGCTATCAGATCTGATGCAATTGTTTCTAGATGGAAATAACTTAGGTATGTATATTTTTTTGCCTTGAAGGTGTGATTTACATATATACATTTTGATTAGTCATTGACATAGAGATATTTTCCTCCATTAACCTACCTCCGAAATAGGTTGGAAAGATTCCAGAATAAGAGTAACATTCTAGTAATTCATCAGTAATTAAACTCTTGAAGTTTACAGGAGTTTTACTTGAAATTTTTTATCCTGATACCTTAATGGTTTACTGACCATTTCCAAGAAAATAATTCCACTCCAAAAGAGCGATATTGATTTTATTATATCTCCTTTTAAGACTTCATTTTTTGTTGTTTTATGCTGGATTTAAATTTTACCCTGGTTTATACAATGTAATCTATTTTAATGGTTTAAAAATATTACATTAAGATAATTTCCTTTCTTTGTGCTGAATATTTTTTCACACATTTTAAATTGCTGCACCACTAACTTAATACATTATATTTAGTTCCTAGTAAAATATATGTACATTTCAGTAATTTTTTTATATTTTTAATTATTAGAAAGCCATTTTATACTTTACACTCCCCACACATATACTGTATTAGAGTATCTCTATATTTTAATTAATCAGCATGCATTCCAATTTTAAGGATAAATTACTGAAGTAGTGATTATTATTAATTTTGTAAGAAATGAAAAAAATTATTTATATAAAATATCCAGAATGTAGAATGATTTATGTTATTTACCTCTATTAAAATACATCAGGATATGTATTACCATGCCAAGTTGTAAAGTAGGTAAATTTAGTTATTGACCCTCTATCTGTATCTTTGCCTAATACAAATGTGATAAGTCATGTCAGATCTCATTTTATTGTTTCACACATAATCAAATTTCTATTTTTATTATCACTATTTTATTTGACTGTGATATGGTAAGCAAATGAGTTGATAATAATATAAATGTTCAAAGGAGACACCTTCATTTTACAGAATCGGAGCAGGACACACAAATGTAGGCAGCTTAGATAGTTAAAAGAGGCAGACTAGCAAATAACAACCTTGCACTGCCTTGTAGACTGTACACGCAAGCAAGGATGGTGTTTTGCCAAAGTGTTCCTTCAAGGAAAGAACAAGAAGCAAAATCAGAAGAGTTGAATACCATGGTCAAGGAGAAATTGTGGTTACTAGAAAGTCATGTGGTCTTGAATTGATGGTCTTAGTTATTTGTTTCATGATCTTAAACAGGTTATTTTGCTTCTCCAGGCCTCAGTTGTATTACTGACAAAATATAGCATATTATTATAATATTTTATACACCCATTTTTGTATATTTAATTATCTGATAAGGGTTAATGATATTACAAAATGTTTTCCTGCTTCATAGTTTTCAAGTAATTTTATTGGTCATTAGATTTTTTGGCAGTACCAAGAATATAGTCTTGACCCAGCATCAAACCTATTTTGGAAACACAAATCTTTGCAGTGATTTTTTAGTAACAGCGTTCTCAAGCTATAATTCACATGCAGGAAGGTTTATTTTTTAAATGTGTAAAATCCAGTAGTTTTTAATATATTCACAGGGTTTTGTGTTGATCACCATTATGTAATTCTGGAACATTTAAATCTCCCCCAAAGAGACCCTATAACCCCCATCAGCAATGACTCCATTAGCAGTCAGCATTCTCCCCAGTGCCAAGCTTGGTGATCACCAATCTATTTTCTGTCTCTCTGGATGTGTCCATTCTTGACATTTCATATAAGTAGCATCAGACTTAATGAGTGGCTTTCTGTGACTGGCTTCTTTCATATTTTCAAGCTTTATCCAAATTGTAGAATGTCTCAGTACTTCAATCTTTTTTTTGTTTGTTTGTTTTCACTTTTTTCTTTTTAATGTATCTTTATTTTTTAGAACAATTTTGGACTTATAGAAAATTGGAGAGGAGAGTTCTCATAATCCCATACCCAGTCTCCCCTATCATTAACATGTTAGAGTACAATATTTCTTATAATTAATTAGCAAATATATTAATGAGCAAACACTATTGTTAAATAATATCCATAGGTTGTTTAGATTTCCTTTGTTTTTATCTAATGTCCCTTTTCTGTTTCAGCATCCCATCTAGAATATCATACTACATTTAGTTGTCATGTTTCCTGAGGATTTCCCCTTAGTTTCTCAGGCTTTCCCTGATTTTGATGGTCTTGGCAGGTTTTTCTTAAAATTTTTAAGTTTATTTATTTATTTTTGGGAAAGAGAGAGAGAGAGAGAGAAAGAATAACTGAGGGAGGGGCAGAGTGTGACACATACACATACTCTGAATCCAAAACAGGCTCCAGGCTCTGAGCAGTCAGCACAGAGCCCAACATGGGGCTCAAACTCAAACTCACCAACCATGAGATCATGGCCTGAGCCAAAGTTGGATGGCTGACTGACTAAGGCACCCAGGCAGCCCTGGCCTTGGCAGTTTTAAGGACAGTTTGTCAGATGTTTTGTAGAATGCCCCACTATTGGATTTTCCCTGATGTTTTTCTTATGGTAAGACTGGTGTTATGAATTATTGGGAAGAAGATCACAGAAACATTTGTAATTTCATCAAGTATATGTACTGTCACTGTGATTTCTGACTATTGAATTTGGCCTTGATCACTATGGCTGAGACCTCTCCAATGTAAAATTATTTTCCCCCATTCCATATGATACCCTCTGTAAGGGAATCTCTATGTCCAGCCCATACTTAAAGCATGGGATTATGTTCCTCCTTGAGAGTTTAGTATCTGTGTAGATTATCTGGAATTTTTCTGCATAGGAGAAGAAGAGACTTATCTCTTCTTTATTAATTTATTCAGTTATTTATAGAAGTATCAACTGAGGAGTATTATTTTATACTTTTGGCTATGATTCAATATTCTATTTTACTGGTCAGATTTTTATAGTGTTGGCCATTGGAAGCTTTTTCACTTAGTTCCCATTTACCTTTAACATACCCTCATCAAAGTGGTATTTTTGGTTTTTTGAACACTTCCTTATGTGCTGGCACTGTAAGATGCTCCAGGCTCATCTTTTTGTTCCCTCTCTGCACTTGAAATTAGCCATTTCTCCAAGGAGTCCTTCTTCTGTTATTTGAGAATGGTATCAGAAACAATATCTATTCACTGAGCATGCTCATTGCTACAACAGTGTCTTAATTATAGGCTTTCTCAGGAAACCAAAGATTGTATTTGTATGTAGACATACCTATAAATATTCCTATATTTCCTACAGTAACAATCTGTATTTGTTGTAAACTAAATATAAGCCCGTGTTGATTTCTCCAATTGATAAGTCCATCGATTTTCATGGATCATTCTTGTTTCCTCTCCCTGTTTATCTTTGAACTTCAACTCCAAAATGTGAAACCTGGCTGCCACCTTTTGCCGTCCATTTATTTAACTGAATAGTGGCATCAGAATTGTTAACCCTTAATCCCCTGGGGAACAACTTTATCACTGGAAGTATAGTTCTCTTGTCTTTCTTCTTAACAGAGTCTACTCATTCCAGTATTACTTGGGTCAGCATCTTTTCCCTATTCCCTTTAGTGAGTTTGTTTCATACACATGTAATAAATACAGTTAGGTGTTCTTATCACAGTCTGTATTTCTTCCTGGGATTTCTAGACTCCTAATACATATTTTAAAGTTGCATATAGTAAGGTTCATTTATTGTGCAGTAAAATTCTATAGGTTTTGACAAATGTGTCAAATTCTTGATAGAATTCAGCAGTAGAATCACTTAAGTTTAATAGCATCTTTTTTGGAGGGTTATTAATTACAGAATCAACATCTTTAATAGATAATAGGTCTATTTTCTCTGGTATAAGTTTTAGGAATTTGTGTCTTTCAAGGAATTGGTCCATTTCAACTCAGCTATCATATTTGTGAATATAGGGCTGTTTGTACTATACCTTTAATACCCTTTTGAGGACTGCAGGATCATTAGTAAAGATTTGATCACCATTTCTAGTAGTGATAATTTTTATTTTCTCCTTTTTCTTATTGTTTAGCCCAGATACAGACTTGTCAATTATATTATCCATTTTAAAAAAACAGATTTTTGTTTTGTTGACTTTCTGTGTTGATTGCTTATCTCAATTTCCTTGATATATGGTCTAATTTTATTAACTTTTAACTAGCTTTATGTTTAAAACACATCTAGTTTTATGAGGGTTTTGATTATTGGTTTTAGAACTGTCTTTTTTCTCCTGCATTTAATGCTCTAAACTCCCTTCTAAACACTGTTTCCATTGCATCTAAAAATTGTTAAGTTTTATTTTCATTTATTTCAAAATATTTTAAAATTCCTCTCAAGACTTCTCCTTTTGGCTCATGCTTGATTTAGTAGTATGTGGTCTAATTTCTAAATATTTTGAGTTTACCACCTGTCTTTTTATTGACTTCTAGTATAATACTATAGTCTATTATACCTTTTATGTGATTTCTATTCTCTTGCATTTATTTTCTGTTCTTTTGAATTTATTTATTTCTATTCTTTTAAATTCTTTTGAATTTATTTGTTTTATGGCCCTGAATGTGGTCTGTCTTGCTTAATGTACTAAATGAACTTGAGAATTATGTGTATTCTAATGTCATTGGGTTAGATATCCTGTAAATGTCAAATCAAGTTGATTGGTGATACTGTACAAGGCAACTATATCCTTAATGATTTTCTGCCTGCTTCATCTGCCAATAATAAAGAGAATTGTTAAAATCTCCAACTATAAGAATAGATTTATGTATATCTCTTTGCATTTTTATGAGATTTTGCCTCACATATTTTGATGCTCTCATTATATGAGCATGTATTGTTGTGTATTCTTACGGAATTGACTCTTGTCATTCATTATGTTAACATATCTATATATTTTAAAGTGGGTTTCTTACAGACAACATATATTTGAATCTTTTTTAAAAAAATCAACTCTGATAGGCTCTGTATTTTAATTGGTGTGTTTAGACTATTCACATTTAAGTGATTTAGATATAGTTGGTTTAGTATCTTCTGTTTTTGTAATCATTTTCTATTCATTATAGTAGTCATTTCTTTTTTTCCTTTCTTATTATGCCTTCCCCAGTTTTAGTTGTGCATTTTATATGATTCAGTTTTCTCCCCTCTATTAGAGTATTAATCATACTTCTTTTTTAAAAAATACTTATTTATTTTTAAGAGAGAGCATGAGTGAAGGAGGGGCAGAAGATCCAAAGTGGGCTCTGCACTGACAGCAGCAAGCCAGATGTGGGGCTCAAACTCATTAACTGTGAGATCATGACCTAAACTGAAGTGAGATGCTTAACTGAGCCACCCAGGTGCCTACTTTTTTTTTTTTTTTTCATTTTTAGTGGTTACCTTAGATTTTTGCAATATACATTTACAACTATACAGTAAGCATTTACAACATATACTAATTAGATGTATATTTCCATTAGTGTGTACTTATACAATAACATATAATTATAAATAAGTGTATTTATATAATACATATTGATATAACATATTATGTTATATATAATATTTTACAATATGCTTTATAGCATATGCAAATTAAATGTTTGTTTATAACATGCATTACAATTATACTAAGTCCACTCTCAAGTAATAGCATATATCACTTCATGGATGTAAACACACTTTAAACTCTGTGTTTCTAATTCATCCTTCCTTTCCCTTATAACACTACTGTCATTTATTTTGCTTATTTTTAAGCTGTAATCCTTCAATACATTGTTACTAATGTGTCTCTGCCCTGATTTTTTGTGATTTGGACTCTTGTTACTGGAATGGTGACATTACTGATCCACCTCCCTTCAATTGTATCTATCTTCAAAAGCTTGCTTCAAAACCTTGCTTCAGAAATCTCATTTCCAGTTATGTGCTTACAGATCTTCTTCCCTCCTGATAATCTAGTTTCTTGACACTGGGGTTTCTTTATATCTCCAGCAATTACAGCCTCTTGATCTCTCTATTTATGAGCCTCAAGTCTCAGCCATCTTTTTTTCCCATATTCTAAATCTTACGACACGTGTCCATGACGGCCCAGGGAGTAATCAAGATAAAATGTTTGGTAGCATACCTAATGGTACTAAATGCACACAGACTTTAAAAAATACTCTTGATGTGAAGTTTAATCATAAAGTAAACAAGTTCTTAATTTTATTTTACTTTTTTATTTAAAAAAATTTTTTGACGTTTTATTTATTTCTGAGAGAGAGAGAGACAGCATGAGCAGGGGAGGGTCAGAGAGAGAGGGAGACACAGAATCAGAAATAGGCTCCAGGCTCTGAACTAGCTGACAGCACAGAGCCCGATGTGAAGCTCGAACCCACTAACTGTGAGATCATGACCTGGGCTCAAGTCGGAGGCTTAAGTGACTGAGCCACTGAGGCGCCCCAGGTAAACAAGTTCTTCAGTTCTTTGTGTATTTCCCTTTGCACCTAATGGGAAATGCTGAATCAAATAGAATAATATCCATATTCCCAGATAATCTAGACTAGTTTATTCTAATCTATTCTTTTATTACTGCTCAGTAACTCAGTGCTGCATTATCCCTCTTCAAATCAAGAAGATATTTGTGAATCCATTCATATTTGTTCTCCAGGTTACTACATGGCTACACAATCCAAGAATAATACAAGCATACATTGTTGAAATTAATGGTTTTCTATATTCTCAATTTCATTCTTAAAACAGGGCCTTTTAAAGTATGATGTAGTGTTAGGAGATAAACTGTAGCAAAAGGTTTACACAGTATTATTTGCCTCAATTTTTTTTCCTCCCTTCTATATGTGGTTAGGAATCTGTTAAGGTATGTGACCCTACAGACATCCACTTTCATACTTATGCAACATTGTACTGTAATAAAAATTTGTGAACTTTTTCCCTCTTTACACCCATTGGTAGGAATGAGGACTGAGAGTGTCATGGTCTATGTACAGTTTTTACTTTCTGAGTGCTTTTTAAAAATTTTTTAAGTTTATTTATTTATTTTGAGAGAGTGAGAGAGTGGAGGAGGGGCGGTGAGAGAGAGACTCCCAAGCTGACTCCACACTGTCAGCATAGAGCCCAACGTGGAGCTAGAACTCATGAACCGTGAGATCATGACCTGAGCGGAAATCAAGAGTCATATGCTTAACTGACTGGAGCCACGTAGGTACCCCTCTGACTGAGCCACCCTGTGCACCTCTGAGGCACCTCAGTGCCCCTCAAAGCACCACAGTTTTTGCATGTGAAAATGTCACCTCTAGAATTTTGTGCCTGTGTGAAAAAGTGACCTATAGAATTATTACTAACAAAGAAGAAGAAACTGGCATATTCTTTAGATAAGATGTTGACAACACTAAATGTGGTAGAGGATATTTTGAGGATGAGACATTTTCTCTGAATTGAAATTGGACAGTACCCACAAAAAGCCTGGTTAACTGTGTTCATAAATCTGCCCACTTTGCTGATTCTAGCCAAAAGAAACTTCTCACTATAAGACTCGTAATATTAAAAACAGTAAAAACTGCAGTTTCAGTGATGATATCAATTAAGTGACTGTGCTTTTTCTGTGTGTTGAGAAACTACAGAAGCTCATTGAAAAGGTAAGTATTGTTTATGTTCAAGGCCTGGTTAGAGTAATTTGTTAAATAAGACAGATTTGCGTTACATTCTTTCCTTGGTACCTTTGCAAAGTATCTTTTTTCTCCCACTCTTTCTGTCTTATTTCCTTATGCCCAGTATCTGTTGCACAGATACATGTATTATATAGAAATTCACAGTAGGAGGGTCTGTTCATGGGAGACATTTGGGTGTAGATCAAAGGAGAAAGGCAGAAAACTGATTTTCTAGGTTTACAAAAGAAATACCATATGGAAAATCAGAGCAATAATTAATTAGTATAGATTTAAAATAATAATAGTACTATGCATACAAAAAGTATGTGTTTTATTCTTTTGTTTCTTTATAAGGATACTCCAACTCTCTGGATATCTGGTAGAGTCCCATAAAACAAAAACAAATCTCTATTTGTTGACATATAATTAATATTCCATCTTACTGAGAACACAGTAGTTATAAGGAGAACTAAAATTACCAAGAAATAATTTTAATGGCAAAATATGAAAAAGTAAGATTAGATAAAATGACTTGAAGGCCTTTTACACGGCCTGGCTTCCAGGGTCACCAGAGGAATGTTTGAGCTTCTTTCCATGAGGTTATTTCCACAGTGCAGCTCTTTCCAGCTGTTTTCTCTATTGATGAAAGAAAGGCCATGATGGAATTTATCCTGAATAGGGCAGTCAAAATTAGGTTAGATGCCTCCGTGCTGCTTAAGTCTTTTAATTTGTCTGCATAGGTCCTGGTTCTTATTCTTGAATGTGAGAACTTTTTATTTTGGTACTATTATTATTATTTTAGTCAGGTGTTGGTTTTAAGTTTCTACTGTTTTTATGGAATGAATTGGGAGGCTTTTCATATTTTACTGTGAAATGAAATACTAAAAATTACTTTCTGCCTCTCTCTCAAAGTCGAATGGAATTCACCTGTGATTTCATGTGATTCTGGTATCTTTTGACTGGTGCATTTTAACCTCCTTTTCAATATATCCTGCAGTAAGAGAATATTAAGTAACCTAATGATAATGGATATGAAAACAGAGGAAATGAATCTTCTGATGAAAATATAAGCTTTCAATTTTCAGCATCCATCAGTACCAACTGAGGAGCTTTAAAAAAGCTGGGCTCCATCCCCAGATATCCCGATTTAATTGTTCTGTGATAGGGCCTAAACATTGGTATTGTTTTTTCTAAATTTTATGCAGTGATCATAATGAGTATTCAGGATTAAAAATGTTAAGCTTGTATTTTTAAAGATATTTAAACATTTTCTCTAGAATTAAAAATTTTTTAATGTCCATTTGTTTTGAAAGAGAGAGAGAAAAGGAGACAGAGGGATACACAGAATCCAAAGCAGGCTCCAGGCTCTGAGCTGTCAATACAGAGCCCAACGTGGGGCTTGAACCCACGAACTGCAAGATCATGACCTGAGCCCAAGTTGGATGCTTAACTGACTGAATTTTTAAAAATTTGTTGAAGTCGTATTGTACCTAGTATTTTATAATTCTTAATATCGTATATACTGATAATTATGTCTTATATTTTATTTCTTTTAGAAAAGTTTTTATTGAGGTATAACTGACATACAACATTGTTGATTTTATGTGTACAACATAATGGCCCAATATTTGTATACATTGCGAAGTTATCACCACAATAAATCTAGTTATCATCCATAGACAAAGTTAACTTTTAGGATTTACTCTCTTGGCAGTTTTCCATTATGCACTATAATATTATTCACTGCAGTCACCATGTTGTGCATTACATCCCCCATGACTGATTTATTTCATAATTGGAAGTGTGTACCTCTTGATCCCCTGTATTCATTTCAGCCATCTCCAAACCCCCAACCTCTGCACTCTGGCAACCACATTTCTGTCTCTGAATATATGGTTTATGGTTTGTCTTTTTTTTTTTATTTCCATATATAAGTATGTGATCATTGAAGTTATTGTCTTTCTCTGACTTATTTCACTTAGGTTCATCCATGTTACAAATGGAAAGATTATATATATTTTTAATGACTAATATTCCCTTGTGTGTGTGTTTATGCCACATCTTTATAATCCATTCATTGGCACTTAGGTTGTTTCCATATCTTGACTATTGTAAATTGCAGTCAACGTAATGGTTCATATATATTTTTGAATCACTTTTTGAATTCAACTTTTTCTATTAAATATGCAGACATGGGATTACCAAATCCTGTGGTAGTTCGATTTTTAATTTTTTAATTGCCTTCCTGTCTATAGGGCTGCATCAGTTTAGATCCCCACCAGTGGTACAGTAGAGTTCCTTTTTCTCTGCATCCTTGCCAACACTTATTATTGCCTGTCTTTTTGATGATAGCCATTTGAACGGGTGTGAGGTGTTAGCTCATTGTGGTTTTGATTTGCATTTCCCTGATGAATAGTGATGTTGAGCATCTTTTCATGTGCCTATTGAACATCTGTATTTCTTTGGGAAAATGCTGCTTAGCACCTCTGCCCATTTTTTTAAATCGGATTGTTTTTTGCTATTGAGTTATATGAGTCCTTTATACATTTTGGGATATTAACCATTTATGTGATTTGCAAACATTTTCTAACATTTAGTAGGTTGCCTTTTTATTTTGTAAATGGTTTCCTTAGCTTTGAAAAGCTTCTTAGTTTGATGAAGTCCCATTTGTTCATTTTTATTTTTGTTGTCTTTGCTTTTAGAATGAGATCCAGGAATTTATCATCAAGACTCGTGTCAAGTAGTTTACTGCTTGTGTTTTATTCTAGGAGTTTTATGTATTAGGTATTTAGGTATTACATTCAAGTCTTTCATCCATTTTGAGTTAATTTGCATTTGTGGTATAAAATAGTAGTTTAGTGTCATTCTTTGGCATGTGATTGTCCAGTTTACCCAGAACCATTTTTTGAAAACACTGTCCTTTCCCCATTGAGTCTGTTGCCTCCTTTATTGTAAGGACGTTATATGCAGGTTTATATCATGGTTCTTTATTCTGTTTCATTGACTTACATATCTGTTTTTATGTGAGTACCATAGTATTTTGATTAACATTATCTTTGTAATACAGTTTGATACTAAGGATCTTGATGTTTCCAGATTTGTTACTCTTTTCCAGGATTGCTTTGGCTCTTTGGAATGTTATGTAGTTTCACTTAAATTTTAGGATTGCTTGTCCTATGTGAAAAAATGCTTTTGGAATTTTGATAGGAATTGCATTGAATCTGTATATTGCTTTGGGAAATATGGACATTTTAACAGTATTCTTCCAAATCATGAGCAGGGAATATATTTCCGTTTATTTATGTCTTCTTCAATTTCTTTATCATTGTCTTATAGTTTTCAGAATACTGGTCTTTCACCCCCTTGGTTAAGGTCTTATTTCTGATGCAGCTATGAATGGGGTTGTTTTCTTACTTTTTCTTTCTAATAGTTTGTTGTTAGTGTATAGAACGCAACTGATTTTTGTGTATTGATTTTGTATCTTGTGATTTTACTGAATATGTTCTAACAGTTTTTTAGAGGAGTCCTTAGGTTTTTCCATAAACAAAATCATGTCTGCAACTACTGACAGCTTTATTTTTTTCAATTTTGAAGCCTTTTATTTCTTTCTTTTGCATTATTGCTCTGCCTAGGTCTTCCAAGAATATGTTGAATAAGAGTGACAAGAGTGGGCATCTGTATTTTGTTCCTGATCCTACAGGGAAAGCATTCAGTTTTTCACTTTAGAGAATGATGTTAGCCGTGGGCTTGTCATATATGTTACGTTGAGGAATATTTTTATACTCACAGTTTTGAGAGTTATTATCATTAATGTATTTTGAATTTTGTCAGATGTTTCTGCATATATCAAAATGCTACAGATAATTTTTATCCTTCATTTTGTTGATATCCTGTATCAAGCTGATTGATGTGTTGATGTTGAACCATCCTTGCATCCTTGGTATAAATTCTACTTAATCATGGTGTTAAGATCCTTTTAATGTATTATTGAATTTAGTTTGCTAATATTTGTTGAGGAGTTTTCATCTATGTTGATCAGAGATCTCAGCTTATAATTTTTTTTTTTTTTGTGGTGTCTTTATCTGGTTTTAGTATCAGGGTAATGCTGGCCTGGCCTCATTTGGAAGTTTGGAACTGTTTCCTCCTTCTCAGTTTTTTGTCGTTTTTTTTTTTTTTTTCCAGAGTTTAAGAAGGACAGGTATTAAACCTTTGAATATTTGCTTGAATTCATCAGCAGAGCTGTCTGATCCTGGATTGGTTTGTTAGGAGGTTTTTGATTACTGATTCAATCTCCTTACAAGTAACTGGTCTACTCAAATTTTCTAATTTGTCATGATTCAGTTTTGAAAGGCTTTTTTGTTTATTGCTAAGAATTTATCCATTTCTTCTAGGTTTGCTCAGTTTGTTGGCTTTTAATTGTTCATCACAGTTTCTTATGATACTTTGTATTTCTGTAATATCAATTTTAACTTCTCCTTCATTTCTGATTTTAGTTATTTGAATGCTTAATCTTTTTTATTCTTGGTGAATCTAGCTAAAGGTTTGTCAATTTTGTTTATCTTTACAAAGAACCAGGTTTTAGTTTTATTGATCGTTCCTATTGACATTTTAGTCTCCATTTCATTTATTTCCTTTCCGATAATTATCATTTCCTTCCTTCTAACTTTGGGCTTTGTTTGTATTCTTTTTTATGTTTCCTTTAGGTGTAAAGTTAGTTCATTTATTTGAGAGTTTTCTTGTTTCTTGAGTTCTGCCTGTATTGCTATGAATCCCCTCTTAGAATCACTAAGATTTAATTTATCCTTTGATTTCATTGACCCAGTATTTGTTCAGTAGTATGTTGTTTTGTATTCACATTTTTTCCAGTTTTCTTATAATTAATTTCTAGTGACATACCATTTTGGTCAATAAATATATTTGATATAATTTCAGTATTCTTAAATCTACTGAGACTGGGTCTGTGTCCTACAATGTGAACTGTCCTGGAGATGTTCCCTGTGTTCTTGACAAGACTGTGTTGTGCTACTTTTGGATGAAATTTTCTGTATATATCTGTTAAGTCTAGGTAGTGTAATGTGTTGTTTAGGGTTAATGGTTCCCTACTGACTTTCTCTTTGGATGATCTATCCATTGGTGTATGTAGGGTATTAAAATCCCCTACTGTTATTGTATTGTTGGTAATTTCTCCTTTTAGGTCTCTTAGTATTTGCTTTATATATTTTGGTGCTGCTCTGCTAGGTACATATATATTTACAAATGTTGTATCTTCTTGTGGGACTGATCCCTTTATAAATATGGAATTTCCTTCTTTGACTTTATTACAGTGTTAATTTTATTTTTTTAAGTTTATTTATTTATTTATTTTGAGAGAGAGAGAGAGAGAGCACAAGCAGGGGAAGAACAGTAAGAAGGAGTGTACCATCACCACATAGCCCAGTGTGGGGCTAGAATTCATGAACTGTGAGATCATGATGTGAGTTTGAGGTCAAGAGTGTAATGTTTAACTGACTGCACCACACAGGCATCCCTGTGACAGTCTTTATTTTAAAGTCTATTTTGTGTCATATGAGTTGTGTGTATATATACATATATATATACACATACTATTATTCATGTAGTATATACATGAAGTATATACTACTTCAACTTTTTTTTCTTTAATTTTCGTTTGCATGGAATACATTTTTCTATCCTGTCCCTTTCAGTCCGTGTGTGTATGTGCCCTTACATTTGAAGTGAGTGTCTTCTTGGGGTGCGTGGGTGGCTCAGTTGGTTGAGTGTCTGACTTTGGCTCAGATCATGAATTCATGGTTTGTGAGTTTGAGCCCCACATTGGCTCTGTGCTGACAGCTCAGAGCCTGGAGCCTGCTTCAGATTCTGTGTCTCCCTCTCTCTCTGCCCCTCTCCAATTCATGCATGCTTGCTCTCCCTCTCTCTCCCCCTCTCACACTCTCTTTCTCCAAAATGAATAAACGTTAAAAAAAATTTTTTTTTTTTTTTTAATGAAGTGAGTGTCTTCTAGGTAGTACAAAGCTAAGTCTTGCTTTTTATCCATTAAGCCACTTTCTGGTTTTTGATTGGAGAAATCTCATCCATTTACATTTAAAGTGATTGTTGATAAGTCTGTACTTATTTGCCATTTTGTTCATTGTCATCAGGCTATTTTTGTGATTCCTCTTTCCCTTCTTCTCTTGCTCTCTTTTTATGTGGTTTGATGACATTTTTAGTATTGTGTTTATATTCTTTTAAATTATCTTTTGTATATCTATTATAGGTTTTGCTTTGTGGTTACTATGAGATTTACATATAGCATTTTATATAAGTCTATTTAAAGTTGATAGCCACTAAGGTTTGAATCTACTTTAAAACTACATTTTTATCCCTCCCACCACATTTTGTTTTTGATGTCTCATTTTATATCCTTTTACTTTGTGTATCTCTTAACTAGTTTAGTTATGATTACTATTACTACTTTTGTCTTTAATCTTTATACTAACTTTATAAACCAATCCATTATCTTTACTGTATATTTACCTTTATCGTTGAGATTTTTACTTTCATATGTTTTCTTGTTACTAATTAGTGCATTTTCTTTTTTGCTTATGGAAGGCTCTTTCTTGTAAAGCTACTTTAGTGGTGATGGACTCCTTTATCTTTTGCTTCTCTATAAAACTGTCTCTCCTTCAATCTGCATGATAACCTTGCTGGGTAGAGTATTCTTGGTTGGAAGTTTTTGTTTTTTTGTTTTTTGTTTTTCTCCTTTAAAATTTTGAATATACCTTGCCACTCCCTTCTGCAAAGTTTTTACTGAAAAATATACTGATATTCTCATGGGATGTTCCCTTGTATGTAACAAATTGTATTTCTTTTGCTGCTTTTAAGATTTTCTCTTTTTTAAAGTTTATTTATTTATATTGAGAGAGAGAGGAAGTGAGCAAGTGCGTATGTGAATAGGGGAGGGACAGAAAGAGAGGGAGAGAGAGAATCTCAGGCAGACTTCATGCTGTCAGCACAGAATGTGATGCAGTGCTCACTCTCATGAACCGTGAGAGTATGACCTGAGCCAAAATCAAGTACCAGAAGCTTAACCAACTGATCCACTCAAGTGCCCCTTATTCTTTTTTTAACTTTTGATATTTTAATTATAATGTGGGGTGTGTATCTATTTTGGTTTATTTAATTCAGAACTTTCTGGGCTTCCTGGATATCATTGTCTGTTTCCTTCTCAGGTTAGGGAAGCTTTTAGCCATTATTCTTTCAGGTAAGTTTTGCACTTTATTTTTCTCTCTTCATATCTATATACTGTGAGTGTTATCTTACTTTGTTTTTCCAATAGATCCTTTAGGTTATCTTCATTTAGTTTATTTTTTTTTTATTTTTGCTGTTATATTTGGGTGAGTTCCACTGCTCTTTTATTTATTTATTCATTCATTCATTTATTAACTGCTTATTTATTTGTTTGTGTGTGCGTGTGTGTGTGTGTGTGTGAGGGAGGTGGGGAGGGAATCCCAAGCAGGCTCCACATTGAAAGTTTAGAGCCTGATGTGGGGCTTGAACCCATGAACCATGAGATCTATACCTGAGCTGAAACCAAGAGTCTGACCCTTAATTGACTAAACCACCTAGGTACTCTATCCAGTGCTCTTTTAGATCAATGACCTGTTCCTCTGTTCATCTAGTTTGCTTCTGAACTCATCTTTGCTTATTTTTAAGTTTCATTACTTTATTCTTTATTTCTGTGATTTCTGTTTGTTGTTTCCTATATCTCCCCTGTCTTTAAGTTATCACTATGTTCATCCAGTCTTCTCCCTCATTTGGTGAAAATCTTTATGACCATTACTTTGAATTATTTATCAGGTAGATTACTTACCTATATTTTATTGGGATCTTTCTCTGAGGTTTTATCTTGTTCATTTGTTTGGAACATGGTCCTCTGTTCCATCATTTTGCTCGACTCTTTTTGCTTTTAATTAATTAACTAATTATTGTTTTAAATGTAGTAGGCTAAATAGCTCTCTCAGTCTTGAAGGAATGGTTTTGTGAACTTACTGTTCAATTTTGCCCTAGTTCTTGGTTGTCTCTCAATCTTTGGGGTTTTCCCAGCACCCCAGTTTATTCTTGATAGTTCTCTGTTGTTGAGGATGGAGCAAATTCTGTCAGTATTCCAAGGAGAGATTTCATTTAGCACCCAGTTTCAGGACAATTGGAAGCCAGGCCCTCAGGTAGCAGCTCTTAAGCATGCGACTCTATACAGTCCTGGGGGCTTCAATCATAAACCCTCCTGTCCTCCAGATGAGGAGAGCTGAAGATGTCCCCTGGGTGACTGTTTCAGGGGGCTCTAGAAGGATGTGTATAAGCTCCTTTCTGGGGGGTACTGTTGAGCTGTGGTGAGGCCAGGGGAGAACACAATAATAGTGTTCTCTGCTTTTGCTCAGGAACTGCTCCATAGTCTCTAGATGTGTGGAAGCCTGTCCTTCTGGTGAAGCTTCAGGACACATAAATAGGCCTTTTTCATAGGGAGACTGGGGTATGTTTCAGTCTACAGTCTGTGGGTAGTAACCTCCCAGGAACTAGCTGTCTTTCCAATTACCACAGTCCTGTGGACCCTAGACACTCAAACCCGAAGGCTGCCTGGGGCAGATGATCAAGAGACATCACCTGGACCAGGTGATCAAGAGGCATCACTACACATGCCTGCCAGCATTAGCAATGTAGCTGGAGAGCAAAGGTGGCAGGGTATACCCACTGGCTTTCTCAAGGCAGCAAGAATGTACTTTGTGTGTCTGCTAGATTTAGTGATGAAGCTACAGAGTGGAGGAAGAAGGCATGCCTTCCAGCTCTAGCAAGAGAGCAATAGAATACTTTGGCCATGGATGCCCTCAGGCATCAGTGAGGCAGCAGGAAAATGCCTCCTCTGCAGTGTGCACCCATTAGCTCCAGTGAGGTAGTGGGAGAATGTTGTGACCTCATATACTCTCTTGACCCAGCAAGGCAGTGTGGGTGTGGTGCAGTGGCACAGGCCAGCAGATTCAGCAAGGCAATGGGAAAATGAGATGAACACTTGCCTCTGCTTGCCTTAGCAAGGGAGTAGCAGAGTGCCATGGACATGTGTGCCAATGTGCCCTAGTAGGATAGAGAGAGATTGCAAAAATGATGCACCTTGGTGCCTCCATCTCCAAAGAAAAGCTCAACTGTTCCCTGCCCCTTCAGAAGATGCTTTAAGATTAAGCAAATTAATCTTTTTCATAGATAGTCTAGATGCTTTTCAAGCAGCAGCTTTTGCACTGGGTCCTGGGCCAGGTGATACCACTCACAAGTCCTTTGAAAGGAGTGTCTCAATTCCCCACAGCCCTTGGAGTCTCTTGGTCAGCTCTACTGGTTTTCTAAGACATTACAAGTTCATTTCTCAGGATGTCCCAAGGATTGGGGTGCCTTATATGGGGCACAAACCCCTCTCTTCTCTGGGAGAATGTATGGATTTGTGTGTTCCTTCCCTGTTTGGGGTCACCAGGCCAGGGGTAGGATTTTCTCCAGTGTCCCTACCTTCCCTGCCCATCCGGTCCTTTCATCTTTTGTTGTGGAGGAATAATTGAGCTAGTTTTCAGCTCTTTTTCACAAGGAATTGTTCCCTATGTTGCTATATGTTTGGTGTGTCTGTGTAGGTGGTAAGTTCAGGGTCTTCCAACAGTGTCGTGTTGGAATGCCCTACCTTCATGTCTACTCTTTTTCTTTAGTCACACTCATAAAGGACTAATTGATACTACTGTTTTGTTTTCAGAAAAGTCACATTGAATACATCTTATCTTTTCTACTTGAAGAAATCTTTTTCATTAACTGCATCTTTTATTTTAATTATTCCTCCTGTATCTTTTATTTCATTATGTTATTTTCTTATTACTTGCATTAGGTATGTTCCAAGTTCCTATATATTTAGTGTTTCCTGCTGTGATCAAGGCATTTAAGTTAATAAATGTATTTTGAGTTTAGCTTTTGCACTTTTGCATAGATTTCATGTTAATGCGTTTATTCTATTTTCTAGTTAATTTGCTATTTTAAAGTTTACTTATTTGAGAGAGAAAGATAATGTGCATGCAGGGAGGGGTAGAGAGAGGGACAGAGAGAGAATCCCAAACACGAACCATGAGATCATGACTGAGCCAAAGTCAGACACTAATTGACTGAGCTGCTCAAGCATCCCTATTTTGCCATTTTTAGTTTTAACTTATATTATATTTCAGTTGCCTTAAATATTTTTAGAAATATTTGTTTCCAGATAAAGATTTTTATAAGGCTTCAAAACTAACTTCTTTTGCATTATAAACAGACAATAGTCTGAAACTCACTATTCTTTTTATTTAAATTGTATTGGTTTTTATTGGTGCTTTGTAGACCTGAGAAAACATACTTATTCTCTGAAGTATTAGAAGCTATTTGTGTTTTTATTAAGTTTTTAAAGTCAATTGTATTATTTTAATCCTTGAACAAAATTACTTTTTTGGAGCTGATTTTACAAACAAAATGTATTAAAATGCTACTATAATCCTGTTTTAATCAAGTCAACATTACATTTTAAGAGGTTTTGCTTTATATGTTATAAGCTCTGAGTGAACATATATCTTTTATAATATCCTTTTTCTTTGATTATAGCCTGTACAGAATAGCACTTCATTGTGTATATGGATTTTTGTGCCCAAAACTATGCTGAATCATTGTATTTTATCTGTAGATTCAGTTGGATTTTATACTTAATTAAATATATCATTTGCAAATAAGGACAGCATTTCAAATCTTCTCTTTTAATCATATAATTTTCTTTACTTTCCTTCTCTAAATTTATTTGCCACATTCTCCAATTCTGTTTTATGTATCCATTATTATCTATTTCTCTAGCTTAAAGGGAATGTATTTTTAGTGTTTTAATTACTTACGAATTTGCTTGAGACTTTGTTAGTCATTCTTCAGCTGGTCTAATCTGCTCTTAAACTAGCCCATTGAGTTCTTAATTCAGGTCATTTTATTCTTTTATCATTTTCTGTATTTTTTTTCAAATCATTTAAGTGATTTTTCAAAAATAATATTTGGTTTCTACCAAATGTTTAAGCATGGCTAGTATCTTCATGCACGTTTGTAGTAAATGTAGTTTGTTTTTAAGGTACATTTCACAATTAAAATATTTCTAGTACCAGGAAGCATGTTTTCTTCTCATTTATTTCTCACTCATATATAATTTTCTCTTCATTTATCTGATTATCTTTGTGTTTTAGACATTATGAGAAAATAATTTGAATAAATATTTTGAGTCTTAGATGACTTTACTTTCCTTTTCTTTACCAGGTGCCAGAGGACTTACATAATGAAAGACTCTTTCGATCTTTTTGAAGTCTTGAAGTTTTTCTTGGTTATGCAAATGACATGAAATTGGTCAGAAAGTCATTTAGTAGCTACCCTTCTTCCAATCCCTTTCAATTTTTGAACAACCTTTTGGGGTCTAAACCAAAGGAATGATCTCTCCAGATTCCCACACTTGTCAGGCCCTATACTCTGCATTTTTGTCCCATAGGTTCCAATGGGCTATCAAAAACACAACACCTCTGTGCTTCATTTTCTGTGTTGTCTACCTCAAAAAGAGGTAGCCCCATGTGCTGGCATACTGCTGACATCTAGGTTTCTCCTGGGAATTTGCTCAGTAATTTATCATGAATCTGTTGAATATGTCATATGATTTTTAAAATAATTTTTACCCCAGTTTTTTATTCAGTTGTCTTCAGTTGGAAAGAAGATATCTTATTACTATTATGATTAATGTTTATTACTAATGATTATTAGTATGAATATGACTAATCACAATATTATTTATTATTACTGTTGCTGCCACCACCACCACCATCTATAACCATTTTATTCTTAGTGTCATCTCTCTCCTCCAGAAATCTTAGTTTTCTGGGAGCACATGATCAGAATGTTCATCTTTTCCTTTTTCTGGCTTAAAGTGCTTTTGGGTATGTTGTTATTGTCCATTATGCCTTTATGGATGACAGAGTTCTCATGGCTGCGGTTCCTATGCCAGAGACAATCCTGAGAGTGTGATAAAAGCTTCAGTCTCAGCTATTGTCAGAAGCTAAATTATCACCTGCAAGTGGTCAGTCCCGCTTGTCAGAGTAGGAGGAAAAACTCTCTTAAGCCTGAACAACAAAGAGCCTGAGAGATTCTGAAAGCAAAACTGATGTATATTTGGAAGACAAGAGAACCTGGGGGTTGGGGAGGACATGATGAGCAGTTAGAGAGGAACCCTGTAAAAATAATTTTACATTTTGTGTACATATATAATATTGTTTTATTTGTAAGACTTCAGTGGGGAGACACCTCTTCTTTCAGTTTTGTCTTTTTTTGCTACTGAATGGCCATTTCTTACTGATAATGTCAAGATATCTTTTTACCAGTGGTTATTCCTTATTAAGGAAAAGTTTTGCATGCTCCTCACTTTCCCTCCAAAATCATTGCCTGAATATTTTTCCCTAGTGATACTGCCTTGAAATCTCTCTTTGGATTAATCATCAGTATTCCTAACTTAAGCCTTCTGTAGAGTGCTTGCAGAATTAATTACCACAAGCACTGATACAGCTTTTCCTTATAAACACATCATGTTCCATGCAAAAGAAGCATCTTAGAAAGGAACGATCCACTGACAATGAACGATGTATTATTCTTTTTATTAATTATTAATGCAGTTTTGTCCTCAAGATACTTTGGGTTGTGTTTTATAATGACTAAAATTCCTGACACTTATTAGCTCTGTAACTCAGACAAGTCACTTAACTACTTTGGGTTTCCTTTTCATGATCTGTGAAATAGGGATAATAACTGTAGCTATCTCAAAAGATACTAATGAGGATAAATGAATTAAATACATGTAAATGTTTAGAAGAACACCTAGCAATCAGCAATTGCTGTTACCTAAGTGTTAATATTAGAGTGTAGGTAATAAATAGCTTATGAAGAATTAATTCTTTTTCCCCCTTTTTTGACAGTAGAGCTGCTTGTCTTAAAAGCATTCCTAGAGCTTGGAAACCCAGAAATATTCCTGAACCCACCCTACCCCACTGTCTATCTTAAGGTTAGTGTTTGCTAGGCCAGAGAATCTCAACTTTGTGCTTCCTCATCCATATCCATCTAGTATGTCTCTTTTTTTTCCCCCTACCTTTTGGGCATGATGACATGGCAAACATAGTCAAATCTATAGTAAATGTCATTTTGTAACATGTGCAGGTTGCAACTGACCAGCAATACCAGGCCCTTACTCTTTTAATCTGGTTTACTTTGGTATTTTTCAGAGTACTTGATGCACCCATTAGTGCGTTATAAAACCAACTTGGTAGATCACAATCATCATTTAAAAAATTAAATTTATAAATACATTAGAGACTGTAACATATAGAATTACATATAATTTTATTAAATTTTAATTTCAGTGTGTGTATATTTTTTTCTTTTTAAAGAGGGAAAAACTTTCTGGGTTTGTGGATCATGATCAAGAAATCGAAAAGCACTGCTTTATTTCATTTCTGTCTTAACCTAAAGAATAAATAAATTCATTTATTCATGAACAAAGGAAGAAAATAGAGAAGAGAATTGCCCAGGCCTTAATTCTGGCTTTAGAAAAACTACTTTCCAGTCCTTTGAAAGGTGAGAGGCAGAAGAGGTACTCAGATAGTGACCATGATCTTGAACTCACTGGTAATGCTTAAAGAAACAGAAGATTTTGATGCTTATAAATATTTATTTAAATGGAGGTACTAAGAACATATTTTATAAAGTCTTTATAAATAGCGATGTAATATTGCTGCATAGTAATAGTTGTTTATCTTAGATCTAGCAAAGTTCTTTGACACACACACACCAGCCATTCAGTTAGGAATTTCTTGAGCTAAAGGAAGCTATCCTGAGATGGACTGTGCATTCCACTGCTCTACATCATATTATTTGCAACAACATCATTAGGATAATATATACTAACTTTGACAGAATACACTGAGAATCTAATACAACTATGCAGTACCTATGCTGATGGAAGAGGATGCTTCTAGCCAATCCATAGCCCACCTGAAAACTTTTCTTGACTCCTTGGAAAGACTTGCTCAATGTGGGGGTGGGGGGAGGGGAGTAATTATAACTTAAAGAGAAAGTATCATGCCAACTTCAAGTTTATAAAAGAAGAAAAGAGCTGATCTAATATAGGCATATTTGTAATAAAGACTCAAAGCTAGGTATAAAGATATGAATGATAACAGCTAGAATAATTAATTTTCAATATATAAAAGTAGAAGCATGATATATTAGTTGTTTAATTGGAAAAGACACTGCATAGATCCTTTTTATCTACTTTTGCACTCTAGTTTATTATAGTAGTTTTAGTTTGTAAATTATGAAACTTCTTAAAAACCCACATGGCCCAAGTTAACATAAACTATCAATTGTAGCTATTATTTCCCATCCAAGTACTAACCAGGCCCGACCCTGCTTAGCTTCCGAGATCAGACGAGATCGGGCACGTTCAGGGTGGTATGGCCATAGACTGTAGCTATTATTTCCAAATGAAGTTTTGTTAACTCCAATTTCAATTATTTTCTATGATATCATTTAAAAAATGTCTTAATATATCGACCAGAGAAAATAAATTGAGAATAAATCCACCTTTCAGAATAAATCTGTGAATGTGCCAGAGAGGCAAATAATAGTAACAGAGAGAAAAAATTCTTCAAATTTCTTCTTTATACCACAGAGATATTACAAGACAAAGAGTGGCTTTGATTGGCCCCAAGGTCTCTAGGCCAAAGGGATTTGAACACTATCTTTAGAAATTTTATTTCTGATTCATTATTGGAAACTAATGTGTAGAAGGTGCACGATGAGATGGGAGGCTGAAAGAAAATAGGAGATGTGCCAATGAAGGTCAGATTTGAAAAACGGAAACCATAACCTTTGAAGCTTGATAGTGATGGGAGCCTGAAAATAAATGGTAGGATCACAACATGAAAGGCTCATATATTATGGTAAAGAAGACAAACTAATGCTATGTACAATGAAGAGAACCTAGATTCTCTTTGACTAGCATAATTAATTGGTTAACAATGCATTTTATGACAAACATTTTATGGCAAGTAAAGATGTTGGAATATATGTGAAAGAGACAGAAAGTTTAAAGATCTACCTTGCCCCCAAAAGGTGGATGCATTTGGAAAAGGGTTAAAAATAATAATTATTCAGTGCTTAATAGTATATCAAACATACTCTATGCATTATCTTAAATTTCATTACAGCCATGTTACATTGGAATTATTTATTACATTTTGTATGTGAGAAAACCAAGCCTTCGAGTTTATATAAACTAGATCTCGGAAAGCCACTTAGTGGGAGAATCAGGATTGAAGCTAGTTTCACTCTTTACTATCATACTTTCCTCTCATTTCCATCAACATGTTACTTGACATTTCCAATAACTAGAATAATTAAATGATAGTAAGACTTTTATAATAGTTAATGGAAATTGTTTTTATGATGATCAAATGCATTTTGCCCAGTGTCATTAGCAAGATGCCTATAAACTGAGCCATAAACAAGGAAAACTGGTCTCCTGTACTCAATTTGAATTACAATGAAGGTAACAAGATTTCTGCAGCCTGGGAGTTACCCATTTCTGGTCATTTATCAACATAGTAATGAGATTATCAGCAAGTTGCTTTTTCTTTCTTTCTCTTTTTCTTTCTCTTTTGTTTTTAAACCACCTTGATCCATTTGACTTCTTCATTTGCTTGAATTGTAGGGAAAGTAATTCAATACATGCTAATGAATTCTCAATTTACATAAATCATTTCCCTATGTGATTTATAATCCTGATTTAAAAATATCTCAAAACACCCACATGCAAAGAAAGTCTATTATATGTGTAGACATAATTCTAATAATCATGCAATTTATAAGCTAAAAAAAGGGAAAAGATTAGATGACCTCAAGCCACTTCGGAATGAGCCTTTTTTCTTACTTCTCACCTCTTTATCAGTCTGTCAATTAGAGAAATTAAGTATATTCCCTCTCTTGCATTACTTTCAGCAATGCATTACTGTTGTAGTGAGTAACTAAATTCCTTTACAAAATCGGTTTGATATTTTTACATTCCGAAAAGCATAAATATGAATTTATGAATTTACTTATTTATATCTTCTACAATGTATTTTATGACAGCCTAATAAATTCCAAACAGTATTTTAGGGTCTGGAAATAAGACTGAATAAGAATGAAAGAACTCTTACAAAAATTACAATCTATAAAGAGAGAAGAGATAAACAAGCAAATAAGATAATTTTGGCTGTATTAAGGCAAAAAGTCATGGCATGATAGACTGGAGTGGGTAGAGTTTTTTGTTTTGCTTTGTTTTAATGGTATAATAAAAAAAAAGTTGCCTTTTAAAGCACTGATACTTGAGACCTGTGAAACCAAGAAGTTAGCCTTTCAAAGATGTGAACAAGTAGTGTTCTGGCACAGGAAAGTACAGAGGAAATGAGGAAGGCTCAGCTCATCTCAGGAACACCAAAGGCAGTGCCACTGAATGTGTTGAGTAAACAAATTATAGGCAAGGGTCAGATCCCTTCAGGCTTTATAAACCATGACAAGGAGTTTGGACTTTATTCTAGGTGTGATGAGAAGCCATGGCAGGTATTAAGCAAATTGATGATGTAAACTGCTTAGTTTAAGCTCCATGAGAGCAAGAATCTTTGTCTATTTTGTTTACTGATATTTTCCAAGCCTCTCAAACATTGTCTGGTATGGAATATGGGCTCAATTTATGTGTATTGAACTGAAAAAATATATATATAGATAATAAAGATATAAAGACATATAAAGATCTTTCTGCCAGTTTTGGGTAGAAGGAAAGTTAGGTCTTAATGTTTTCTGAGTGAATAAATAAATGTATTATCTGAATCTTCCTGACAGTGATTCTTATTATTAATACTAATGATAATCATGGTAAGAATCTCATGATTTCATTTGCTTTTGAAGTCTTGTGGATTCTTGGGTTGTTTGTTCTCTTTCAGATCCCAATTCCAAAAAACTACCAAAGTGAACAAACTCTCATGAAAGGGAGGTAGATATAATTCACTAAATTTTATTTGTGTCTATCTAATAACAAAAAATAATTCGACAACTGCATTAATACTTGGTTAGTTCAAAAAAATAATACACTGTGTAACAAGCAATTCATTTATGGTCATTAAATTGATGAATTATGTAAGGACCTCCCTCCAATTAAGTAAGCTGAGGTAGGTACTTCTTTGTGTGAAGTAGCAATCATTGCATTTTCTGTGACACTTGGTCTGCTGCGATCATTGATTCTTTGTCCTCACCCTGTCATGGAAAAACAAATGGGCTACACCTGCTAAACTTTGTATTTTCTTGCCAGTTGTTGCAAATCACTGCACTAACCCATGGTGAAGATTGGCAAAATGAATGGCTTCAGTGTGGTACACATAACCATAGATTGGCTATAACAGAGTTATTGTTCATTGACCAGGAACACACTCTTTCTTAGTCCCTGTATTATGAAGAGTACTTTCTAAAGTTTTCGATATTCTGCCTTATGATTTCTTGACATATCTACTATGGAAAATGCACTCCTCAGGCGGCCTCTGCTGATTGCATAAATGAATAGTTAGTTATTCAATATTGATTATAAAGTGAAATCATTATATCTTTACCAATGGTAGAATAAGAATGGAAAAACAACTTGTCTCAATTAATTAAATAACAAAAGCAAAAAGAGGTATTATCAGAGAGTATAAATAAAGTATTTTGAGTATAGCAATCCTAGAACTCAGTTATGGGTAATTCGTTGTGTTACCCTCAGAGATGTCCTTTACTCTGTTAGATCTAAGTTTCTTCATCTATAAAGTAAGAGACCTTACCTTACTTAACATGAAGGTCCTATTACTAAATTGAGATCATTTAGAGTCAAGGGTCAGAAACCCAGTCAAATTTGCTTTAACTCCTACAGGGGAATTTTCTTGAACAATATGAGTTTTTCTTGAGAGACTAAATATAGAAAGTCAATTATACCTCAATAAAACTGAAAATAAAAAGTAGAAAGTGAAAATTCACCTATAGCTCCTCTTCTTTGACTTTACATATGCATTTTCTCCATATGCGTTTCTTCACATTTCTTCTACCAACTATCTCTGATTTCAGTTCTTTATATGATCTTACAGTTGAAGTGTCTATAGAGATTACCTAGAATCTTTGTATTCTAATTACAAATTCTTAGGGGAGAAAATAGCTTTGACTCACCTAGAGTCAGATGTCCAGCAATAATGCAACCAATTGTGACTTGGTCAGTCATGCAATGTTTGGGGGCTATGTGAACTCACACGTACACAACAGAACAAACCATTTGAGTAACAGTTTCACTATAGGTCTCATAGCCCTGTGACAGTATGTACAAACTTCTATTTTTCTTCTATTCTTTCTCTTCTACTTTTCTACTTGTATAAATTTATACTTTGTGTCAAGAAAAAATCCTGAAATAACTAAGTTTTCTTAGGCAACTAAATAGCAAGAATTTGGACTGAAAAAACATGAAGAAAAACCTTTTTTCCTACTCCTCATTGTGAGTAAGAATTCTCAATGGAAATTATTTTTCCCTTCAACTGAGTGCACTGGTCAAAAGAAGCATGCTTTCTTGGAAGAAGAATGTCTTCTTTGGGTTCTTAGTTTTTTATTTGTTTGGTTTTTGTGTTTTATGTTTTTTTTCCCTTTGCAGTCTTCTTTAGTGTTTCCACTCTGACAAATTCTGGAACGTACTTCTTGTTCCTCATGCCTCATGCACTTCAAAAGCATAAACTCAGGGTCTCCAAAGAAACTCACAGGCTGAGAGGTGACTTTCTTTCACTTACCTCTAAGAGTTACTAATTTCACTAAACTGGGAGCTTTGCAATTTCCTTACTTGTCTAGTAGTTTCAGCTTGGAAGTTTGTTCAGGATCTTCAGTCTATTATCCTACAGCAAAACAAATTTTAGACTATGCTTTTAACTCTAAATGAAATCATTTTAGGTAATTTTTAAAAAGAATTTCAAGCTAACAGAGGATCATGAAGGAGAAGAAGGAGAAAAATATTTGGGGAGAGGGAGGGAGGCAAACCATGAGAGACTCTTGAATGCCAAGAACAAACTGAGAGCTGATGGGGGTGGGGGAGGGGGAAGGGGGTGATGGGTATGAGGGAGGGTACTTGTTGGGTGTTATATGTAAACCAACTTGACAATAAAGTATTTAAAAAAAATTTCACGCTCACATAGTACCTTCATAAAAAGTACATGGCATTTTCATTTATTCTTTCATTTGTTCTTATAGAAACTAAAGTTGATACTGATTTGTGGTGTGAGATAAAAAGATGACTTAGTCTTTTAAGGACCTTCAAAAACTAGGGTCAGTTTCCTAATACATGGCAACTGAGTGCACTGGTCTACTTTCTTTAATCTCTCCAAGGAGAAGCATGATTATACTATTTTGTTGGTTGTTTCTTTGCTTATTATCAGAAAATGAAGAAGGAAGCATTCAGATGTGGTAAATATGCTATTTCTACAGGTTTGGCACATTTTTCTTTCTTTTTTTTTTTTTTTTTGCATCTATGGCTCCTCCTGCTTGTCTGTTTTAAGGATGTCATTTTGACTTCTGAAAACATAACTAATGATAGCTGTACATGCAATTTTCAGCCTCTAAACTGGCTAATGTTCAAACACTTTGTCAAATCTCTTTGTAATATTTGGATTAAAGTAATGAAAATAAAAAAGGCAATGGTGAGAGAAATTTGCAGGCTGTAAAATCAGAACTAGCAAATGCTAATCAGCTGTATAAGTTAATTGGATTTTGAAAAGAACCAAAATGAGAATGTCGAAAGTAGATTAAGTTCAGACTTAATCAGGCTAATATTAATTCTGATCAATTTACCTAATAATTTAGCCCCTTTCTTCCTTGAAAAATGGCATCCCTTGTTATATCTGGAAGAACTTCAGAATGGTAGCATATGGTGCAGGCATCTGTAAGCTGCGGCAGTAATTGGAGCTGCCACTTTGCAGTTTGGGCAAGACCACTATTTCTGGAGCATGATGGTAAACACGATGCAGATGCTAAACCTGAACACACAAGGCCATAAGCACAGGCCAACTCTGAATAACTGAAAACTAAGAATGTTTGAATATGATGTTTTTCCTACATCTTTTATTAGGCTTCCCAACCTTTTATTCCTATAGTGACTTCCAGGAGCCTTGTGGCTCTATAGGCCCATCTCTCAGCCCAAGTTCATGCACATCCAACCCTAGACACATAGTTTCTTTAGACCTTCTTCCATGGTAACATGAAGTCTTTCTCTCCTGTGTTCCATGATCTTTGAATTTTACACTGTGAGCTATGTAACTGGATAACTGAAAAGCTTCAGTGTTTTTTAAATTATAAGGCCCTGTCCATTAAAACCCTTGCATTATTTCTATTATTATTTTTTATTCTGAATGTCAAAGAATATCATGAAAAGGTTGCATGGCTCAAAGAAGCTACCACAGTCACAATGAACTCTGTAACTGAATAATTATTCATTCATATTGACCAATTACAATCTGTATATAAAGTTATGGCATTTCCCTTGATTTGAAACTGAGTCTACTTAATAATGTTCATTTCATTTTACACACAAATATATGATATATTCCATAAATATTATAAAATGTAGCAATTTTGTCACTTGAGAAAACATTTCAATTCAATAGAAAATTCACTTGCATGTGAAATTCAGCCCTAAATGATGCTACATATTTAGAGATTACCATTTATGCATGGAAGCGGATGTGAGTAGGAGATAGAGAATGAGGCCCTAGAGTATATTAAAAAAAAAAAAAAAAAGGAAAAAAAGGTTTTATTTTTCTATCCTCATAGTTGGGCACAAGTCTTCATTCATGAGTCTAACAGCAATACATTCAAGGTTAATACTCAGCATCATTCCTAATTAATCATTCCATAATTTTTTCTTGGCAGACACTGTTTATTCTATTAAATTTTGAAAGATTATAGTAAATAATTTCATCTGAAAATCTGAATTCAAATGAATATTAAAATCTGTTGAGATTTCTGGTATACCATAATTTCTGGGTTTGGTATAATGAAAATTCAAATTAGAATAAGATCCATGAAGTAATTCTCATGAAAGTTGTATGTGGCTGCCTTCTAACACAGAATGTTAAGCCCAGGCCCTCCACTAGTATAATTCATCTTCCTTCCTTCCTTCCTTCCTTCCTTCCTTCCTTCCTTCCTTCCTTCCTTCCTTCCTTCTTTCCTCCCTCCCTCCCTTCCTCCCCTCCTTCCTTCCTATTTTAGAAAGAGAAAGAGAGTGCACAAGTGGGGGAAAAGTGTAGAGGAAGAGAGAGAATCTTGGGGCTCCTGGGTGGCACAGTATTTTAAGCATCTGAGCCTTGGATATTGATGCAGTCATGACCTTATAGTTTGTGAGTTCAAACCTCGCATCAGGCTCTGTACTGCCAGTATAGAGCAGTGGGGATTGAGCCCCACAGTTCTGGGATCTGACCTGAGCCAAAATCGAGAGTCAAATGCTCAACACACTGAGCCACTCATGTGCCCTAGTATAATTCTTTTTGATTTAAATTATGAAATGGCTTACCTTGAGACTAAGTAGTAGGTAGAGAGAATCTTTCATTGAGAAAATTTTATAATTATTTAAAACTTTATATAATTATTTTTCTTAATTTTAGCTTACTTCAGAATTAATCAATAGCCAATTTATTAAGCTCTGAGTTAGTGCCAGTGTGTGAAATAAATAATCTAAAACTAGTAATATGTAGTATAGAACAATCAATAATTTAGAGTTAAATGGCTTACTTCTCACCATAAGTGTTAGAAGAGGTCAGAGAGGGAAAATGCTGAAGACTGGAAAGGATTATAATTGGCCATAATTTAGGTGTTCTGAAAGGGAGAAAAGATACCTCAGCTAAAAGAGCCGTTTCTCAGTAGAAGAGAATGGAATATGATTACAACTGGAGAGCTTACCAAAATCTTCAGTTGCAAAGCTCCCATTATGTTTTGAGGTCCGTATCAAAGGTATTATTTCATGGTGTTGAAGAGAATAGGTCAAATTTATATACAGGTTCACACTCTACCCATTTGTAGTTATGTGAACTGGAGATTTACTTAATTTCCCATCCCAAAGCTTCCCAGTCTGGAAGTTGAAAAAAATAATAGTATTTACCACATGGAAGACTAAAAGAGGTTATCTAACAAAACAATGCAAAACAAACAAACAAAAACCCAACAACAACAAATTTGCACTGTGCCTAGAATGTAGTAGGCCTGTTACTCCACACTACTTTTGTTTCAGAAGTTTATTGATGATCTTACTTATAGATGAAGAAGATTATGAACCTGTATTGTATCTATTCTGACATCACAAATTCTGCCATTAAAAATGTCCCCATAGATTATGCCTACATCACTCTCTATAATGGATGGAATATACCATTCATCTCCATGTATGCCTTATCAGTTCATTTATGAATCAAATATTTTCCGTTGCTACCACTTTTCATTGTACATTTTTTTAATAGTTTATTTATTTTTGAGACAGAGAGAGACAGAGGATGAGCAGGGGAAGGCCAGAGAGAGAGGGAGACACAGAATCTGAAACAGGCTCCAGGCTCTGAGCTGTTAGCACAGAACATGATGTGGTGCTCGAACCCACAAACCATGAGATCATGACCTGAGCTGAAGTCAGACACTTAACCGACTGAGCCTCCCAGGGGTCCCTTCATTGTACCTTTTACATGGTTAATGAGTATAAAATGGTTGAACCATATATAAAATGGTTAGAGGACATGTTTAGTAGCATTACCTGAGAAAGACAATTACATCTATGTTTTAACTATATATACTGCATTTTTGTATTTTTTGAAAACCAAAAAATTCCCCACAGTAGATGTTATTTAGCGGTATGCTTCTCAATGACCTCTTGAATAGATTCCTGCCTTGCACCCAGAGTTTTCTATAGTTTTGTTAGGAACCTCATCAGTTGCCAGGTCAGTTAAAACCTGGGTTCATCCTTAAGTATTCTGTTTTTTGAACATTTCATGTCTGATCTGCCAAAAAAAAAAAAAATCTAGTTGATTGTGCTTTCAATATAGCTACATATCTATTCATTTCCCTCCATCTCCACTGCAGCCACTGTGGTTCTGGCCATCGTAATCTCTTATCGGATTACTTCAATAGCCTTATAACATATCACACTGTTCCTATCCTTGACCTTGTATAGTCTTTTCCAACAGCTATAAAAGAGATTTGATTAAACAGAGATTACATAGATATTATTTATTTTTTTTGAGAGAGAGAGAGAAAGCACATCTATGGCTGAGGAAGAGGGAGCAAGAGAAAGAGAATCTTAAGCAGGTTCCACACCCAGTGCTGAGCTGAATGCAGGTCTCAGTCCCACAACACAGGAATTGTGACCTGAACCAGTATCAGAGTCGGATGCCACCTAGACACCTCACATAGATACTCTTTTTAAACTTTTCTAATTGTCCCTCTTCTTACTCAGTAAAAGTGGCCCTTAAGGCCCTACTTGATCATGTCCTCCATTACTACGGTGGTGTCTGTTGTGCATGGTTCACTCCATTCTAGTCTTAACAGGCTTTCTTACTATCCTTCAAACATAGTAATTATGTTCACAGCTAATAACAAGTTCTCAAAATTTTCCTTCACCTGGACTTCTCTCTCCATAGATATTTACATCTGCTATCTTCACCTTCTTCATGCTAAATTCTCAGTCTTTAAATGATGCTTACCTTTATCACCCCTTGCCACTTTATTCTGTAAACTGTGTCCATATCACATATGCAATTCAGCATTACTGATACAAAACCTGCTGTACTTTTATTTTTCTTCTCATTAGACTTATTTTATATATATTTATACATGTATATATGTGTTCATGTGAATATACATACATATGTCATTTTATTTGTTGTTCCCCATGCCCCTAGATTAGAGAAAATATTTAGAGTAGTTCCTGGCACATTATTAGTGTTCCAAACTATTTTGTGAGTGAATGAAAGAATGAATTGCAATTATGATTATATGGTGATTGTTGCCAAGTATGAAATGCTCTGGGATTATCTAACAGGAGAACCTTGCTAAGTCTGTCATGAGGGGAAAGGAGTAGTAAAGAAAATAGTGTTTATGTGGAAGTCTGAAAGAGGAGTAGGAATTAGCTACACAGGGAGACAAGTATATAAGAGCAATGAAAACAGAAAAGTGTGTTTCTTGGTCCTATGGCAGAAGAAGCATGACCTGTTTGAGGAATTTAAGGAAAGGCAAAATGGCAGGTGCTAATAGAGTAACTGCTGATGATGCTAAAAACTTAACTGTGTACTTCCCCAAGGATTCTCCTATTTTGAGCAGCTGCATCTTTTATTTAGCATTCCCAATTAAAATATGCTAGAAATCAACTAACCATGAGGTTGTGGCGATTTCCAGTTAGTTTTTTGTTACTAAACAACTGAGTGCATATGTCCAGGTCTTTAAACCTAGATTGCCTACGGTGGGGGGGGCGGTTGGTGGAGCATGAAAAGTTTCTCGGAGACTGTTCAGTGATTCATATGGAGCAAGAGAATGGTCTGAACAAATGTAGGGTTTCTGGGAATAGAACAAAATGAGTAGATGATAGGTGTTTGGAATAGAAACTACAGGGCTTAGAGACTGATTGGATTGTACCACTCGGTCTCACTTATGGAATGTTGAGTGTTAGAGATTTCACTTACAAAATGTTTTCCTTGATTCACTGAGAGATCAATTTGTTTTGTCCTCCTAGGAAATTATGAGAGTTTATATAAAATAGAATTTAAGATTGTAGGCTTTGGGTGACCCCAATGGTGAGGGATTTATGGATGAGCTCTGAGTCTCCTACCCACTAAAGAGATGGATGAGGGTGGGCTTTCTCTCATGAGGTCAGGCATAGAACCGACAGAAGGGCCAGCTGTCCAACAGAAAAGACCCATGGCATTTCTAAACCAATTTGTGGTGCACACAGTACAGTTTCTCAACCACTTTTCTACAGGTTGTAAGGAGAAACTGGCAGACCTTTCTTACCATATCCAGCAATTGAAACAATTCTCAATATTTTAGATGCAAAGTTGTCACCTATCCAAGGCCTGGATGATGTCACATTTGAAGTATCTTCTATATGTGACACTGAGATGACAAATGAATCATATTCTGAAACCACATCAGAGCAATCACAGCAAAACAGTTTATAAGACTCTGGACCACAGGAAGTTTAAGTAACATCAGAAAATATCTTAATTATAGCAAAGGACCCAAGATGCTCCAGATATCTCAAAATGGCTCCAGTGGATGTTCCAATGATGACAGTAAGATTTTTAAAATGATATTGGAAGGACCTACGTCTTCTTGAGAGGTCAGATGCTACAGGGCCTCATAGCAAGAAAGAAAAAGATACAGAAGAAAGTTCAGAGAGTGAATCTTCTTTTAGTGATTAAGCTTAATTTTGGTAACAATTACATACGTATGTGTAGGTATTCTATAATAAAGAGAGCCTGAACTGAAACTCTTAATCAGAGAAACATCAAATGGCTATATATCAATTACCAAGTATCTTCTGGGTTAGGACTCAACTTACTCAAAGCATTTATAACCTGAAAACAACAACAACAACAAAAGAGTGCAGGCTTTAAAAGCCAGATCTTAATACTGAATTTATCACCTACACATTGCTTCTTGGCCTTTTGGCTAAGATCATGTGTGAATTTGTCACTCACAAATCATCTTGATGAGGTTATTCCTCCTTTCTAAGTCTCTATTTCATTATCAGTGAAATGATGTGAACTCCCCCATTGTGATTATTAGTTTAGAGGATATATATGAATTATATAGCTTTATGCTGGCCACTAAGTAAATGCAGAAGATACAGAAACTATTACTGTTATTAAGAATTTACATAGATTCCTCAACATAAAGTCATACATTTCCAGGAGGCATGAAGACCATCTTACTTATTTAAACAAAGCATAATGTCAGAACATTGCTATGCTGTGCTATCCTATAAGAGGCTTAAATTTGTGTGAAGTCAAAGTAAATTTTTATGTTTTTAAATTTTTTTATTTTGAGACACACAGAGAGAGAGAGAGAGAGAGAGCAAGTAGAAGAGGGACAGAGAGAGGGAGAGAGAGAATCCTAAGCAGGTTCCGTGCAGCATGGAGCCTGATGCAGGAGTTGATCTCACGAACTGAACTGTGAGATCATGACCTGAGTCAAAATCAAGAGGTGGAAGGTTAACTGACTGAGCCACCCAAGCATCTCATGTGGAGTCAAACTAAATATAAACAACACTAGTGATCTTGAGCAGAGTTATGAAGGAAGTTTCAACTTATTCAACACTGTTGTCCATTCTCTTCTTAGTTTACTTTTCTTTCTGACTTCAGGGAGGTTTTCATCAATGAACAGTAATTTCATTTATGTCCATTTCCTATACATGGCCCATTAAGTATGTTTAATATAGATCTGTCTTCAGAATATTAATGCCAACTTATTAATAGCTTCAATGTTCATTTGCAATTAGTTGGGGAGATAATTTAAATAAATATATTTTAAGGCCAGTAATTCCCTTATATTGGTTGTTTTGGGAAATGATCTTTTTGTAATGTCTCAAATATGAGATGGAGGTAGCAATCCCTTTTCTATTACTAATGATCTCTTATAGTAGGTGCCTCCTCATTTTATAATTTATTCATTTAATTTATTATTTTTAATGTTTTATTATTTATTTTTGAGAGAGAGAGAACATGAGAGGGGTAGGAGCAGAGAGAAAGAGAGGGAGACACAGAATCTGAAGCAGGCTCCAGGCTCTTAGGTATCAGCACAGAGCCCGATGAAGGGCGTGAACTCAGCAAACCATGGGATCAAGACCTGAGCCAAAGTCAGATGCTTAACTGACTGAGCCACCCAGGTATCCCAGGTGCCTCCTCATTTTAATGTAAACTCAGATACAGTATTGGAAAGGATTGCAGAAGGTCCCATCCCTTTCTTTCAGAAAGATAGGATGAATTTTTCCTCATTCTTCATTGTAAATAACTTAAGTCTCAACAATATTAAGTAATCTACCCATAGTCAGGTAGTAAAAACCTAGGTGGCTTGTATTGTATCTTCTGTCTTCTGATTATAGAACCACGTAGAGCTCTATACCTGACACTGACGATGAACAAACTCAAAAGTAGACCCCACTTGTAGCATTAGGAAAATATGTCAGTGGTACCTATAGCCATCTAATAATGAAAGTTATTAAGCAGAGGGACTTGCCCATCGATGTGGATCTCTGAATAAAAAGCCTGACATGGATTTCTCACAGGCACCAATGCAGTCTCAAGAGTCATTTGGCTTTTTTTTTCTCTTTAATGTCTGATTATAAAACTTTGAAATATAAAGCTTCAGCATGAAAATCCTGACATAGCCTTTACTACTGTAAAACTAGCAGGCAAAGCTATAATAATTTCAGCTTTATAATATAATCTAAAATTGAATTACTCTCATTTCATGGCAAAGTCAATATTGCTAATGGATTAAAAACATGGCTGATAAAAGTATTGTTGAATTCATTTTTGGAGAATCACATAAAAAAAAGATTTTTCTTGTGGTCTATGGCAATTGAAACTTGGCATTAATCTGAAAAGAAACTTCATGCACTTCAGTAAGTAAATGCTTGAAGGTCAAAATAAATGAGGCTAAAAGTGGGTCTGATTAAGCAGTTGTGAATTTTTTCTGGCACATTCCCATTGGGAGGTGGGGGCCCAACTGTAAAAGGCCTTGTCTGTGAAGAAGACAGTCATGGCAAGAGGCTATTTATCCATGAAGTAGAAATTCTGTCATTTCTGTAAACATTTTCTAGGAATTAGTCAGTTGGACAATGGGTTGAGAAACCTGGGAAAGAGATTCATCTACATCACTTTTCAGCTTTGTAAATTTGGGTAAATCTCTCTGGGTTTACTGTTCCCCAAATAAGAGAATGTGACTGTTTTATGTCTCTGATACCATGTTCACCTTATTTTAACATCTTTTTAATTTGCAGATGTTAATAGTGTTTTTGAGGCCTGCTTTGATACTGGATATAGCCCCTTTGCTTCTAAAATAATAGTTCTTCATTTTTTCCTATCAAAAAGCATAAACACCTTAAAGATTAAAACTGAATTTGGAGGTACCTGGGTGGCTCAGTTCATGATCTCATGGTTCATGAGTTTGAGCCACACATTGGGTTCTGTGCTGACAGCTCAGAGCCTGGAGCCTGCCTCAGATTCTGTCTCTCTCTCTGTCTCTCTCTCTCAAAAATAAATCTTTAAAATTTTTTTAAATAAATAAAACTGAATTTCTAATTAGAGATTGCTTATATCTGCAGTTAACTATAGACCAGTTTCAAATGTTTTCTTTAGGCAACCAGTTCTGGTTATATTATACCACAATCTCTTTTGTTTGTTTGTTTTTAGTTGTTTTTAATTTTTTTTTATTAGAGAGAGAGAGATGAAGCACTCAAGTGGAGGAGGGGGCAGAGACAGAGAGAGAGAGAAAAAGAGAGAGAGAGAGAATCTTAAGCAGATAGGGGGCTTGATCCCATGACTCTGGGATCATGACCTGAGCCAAAATCAGGAGTCAGGCACTCAACCAAGTGAGCCACTAGGTGCTCTACAGTCTATCTTTTGAAAGCATAATTCAAGCCTTCTTGGACACAATTTTCAATTTTCACGTTGATCAAAAAAATATGTCTCATGCTGTCTCAAGCAGCCATCCATAGGATCTATAATTAGTGGTAAAAGCCTTGTTAAGTTTAAGAATCTTAAATTCATTTCTAGTTCTTTCTTCTGTGCCACACTTCATTTCTCTGTATAAATGCTTTCAGTCTCTCAAAACTTGTATAAAACATCACCTGTCAGAATGTGATAATTTTGCTAAAAATGTATAACTTGAGTATAATCGTGACCAAACCACCCTAGTCACGTACACACACACCTGGTAATGCGCATACAGTAGCCTGCATTCTTAAAATATGGCAATCTTAAAAAATGATCTGTTAGAGGCAGAGAAAAACCGACAACTGTCCCTAATTAAAAGAAACTATAAAAATGTGAACACTAAATGAAATGCCTCGTTCTTGACTGATTCCTGAACAAAAAAAAATTATTAAAGACAGAACCGGAATGGGGCGCCTGGGTGGCTTAGTCGGTTAAGCGTCCGACTTTCGCTTAGGTCATGATCTTGCGGTTCGTGAGTTCGAGCCCCGCGTCGGGCTCTGTGCTGACTGCCAGCTCAGAGCCTGGAGCCTATTTCAGAGTCTGTATCTCCCTCTCTCTCTGACCCTCCCCTGCTCATGCCGTCTCTCTCTCTCTTAGAAATAAATAAAAATATTTAAAAAAAAAACAGGACTGGAATAATTTGTGAAGATTGAAATGGACTATATATATCAGATAGTAGTATGATATTAATGCTAAATTTTCCAAATTGAATACTTGTGGTGTGTTCCTTTAGGAATTTGTCCTCTTTTTAGTAGATACTTGCTCAAGGACTTAGGTAGAAGGGGTGCAATGACTGTAACTTACTCTCAAAAGCGCAGCAAAATAATAAAAATATAAGAAGAAAAATAATATGCCAAAATATTAACAATTGGTACACCTAGGTGAAAGTTTTTCAGAGGATCATTCTGTTTTCAAAAATTGTTTGCAGATATGAGATTTTTTTCCCAATAAAATGTTTTAGAAAGATACCAGTTTCACCATTTTAAGGTCTCTCTCATTAGAATATGAGTGTGTTTTTTTTAAGCCATGGCTTTTTTGGAGATGCAGAGAAAAAGGAACCATCTTGCACTGTTGGTAAGAATGCAGACTAGTGCACAAACTGTGGAGAACAGTATGGAAGTTCCTCAGAAGGTTAAAAAAGGAATTACTCTTTTTTTGTAAAAAAAAAAAAAAAAGGAATTAGTCTTTTTTGTAAAAAAAAGGAATTACTCTTTTTTTGTAGTATGGTTATAATCCAGTAGCCATACTACAGGTATTCACCCAAATAATACAAAAACACTAAATCAAAGGGATATACTCACTCCTGTGTTTATAGCATCATTATTTACAATAGCCAAATTATGAGAACGGCTCAATTTTGACTGATAAATGGATTTAGATGTGATACACACACACACACACACACACACAAATATTATTCAACCATAAAAAAGAATAAAATCTTGCCATTTGCAACATGAATGGAGCCAGAAAATAAAGCAAAATAATAAGTAAAATAAATCAGAGAAAGACAAATATCATAAGATCCCACTCCTATGTAGAATTTAAGGGGGGAAAAATGAGCAAAAGGGAAAAAGAGAGAAGTGAACCAAAGAACAGACTCTTAACTATAGAGAATGAACTGATGGTTACTAGAAGCTAGGTTAGTAGGGGGATGGGTGAAATAGGTGATGGGGATTAAGGAGTGTACTTGTCATGAGCACTGGGTGTTGTACAGAAGTGTTGAATCACTAAGTTGTACACCTTAAACTAATAGAACACTGTACTTAACTAACTGGAATTAAAATAAAAACTTAAAACATAGCCTTTTTAATGTATTTCACCTTCATATTTGAACTTATATAAAATATATTTGTGTTCATGTTACAAGTTCACTAGTAGAAATGCAGGGACCTTAAGGATTATGTCAGTACTTTACATATTTTTATGTCTTTTTCAGTATCAGATAGAGTATTTGTGTATAGCATGTATTCAACTCAAGAATAAATTGGTTGAATAACTTATCTCAAATATGTTAAATTATACTATATGTTAGATGCAGGCCTAATTTTGGGGGTGCGTGAATATGCCATGTTTAAACATTCCAAAGATTCCCAATGTTTCAAACATTTTTACCCATATATTTGTCTTTATTTCTACCATCTCTGACCTTGTTATACTTCTCTTCCCCTCATTGACTATACCTTAGCTACATGTGTTATATTTGTTTATGAAAAAATAAATTTTCACACATACCATTCTCCCTGATCTTTAAGTAACTTAAGGAAGAGCCAAGACAGGATAACCATATATTCCTGGGAGTCAGAGAAAGTGTGGGTATTGATCAGAGAAATCATTCTTGAGAAGCCAGTACCAAAGTTTTTCCTCCAAGGGTGAGAGAGTATGCATAAAGTCAGGTGCATGGTGTTTTCAAGAACTTAAACTAGTCAAATGTGACAGAAACATACAGTGAACATGGAAGCAGGAGAGTTAACATAGCTGAGATAAACATATGTATTCATGAAGAATATTATAATGCTAAATAATTTTTATTTTGAATGTGAAGATAGTTTGAAAGAATTTAAGTAGGGGAGTTACTCAATAGGAATTGAATTTCAGGACAAACATTCTGAATGGCAGTATGATAATAGAATAAAAAATCAAGCAATAAAAATCAAGATAGGGAGATCATATAGAAGGCGGAATTCTTAATTTAGTTGAAAAGTTAAGTGTGCTAGCCAGTAGTCAGGGGGGTGCTGAAAAATGGAGGGAAGGAATGGGTTTGAAAGATCTCAAAGAAATGAACTTGGCAGAATTCACTATTTCATGGAGAAACAAAGGATAGGAAAAATCACCCGTGTACATGATCCTTGATATTTCTGGCTTGAAGAAATAAGTTCAATGCAGTGCCATTTATTGAGAGAAATAATAAGAAAACTCTGCTTATGCCAAAGTGGCTGGCAATTTTGAACCAACCCACATGCTGAGAACAACTGGAAAATCTAATATTTGAAAACATTATGTTGTGGGATAGAAGCCAGTTAACCGATTTAGACTATAAACAGGGTCTTCTTAAAACAGAACCACCATAAGTAGTTAGATAGCTAGTGAGATACTTAGATAAGTCATAGAGAAATGTAAAGTGATTGATATGTGTTACCTCTTTTTATCCTCATGTAAAGCCTTGTGGTGATTAGATTAAGATGGTACCATCATTTTACAAATACAACAAATTTAATTCAATGAAAATGTAGATATTTTTTGGCTGCTGGTGTCACCATAACCTTGATACTATAGGGTCCTTCACTTATGCTAACACTGAATAAATATCATACCAGGTGTCTATTCAGAATTTGTGAAGCCAGTGAACTTAATTGTGTGTCACAGATCTATCATCCTTGTTATAGCTCGAATTCAAATTATTATGGTTATGTGTTCTTCTCTGGATTCTCATTCCCAGGTTGTTCAGAGCTTCCATCCCCATGTCCCAACTGTCTGCTGCTCTCCTTGATCTCTGGACCTCTATCCCACAACACATAAATTTTCATATATCTAAACGTTTTTTTAATTGTCCTTTATCATTTTGTTTTAATGGCATTCATTTTAATAGAATACTGCCCATTCCTGCATTACCACTGGATCAGAACACAGATCAGCATGTTTCTAACATGAAATAAATATATCCTGAAAGTTAGTGTTTCCATCCAACTGTCTCATTGACTAGGACTACTCCTCATTCCATCATTACTATCTATCAATCTTCTGGTCTTTCCCATATATTTGTTAAATATATTGACAATAAACTGAGACACTTTTATAAATATCTTATCCCATCTTGATCCTGCAATAGTTTCAATACTTATGGGAGTAACCTATCTAAGTTCTAGTCTTGCAGTTATTTAATATGCACAGTCTTTGTGACCTTCATTCTATAAACATACAAGACTCTGGGTCTTGTTATTACTGAGAATCACTGTACTCCTATAATACCTAATCACTATATCACATTCTGACCAGAGATTTTTAAGCCCAAGTTCACTTGTTCTTTGCTTCCCCCAATAAGACATTTTCTGATTGTCTCCTATTTCTAAGGTCTCTTACTCCCCTTATTCTTCCTTATTAATACTTTGAGTGCCTAGCTCCCTCCCTTTGCTTTTAGTCTAGCAACCCCTCCTTTCTTGATATCTTTGTTTATTCAGTATATGATTCTTTTTACATAATGTTAAACTCACATTTACAAGCAACCTCAACCCCCTTGCCCACTTACAATTCTATTGCTATCCCCACACTAGACTGGAAACTTGAATCAGTACAAATATTTGCCTTATTCCGTTCTTTACTTGGATAACTAAAAAAAATGATCCCACCACACCCTTCTCCCCAACTCCCAACAGCCTTCAGGGAGCTTTGGCTCCCCCTCACCCCCCACCACCACAGAGAGAACAATTTGATAAGAACTTTCTAAACTATCTACCTCTTATATAAACTTAACTATGGTTATATCTATCTTTATCTCCCTTTCTTATTTATGTAATATAAGAGTTACTTCATTCTATCTTAATTTACAACCTTACACTGTTCTCCAGGTTCCATAACATTGTGTACTTTTAAGCATAAAATTACATTATGCTTTTGTTTATCCTGATTCTTAACTTTTTCCACTAAGGTCTTCTTAGCCTCCGTACCTCAAACTAAAATGCAATCAAACCATCCTCAGACAAACAAACCAACATTGATTTTACATCTTATGGAATATTATTATTTTATTGTATTTACAGAATAATATTCTAAAAACTGCCTATATTTGAAGAATGAGTTTCTTCAAATCCCACTCAGTCTTTGGTGTAATAAAGCTTCTTTATATATCATTACACCGCTGAAACCATATCAAAATCATCATTAAAGACCATGTACCTTAATTAAAATATATATTTGTATTCCCTATTTCAGCAGCATTGGGCAATTGCCACACTTTAGGTGTCTTGAGAAGAGGTCTCTGAGATGTAGATTAACCTGCAAAAGTTTCTTTGAGATCAATACCTAAGGAAGCAGGATTGGACAGAAGGAAAAGTTGAAATGTGATGCAGTCTCATCAGAGGCCTAAGCCAACCCTAGGGGCAGTTCAGAAGTTGAGATGACTCTTTGGAGTTTTCCTGAGTTAGAACTTGAAGAGTGCAGCTTTATACCAAGTAGTTGTTGTATGAAGACGTTGAGAAAGAAATGTGGACATGGGTGAGACAGTTCTCTTCAAGCCCAGGAAAATCCTTGGGCTTAAAAGCTCAAGGCTGTCTGCCCACACCACTGCCAGCTGTTAGAGAAATATGTTCTTTGCTTCTGAAGGGGATCTAAGTAGTGCATCATAGCATCCAACACAAGTATTTACCAATCCTGGATTCTTAATTTGTCTTTCCATATAGTTTACAACCATACTTACAAGACTTGTGAAGAGGAGTTAAACATTAAAAATTGATATTCGCTAATTCTCCTCAATGAGCTGAATCTTGTGCCTGACTGTTCATCTTACCTTCTGGTAAATGTAAGAGAGATGCACAGGGAAGAGTGCCAAACAAAAGGGCCCTTTTTATTAATTGCATGTCTGACTGCATTCCAAGGTTTTGTTCTGGTCATGTTTCCTAATCATAAATTCTTAAACTTTTATCAGTTATGATGAAGCTATATTGTGACAACTCTAATATCAATCTCTAGCCCAGTGTATTTTATCTAATTATTTACTGGACACCTCCATGACTGGCATTCCAACTTAAACATATCTAAGATGGACTCATTATCTTTCATCTCAAAAGTGTTTATTTCTCCATATCCTTTTTAAAAATAAAATGTGAATATTAAATTGATCATTCATAGAGAAGAACATGCAAATAGTTGATTGTGCAGAGAAATTATAATAAATTAAATGCACCCAATAAGTGCCATGTAGGACAAGAAATAAAGCATTGAGAACAAAAGAAACCTTGTCATGCCTATTTTTTCTCCAAAGGTAACCATTATCATAATTTTGGGCTTTTTCTTTTTTAACCTGTTTTGTTTTCCTGTTCTCCAGTTTTATTGAAATAGAACTGACATACAACATTTTATAAGTATAAAGTGTGCAATATGTTTATTTGATATACATATGTATTGTGAAATGATTACCACAATGTTAGTTTACATATCCATCACCTCCCATAATTACCATTTTGTGATTTTTATGGTGAGAACATCTAACATCTATTCTCATAGCAACTTTAAGTATTTAATACAGTATTGTTAACTATAATCACTATGCTGCACATTAGATGCCCTGTATTTATTCCTCTTGTAATTGGAAATTTGTATCCTTTGACCATTGAGAAATTCTCCAATTTCTCAAACCCTGGTATCCACCGCTCTATCCTATACTGTCTTGTCCTGACTGACATTTTTAGAATTTTCATATAAGTCAGATCATACAGGATTTGTCTTTCTCTATATGACTTATTTCACATAGCATAATGCTTTCACATTGCATCCATGTTACTTAAAATGACAGAATTTCCTTCTCTTTATGGCTGTGTAATATCCCATTTTATATACATGTGCGCATGTATGCACACACACACACACACACCACATTTTCTTTATTCATGCATCCATCTATGGACATTTAGGTTTCTTCTTTAATTTTATTCATTCTACCAAAATTAAACCTGTGTAAACAAAATGAATGTATAATCACCTTATATCTTATGATTCTCTCATTGTACTTAATGTAAATGAATGAACATTAACACATGTTTTAGAGCTTGTTGTCTGAGAGGAATAATGTAAATAATTCTTGGCTGGAAAGTTTGTTCAACACATAAAAACATGGTGGGTATTAATGCCAAGCCCATAGCGTTTTTAAAGAATCATGTTAAAAATATTTTCTTCTATCTCTTGATATTTACTTCCCCAATCTAAACAACTATCCCTGGAAATTGGGATCATTAGTCATACTCCCATCCCTCTTTTAGAAATTCTTTCTTCTTTGGGGCACCTGGATAGCTCAGTCAGTTGTGTGTATAACTCTTGGTTTTGGCTCAGATCATGAGATCCAGCCCTGCATCAGGCTCCATGCCAGCCTGCTTAAGATTCTCCCTCTTTCCCTTTACTACTACCCATGCTCTCTCTCTCAAATAAAATTATTTATCATTTATTTATTACATAAAAATACATTAATTCATTATTTTTTCAGCAAACACTTCTGAGATGCCTACTACATAAGGGAATTGAATAAGACATCATGTCTGTGAAGCAAACATAACTGTTCATGGAAAGACTAGCTGTACTAAAGTAGAATATATTCTCATAAAAGTGATTTATTTAATTAAATCAGTAAATTAAATTGAAGAGTTCAGTGGAACCTAGATATGTGATGACAGTATCAAGATTACCTGGGAGCATTAAAAATTCCAGTGCTGGTCACCAGTCAGTTCTTAACACATACTTGTTGAATTGAATGATGTGTTTTGCATTTTATGCAGTGCTTTTTTACCATAAGAGATAATAGTCAAGGGAAAGATAAATGTATATTCTTGCATCTCAATAATGAAGACATTTTGAAGTATCGCAGCGATGTACATATGATTGATTGGAATACTTCAAAGTACTTCTTGTTTGTAGAAGTGAAAATAAAATACTAGGAAAACTTCCCTATTGCAATGGAAAAAATTGTCTTTAGAATTAATGTTAAATGATTATTCATGCCTGTTCTCTTCATTTTAGGCCTTGGTAGAATTTTAATAATGTAGACACTAACGTGCATTATGTTGATAAGATTCTATCGGTCCGTTGTATAGGTGGTGAATTTATGCCCATTAATTTGAAATGTGAGTTTGAGGAAAAAAATTTAACTAATTGGATAGATTGTCCAACTTGTAAGATTTATTATTTCATTTTGAATTGATTACTTATATCAAAAGGCATAGATTTACTTGATATAATTAAACAACCAGGCTATTTTCTGTTATTTGGTAACTAGCATATTTTCAGGGTATGGTGCGATGGATGAATTGATCTACCAAACACAATTACACCTGTTCATTGGGCTTATAAAAGAGTGCTAAGAAATTCCAATAAGTAATTTCAATCTGTTCTAATAAATGGAAACTAAATCTGAAAAGCTGTTGGATCTGAGACAGGAAAAGAAAGAACAAACAGTTTATTTTGTTTTGTAAGTTTGTCCTTTGATAGTTCTTAAATTTATCCAGTGAAAATAACAAAGCACACATCAGTCTGGCATAAAAGAAAATAGATGTGGATTTTTTTCTCCCACATTGCAGAATATTATTATTCATGTAGTGCATAGTTTTCAGATATTGAGCAATTGTTGTTCTCCATGCTTTCAGCATAGTGAAACAAAATAAAGCAAGGCTGTTTAAAGCAGGAAAGATTACACTGTGAAGGACTTTGTGAATTTCAGTGATGTATCACCATGATGTAGCCCAGTGTATCCTCTATTGCTAATACAGACTGGAGTTATTTGTCTGGGTCATTGTTGGGGTGAACACAGCTGCCAGGAGTCAAGAAACAAGTGAGTAATGAGATAAACATTTATGTGTTATATCCTGATATCTAGTAAAATGAAGAAGTAGAGGCTTTCACTTAAACAATAAAAACAAATGGAAACAAAAAAAAAACTAAGTCATTTAACTGAGAGGTGTGTGTTCTTTTTGTTTCTGTTTTTGTTTTGTTCTGTTTTGTTTTCACTCAGAAGTATGTAAGCAAGCAGTCCATATTCAGAGCTGTCACTAAAGCTAGGTAATGCTTTCAGAGCAGGGCTATTTTAATAGTTTTGCTATACTATCTTTAGTGCATAAGCCTTCATCCTTACGCTTACCCCTTTTATCACTAAAGATATGTTGGATGATTCTGTGGTATTTACATATACATATACCTAAGAAGCTCAAAACAACCCAAGTGTATTTTGCTCATGCAAAGTCCAAAATGCACCGAAACAAATCTCTGTGGCAGCCCTCCTCCATGCTATAACACAGCATTTCAAGCCACTTTGATCTGTTGGTTTAGCTATCTCATCACAATGTTTCCATATCCCCTAATGCAAAGGAAAAAAGAGAGTGACACTCAAGCTTTTTCACTGCCTCAGACTGAAAGTAACACATGTCACTTCCATCCATATTTTGTCATATGGGGCAATGGAAATGGCTTTGTATGTAGCCATGACACAGAGGGATTGGATCCTCATCACTATAAGGTTATAAGGTGGCAGTCATATAACATAACAGTAACTTCAGGCTATATGTATGCTTTCTGAAGTTAAAAAAAAAAAATAAAAGGAGTGGGGGCAGATGAATTGAGAAAGGAAGGGACAAAAAATCCTTTTACCTAGTTATGCTTTCTTTTTATTTAGAGAAGCACATTACTACTAAGACTGGTGTTTTCTTAATAGAAAAGGTGGGTTGTGCTATTTTGCACAAATAATTTTGTAAGAATATTTGCCTCAGAGAACATTACAGAGTGTTGTCCAGCTGGCAGTGAATGGGCTATTTGAATTGCAAACACTAAGGTTGAGTTTTTGTTTATTATCTAGCTTTGGGAAGAAGTAGTCCCTACTCTCCCATCATACTAAGGTGCTCTATATTGCTGTTGGCAGCATCAGGCTCTTATATAATGTGATTCACGAAGCTTAGACGTGAGTCTTCTTCCCACATATCACTACAGTCCAAAGTTACAGAATCCACATAGATGTCTGTAATGAGATGTTTGAGGCATGGAATCATGTAAGTAGTAGAGGGTATTATCTTTCAAATAGAGCCAGAAAAATTGCCAAGAATGAAGCTTGAAAGGTAAATGCTTCAAATGCTGTAGAGCCAAGGCTAACAGAAACCTGAAGAAGACCATGAGAAGAATTCATCTGAAATGTACCTTAAGAGCCTCTACTGACTTTAAGGCTGGAACACTGGATTTCCTTCTAAAACCTACAGATAGCAAGCAGCCTGTTAGTGGAAGCATATTTCCGGCTAACCTATGAATGTGCTGACAGTTGCCTCCACAATATCAGATGTTGTGTTTTGTGGAAAGGACAAAAAATTCTGGGGACTTACTGGGATTGGTACTTCCTCCCGTTCTGCTCATCAGTGTTTTAAAATGTCAAGGCTTAGAAAAGGGCAATAGTCACAAGTTACTATTGTGACTCTTAGCAACTTGTCTAACCCCAAGTCCTCATAATGACAATAATGTAAAATAGTATTCAGTTTATATCATAGAGTATTAAAAAACAGGGATTTTTAAAAGAGATAGGTCACATCATACCATACCATACCATATTATGTTTAATATAAATGTCTTCCCAGTTATACTTTGATTTTTCCCTGTTTAACCTTCAGTCAAACTTGAAGCTGTCCTTAACTGATATCTATTGGCTATCAGGGTAATTGAACATAAATATTTTGTAATCACATTTTTTAGTTCTGATAACTGGTTATGGTACCTTGTGATCTTGAGTAAGTTAATGAAACTCCCTGATTTGAGGGTTTCTTCTCATGGAAAATGATAAAAATAGTACCTATAGAGCAGTATTCTCATGATGTTAAAATACAAATGCATTTAGAGTTGTTTGTTATTATTATCATTAATCGAGTGACTCCAGATATACTTTATATATGAAGGGGATTTTCAGTACTAATAGCATTTTTGATCCCTAATTATGCTTGTGACATTAGAAATGTTAAAAATAGACTCAAGAGTATAAGGGGTGGACATTTCTTCTGTTTTTTACAATGGGAAGTCTAATATATATACTAGTTCATAAAAAGAGATATTATTATAATCCAAAAATAAATTACTTCTTTATTTCAAGTTTTTATTTAAATTCTAGTTAGTTAACATATATAGTAAAGTTGGCTTCAGGTGTAGAAGTTAGTGATTCGTCACTTACCTATCCCACCCAGTACTCATCATAAGTGTTCTTCTTAATAATCATCACCCATTTAGCCCATCCCCCACCCACCTCCCTCCATCAACCCTCAGTTTGTTCTCTATAATTAAGAGTCTCTTATTGTTTGCTTCCCTTTCTTCCCCCCCCACCCATGTTCATCCTTTATTTCTCAAATTCCATGTATGAATGAAATACAATATTTATTTTTCTCTGACTGGCTTATTTCATTAGCAAATACACTCTAGCTCCCTCCACATTGTTGCAAATGGCAAGATTTCATTCTTTTTGATGGTTGTGTACTATTCATATATATCCACTTTGTCTTTATCCATTCATCAGTCAATGGACATATAAATTATTTCTAATGAAACTTAAGAAAATGTAGAAATTCTTTGAATAGAACACACTACTTAGTTTTGAAACTTCCAAAGTGTCTCAGGGTTAAAAGGGACTAAGAGGGTGCTCTCCTCCCATACCTTAAATGCTATTTTGAGAATGGAATTATTAAAGATGCATTCTTTGCTTTCCAGTATTGAGTCTTCTATAGTATTCTGTTCAGCTCTTCATATTCAAACATCAATACATCATGTATTTAACAGACTAGTTCTAGAACATTGATGATTTATGAATGGAGGCCTGCTGGCTATCTGGGCACATTAAAGGTCTCATAGTTAGGGATATTGCTTATAGATAGGAAAATAATATTCACTTTAAACATTGTTTTTACTGTGATATTCTTACTATCACTTTCCCTTGAAGTATGTTTATTCCAGAGATTCTGCTAAAATAGCCAATATCTTTGAAATCTTGTAAAAATTATAAGAAGCTTTGCTAATATCCTTAATTGAAATAAATTAGCTCCTCCTGGTTGAGTCCTGACTGTGTAACGTAATGCATTAAGCCCTGTACATTCTGTATTGTTTAAATCTTGTATCTGCACAATAAGGTCAGTATCATCTCCACTTTCTAGAAAGGTTGAGTGCTTTGAGCCACAGTCTCTCTTCCCCACTGCCTGTACTCCTGGCAGTTGTCCTTTCTGAGTCTCTCTCTCTCTCTCTCTCTCTCTCTCTCATTTTCTTTACCCAGTGCCTGCGAGTTATATAATGATGTTTTTGTTTCTTTGTTGAATGAATGAATTAGTGAAAGGAACTAACAAAATGGGATGATTAGTTTTGCTATGAAAGTTTATTAGGTATTTATAATATATAAATATTATAAAGGTAATATTTATACAATTAATAGTACATTAGATCTGGGCACTTTTAGAAAACATATTTTTAAACAAATAGAAACATCTAAAGACTGAGAAAGAAGGAATATTAAAAATAATTAAACGTTTTTCATTTAGTTGTAAATGTTAGTAAATAATTACATGCTACTAAGCATTTTTCCATAAAACAGACAAGTGTATTTCAACACTTTCTACCCTATCCTTACTTTGATCAACAGAACAATATATGGCCTCCTTTAATGTTACTTAAAATTTGAAATTAGATTATTATCAACAAATCGAACTGGGAAAATTGGATATCTATATTAAAAAAATAACATTGACTCTCACTTTGCCTCATGTACAAAAATAAGCTCAAAATGGACCATAGATATAAATTTAACACTTAGAAGAATATATTTCTAGAAGAAAATATGGAGAAAAACTCTATAAACTTGGGTTAGACAAAGATTTGTTAAGTAGATATAAACCACATGAACCCTAAAAGAATGCACTGATAAATTAGACTTAATCAAAATTTAAGACATTTATTCTGTGAAAGAGACTGGTAAGACAATGAAAATATAACCCATAGACTGGGAGAAATCACTTGAAAATGATATAGAAGATAACTCATATCCTGAATATATAAAGAAGTCTCAAAATGCAGTATTATTAAATAGCCCAATAAGAAAATGGACAAAATATTTGAATAAGCACTTCACCAAATAAGATATTTGGACAGTAAATAAATATGTGAAAAGATAAGCAACATCATTAGGGAAATACAATTCAAAAACTAAAACCACAGATATAACAACATACCTATTAGAATGACTAACATTTAAATGCCACATGCTTCTAAGGAGGTAGAAGTCTTACACACTTCTAGGGGAAGATGTAAAAGGGTACAGCTGTTTTGTGAAATGATTTTTCAGTGTCTTAAAAAATGAAACATGCACCTACTATATGATCTCCTCTTTCCATGCCTGTATAGTTGCCTAAGAGAAAAGAAAACATATATTCCTAGAAAAACTTAAACACACAGAGCAGCATTATTTGTAATAGCTAAACTGTAGAACAGCTAATGTCTCTATCAATAGATAAGTGGATAAAGAAATTGTAATATAACCATATAGCAGAACACTACTCAACAATATAAAAGGAATAAACTATTAATATATAAAACAATACAGAAAAATCTCAAAATAATTATGCTTAGAGAAATAAGCCAGATAATACAAGAAGTCATACTGTATGACTTCATCCACAGAATCATCTGAAATATCCAAACTAATATATATTGATAGAAATCATGCCAGTGGTTGTCCGGGGGTGGAGAGAGGGAAAGCAAACAAGAGATTATAAAGAGACATGAAGAAACGTTAGGGAGTAATTATATGTTCATTATTTTGTTGTGATAGTTTTATGGGTACATATATACGTCAGAACTTAATAAAACATAAAATTTTACCCCTTAAATATGTGCAGTTTTACCTTGATGCTATTTTTAAAGCTCATCAAACTCTTACAAAAGATAATTATATTTACTGAAATTGGAATTATTGGGATGCCTGGATGACTCAGTCAGTTAAGTGTCTGATGTAAGCTCAGGGCATTATCTCATGGTTCATGAGTTCGAGCCCTGCATAGGGCTCTGTGCTAATGGCTCAGAGCCTGGAGCCTGCTTCACATTCTATCTCCCTATCTTTGTCCCTCCTCCACTCACACTCTATCTCTCTCTCTCTCTCTGTCTCAAAAAAAAAAAAATTAAAATGGTTTTAAATAATTTTTCTGAAACAATGCTTAATAAAATAGCCACTGTAGAGAATATAAATTAATTAAATGAATGAATGAATAAAATATGCTTTTTCAGACTGTGCCTTTTTATTTTGCTGAGATTCTGATCCACCTCTGGCTCTTAAGACTTTCATTCTGGAGGACTAAGCCTACTTACAGTCCACTTAGCTTGCAGACTTCAAAGCACTATCATGTACTATTTTTGTTCTCTTTAAAAATAGCTCCTTGGATTTATAAATGTTTTTATAGTCACAAAGCTCTAAGATGCTCTTGTATATATACATACTAAAGAGATTCAGCATTGTAAATAATGACACACTTGTACAGGCTATTGTGTTTTCTTTTTCAAACAACTTCTACATACATGATCTCATTTGATCCTCATATATCTCCTCATTCAGTTTCCCAGAATCCTTCTCACAGACAACTAATTCCCCAGCATTCTGGCATATGCTATAGTGTCACTGTCACTACCACTTATCAACAGAACACATATCTTCTCATCCACCTCTGCCTCTGCCTCCAAAGTCTTCCATGCACAATTATTTGTAGTAAAGTCAGAGGATGCCAGAGCTTTTGGAAATCACTCAAACCTCTTATTTTATAGATGAACTTGAAGCCCAAAAAATTTGCTGTCCTACTTAGGAATCTAAAAGGACCCTGATTATATGGTCTTCAAATCTAAAGTTCTCCGTCTGGCAAATGCAAAACATTCTGTGGTTACACCATATCTCCTTGACAATATCATCTTTATTCCCATAAAGTTGCTTTTATGACATTTATCACACTCACTGTTTTTGACAATATATCCATTTCTCTTAAATTTTATTTATTATTATTATTATTATTATTATTATTATTATTATTATTATTTTCTGTCACTGGCCCAGAAGACAGTAAGCTCAATGACAGCAATGATTGTTTCTGTTTTGTGTAACATCAGGGTCTACCACATTGTCTCATACAAGTTCAACTTAGTGATTATTTATTGAGTAATCAAAAGGATAATAAATAACACTTGATATGTTCACTTCCTATCAAATACACTAGGCTTCTAACTATCACAATATTATAGATTCAAGCGCCTCTTGTTTCTTTATGGAATGTTCATTTGATGGTGAAAGTAAGTAGATAGATGAAGGGAATGAGAATTAGAGTACTTCATTACTCTAATGAAGTACACCCAGGGGTACCTAGGTGGCTCAGTCCATTAAGTGACTGACTTTGGCTCAGGTCATGATCTCGTAGTGCGTGGGTTTGAGCCCTGCATCAGGCTCTGTGCTGACAGCTCGCTCAGAGCCTGGAGCCTGTTTCGGATTCTGTAGCTCCTTCTCTCTCTGACCACCCCCTGCTCATGCTGTCTGTCTATCTGTCTCTCTCTCTCAGAAATAAACAAAACATTAAAAAAAAATTAGAGTACTTCATTACTACTTAGCCTGTACTGAATATGGTATTTCTTTTTTTTAAGTTGATTATTTTGAGAGAGAGAGAGAGAGAGAGAGAGAGAGCGCAACCATGTGTATGAGTGGAGGAAAGGAAGAAAAGGAGAGAGATTAAATCCCAAGCAGGCTTGATGCTGTCAGCACAGAGGCCTACATGGGACTCGAACCAAACCTGAGATCATGACCTCTGCTGAGATTAAGAATCAGATGCTTAACCAACTAAGCTACACAGGCACCCCTAGACATGGTATTTCTAGATTAAGTTATTCCACTTGAATTTCTTGCTCACTCTATAGAGAATTACTTTATGGATTTCTCTGCAAATGAAATGAAAGAGCTCCACAGTTTCACATATTATCTTAAAATAGGTTATTGTGATATATTGTGAACTCGGGGCAAACACATTTGAAATGGGTCAAAAAGACACACGTTAACAGTATATAGAATTGTGTATTATACAAATATATCCACTATTTTTGACTTTCTTAAAACGAAGATCTTATATCTAGCATCCTCAGCTATTTCATGTAGACCCAATAGTTTGTAAATATGTGCCTGAAGAACTCCAAAAAATGCTTATAAAATGTAATTGAACCATAATATGTCTATTTGCTCTCATTTTATGCATAGTTCTAGCAAGTATGGATATAAGTTTTTGCAGGAAAGAGATTTTTAAAGCATTCAATTAGAAACACTGAGGGGAAATACTAACTAGAGTCTGAAAAGATGTGCAGTCAACAAAAGGGCTTTGGGAAGGGACTGCACCCAAAAAAACTAGCAGAAGTAGAATCAAGAGTAGAGGAAACCCAGTCCCATAATTACCAATAAATATGAATAATATTTTTCATTTAAAAAATATCTTCATGTAATTTCAGACTTGAGGGGAAAAAAACACAGGAATAGTATAAAAATTTGTGGAATACTTTTATCCAGATTATTCCACATGTTTACACTTCACTCTATTTATTCCCCCTCTCCATCTCATCCACTTTCTCTTCTGTTGTTTCTTCTCTGAACCATTTAAGATTAGGTTGTAGAGGGGCACCATTGTGGCTCAATTGGTTGAGTGCCCAACTTCAGCTCAATCTCACAGTCGTTGAGTTCTAGCCCCACATTGGGATCTCTGCTGTCAGCACCCAGCCCCCTTGGAACCTCTGGCCCTCCCCCACTCATGCTCTCTTTCTCAAAAGTGAACAAGCATTTATTAAAGAAAAAAAATTAAGTTGTAGAATGATGCAAGATGCCAGCCTATTCCTAAATAATCCAGTGTGTATTCCCTTAAACAACAACAACAAAAAAATCTGAATTAATCACAGAATGGGTATCAAAATCAAGAAATAAACATCAATACACCTACAGATCCTATTCTAATTTCATCATTTATCCTAATGACATTTTTATAGTCCTGTCTCCTTAGATTGCTTTAATATCGAACAGTTCTTGAGTCCATTTTTGTATTTTATGATTGATTTTTTTAAGTTTTTTTTAAGGGCACCTGAGTGTCTGTCAGGTCATGATCTCATGGCTCCTAAGTTCGAGCTTAGCATCAGGCTCTGTAAAACATGAAATCTGCTTCAGATCCTCTACCCTTCTCTTTCTGTCCCTCCTCTGCTTGTTCTCTCTCTCTCTCTCCAAATAGAAAAACTTAAAAAACTTAAAAAAATAAAGTATTGAAAAATTTCGATTAGTTATTATACAATGTAATATTAGTTTCAGATGTACAATACAGTGATTCACCACTTCCATACATCACCTAATGCTCATCACAAGTACACTGCTTAGCACTCTCCACAATAGCTAAAACATGGAAAGAGCCTAAGTGTCCATCAACAGATGAATGGATCAAGAAGATGTGGTTTATCTATACCATGGAATACTACATGGCAATGAGAAACAATGAAATCTGGCCATGTGTAGCAACATGGATGGACCTTGAGGGTGTTATGCTGAGCGAAATAAGTCAGGCAGAGAAGGACAAATACCATATGTTTGCACGTATAGGAGGATTAGGAGGAACTTGACGGAGGAACAAGGGGGAGAAGAAGGGCGGAAATGGTGGGGGAAAGGGAGAGAGGCAAACCATGAGAGACTCTTGAATGCTGACAAAAACTGAGGACTGATGGATGTGGGGGGGAGGGGGGGATGGGCATGGAGGAGGGCACTTTGGGGATGAGCACTGAGTGTTATGTAGAAACTAATTTGACAATAAACTATTTGTAAAAAAAATAAAAAAAAAAAAGAAATAAAAACATTTAATTTTTTAAAAAAAATAAAAAAAAAGAAATAAAAACATTTAATTTAAAAAAAAAAAAGTACACTGCTTAATCCACATCACCTATTTCACCTATTCCCCACAACTACCTCCTTTCTGGTAACCATCAGTTTGTTCTCTATAGATAAGAGTCTTTTTCTTGCTTTGCCTCTCTCTCTCTCTCTCTCTCCCTCCCTCTCTCTCTCTCTCTCCCTCCCCCTCCTCTCTCTTTTTTCCCTCTGCTCACCTGTTTTGTTTCTTAAATTCCACATATGTGTTAAATCATATAGTATTTGTCTTTCTCTGACTGACTTCACTTAGCATAATTCTCTCTCTCTCCATCCATGTCATTGCAAATGGCAAGGTTTCATTCATTTTATGGCTGAATAATACTCCATTGTGTATACATATCACCTCTTTATCCATTCATCAATCGATGGACACATGGGTATTTCCATAATTTAGGTATTGTAGTTAATGCTGCTATAAATATTGGGATGCATTTATCTCTTTGAATTAGTTTTTTTATTCTTTGTGGAAATACCTCGTAGTAAAATCGCTTTATCACAGGGTTGTTCAACTTTTAACTTTTTGAGGAGCCTCCATACTGTTTTCCAGAGTGCCTGCCCCAGTTTGCATTCCCACCAACAGTGCAAAAGGGTTCCTGTTAACATTTCCACATTCTCACCAACACCTGTTGTTTCTTGAATTGTTGATTTTTAGCCATTCTGACAGGTGTGAGGTGACATCTCATTGCTCTTTTGATTTTCATTTTCCTGTGATAAATGACATTGGGAATCTTTTCTTATGTCTGTTGGCCATCTTTTTTGGAAAAAAATGTCTATTCATGTCTTCCACTCATTTTTTAAGTGGATTAATCAGTTTTTAGGAGTTGAGTTTTATATGCTCTTTATATATTTTGGACACCAACCTTTTATCAGATATGTCATTTGCAAATATCTTCTCCATTCTGTAGGTTGCCTTTTGGTTTTGTTAAGTGTTCCCTTCCTGCACATAAGCCTTTTATTCTGATGTAGTACTGATGGTAGTTTTTTTGCCTTTGTTTCCCTTGCCTCAAGAGGCCTATCTAGAAAAAAGTTGCTACAGCTGATGTCAAAGAAGTTACTGCCTGTGTTCTCTTCTAGGATTTTTATGGTTGTAGGTCTCAATTCAGTTTGAATTTATTATTGTCTATGGTATAAGAAAGTGGTTCAGTTTAAATATTTTTGCATGTGGCTGTCCAGTTTTCCCAACACCATTCGTTGAAAAGACTGTCTTTTACCCATTGGATATTCTTTCCTGCTTCATCAAAGATGAATTGACCATAGAATTATGGGTTTACTTCTTGGTTTCCTGTTCTGTTCTATTAATCTATGTATTATTTTTTGTGCCAGTTTTGATTACTACAGCTTTGTAATGTAACTTTAAAGTCCAGAATTGTGATGCCTCCAGCTTTGTTTTACTTTTTTAGCCCAATGGTTGCTTTGGCTCTTCAGGGTCTTTTGTGGTTCCATTTAATTTTAGATTGTTTGAGTTCTGTGAAAAGTACTGTTGGTATTTTGATAGGGATTGCATGAAATGTGTAGATTGCTTTGAATAGTATAGACATCTTAACAGTATTTGTTCTTGCAAACCATGAGCATGGAATGTCTTTCTATTTGTTGTGTCATCTTCAGTTTCTTTCATCAGAGTTTTATAGGTTTTAGAAAACAAGACTTTCACCTCTAGATTCCTATGTATCTTATTTTTTTAAGTTTTAAAAAATGTTTTATTTATTTCTGAGATAGAGAGACAGCATGAGCAGGGGAGGGTCAGAGAGAGGGAGACACAGAATCTGAAGTAGGCTCCAGGATCTGAGCTAGCTGTCGGCACAGAGCCCAATGTGGGTCTTGAACCCTCAAACCATAAGATCATGACCAGAGCCGAAGTCAGACACTTAACCGACTGACCCACCCAGGTGCACCTCTAGGTATCTTACTGTTTTTGGTGCAATTGTAAATGGGATTCATTCTTTCATTTCTATTTCTGGTGCTTTATTATTGGTGTGTAGAAATGCAGCAGATTTCTGTATGTTGATTTTGTATCCTGTTATTTACTGAATTCTTTTATCAGTTCTAGCAGTTTTTTGGTGGAGTCTTTCAGGTTTTCTGTATATACTTCCATGTCATCTGTAAACACTAAAAGTTTGACTTCTTCCTTACCAATTTGGATGTCTTTTTATTTCTTTATGTTTCTCAATTGCTGTGGCTAGGACTTCTAGTACTATGTTGAATAAAAGTGGTATGAGTGGACTTCCCTGTCTTATTCCTGACCCTGGAGGAAAAGCTCACAGTTTTTCCCCACTTAAGATGATATTGGATGGGTTTTATGTTGAGGTATATCCCTCTAAGCCTCTTTTTTTAAAGGTTTTATAGTAAATGTATATTGTACTTTGTCAGATGCTTTTTCTGCATCTATTAAAATGATCATATGGTTCTGATCCTTTCTTTTATTAATGTGGTATATCATATTGAATGATTTGCAATAACAGAACCACCATTACAACCCAAGAGTAAATCTCGTTTGATCATAGTGAATGATTTTTTTAATGTATTGTTGGAATTGGTTTGCTAGTATATTAGTAAACATTTTTGCATCTATGTTCATCAGGGATAGTGGCTTTTAGTTCACCTTTTTAGTGGTGTCTTTATCTGGTTTTGGTATCAAGGTAATGCTTGCCTTGTAGAATGAATTTGGAAGTTTTCCTTCCTTCTATTTCTTGGAATAGTTTGAGAACAATAGGCTTTAACTCTTCCTCAAATAAATTTTTAAGGTTTATTTATATATTTTGAGAGAGAGAAAGAGCATGCAGGTGGGGGATGGGTAAAGAGAGAGAGGGAGAGAGAAAATCCCAAGTAGGTTCCTCACTATCAGCACAGAGCCTGATGTGGGGCTTGATCTTTTGAACTGTGAGATCATGATCTGAGCTGAAATCAAGAGCCAGATGGTTAACATACTGAGCCAACCTGGCACCCCTAACTCTTCTTAAATGTTTCCTAGAACTCGCCTCTGAAGCCATCTGCTCATGACTGATATTTTTTAACAGAAGAGGACAGTTATTTTTCAGATTTTCTCTTAATTTTGGCTTGACTAATATTTTCTCATGGATAGATTCAGATTATTCACGTTTGGCTGTGGAAACACAGCATAGGCTAAGTTTTTCTCATTGCTTCATAACAGGAGGCAAACACTGCTAATTGTTACAGCTGGCAATGTTAGTGTTGATCACTTGGTTGAAGAGATATCTGCCAGTTTTCTCCACTGTAAAGTTAGCATTTTGCTATTTGCAATTAATATGTAACTTGCAATGAGATATTTTGAGAGTATGTGAATATTTTGTTAGTCCCTAAACTTTCATCCACCACTTTCAGGATCCATTGATGACTCTCACTTGAATTATTATTATCATGTGTTTCAAGTGATGGTTTTATAATTTAATAATTTTTCCTACATTTATTCTTGACCTTTATGGCAAAGAGCAGCTTTCTCCTCTCTCTCTCTCTCTCCACATATATGTACACATAAACACATGTATAGATATAGACATAGTCATAGATTTTTATTTATAGATATATATTGATATGTATACTTAAATCAATACTGATATGTATCATCTATAGATGGCCAGTGGGAGTCCCTTCAAACTGACTCCATATATCCTTTAATATAAACTCATAATCCTTGGAACACCTTTTTACTTCCTGGGTATATGTATACACATATGTATGTATATACACACACACTCAAGACATTTTTACACATTTTTCTATCTAGCTCTCATATTAAAGTTTGTGACTTCACAATGGTATATTTAATTCTGCTTCAACACCTCTATGATTAGCACAAGACAAAATATTTCTACTACTGTCAATATTGTATTAGTCAGTGCAATTAGACAATAGCTAGAAATCAAAGGTATACATTCAAATTAGGGGAAAATAACTTAAATTTGTTTCTATTGACATGTGCTTGAAAAACACTGGAGCATCAATGATAAACCTAGCTCAAATAATTCAAAAATTCAATAAAGTAGCAAACTATAAAGTTATGTAAATCAATAACCTTCATATACACAAATAATAATCAGTTAGAGGTTATAATAAAGTTTTCCCCACTCCATTTAGAATAGCAACAAAAAGAATTTTTAAAAATCTTTAGAACTCTCTGTCATTTAAAGATCAATTTTCTCTTTTAACCAAGAATTAATATAAAGTTATTAAATTTCTAGTTTGGATTTTTAAATTTTGTTATTGTCTACTTTTTTGCATTATGATCTAAGTGTTATAATATTTTTACTTTATAAGTCTTTCTGTTGCTTGTTTTGTGATGTGATGTATGATCAATTTTTATGGCTAATCTATGCACATTCAAGAAGACATGTATTCTCTATAATCAGTGTATAAACTTTGATAAATAATCATATAACCCTCACTTCGAGAGGGAAGTGTTATTATTTTCTATTATCAGCATGTTTATATATGTCTTCTTGCATCTCTGGTGAGTTTTGTTTTATAAAAGTGATTGCTGTGTTATTTGGTATATATTCATTATTTCCCCATTGTAAAATATATATTTTACCATTAAAAAGTTTCATTTTAATAACATTCAGTGCTTTGTGGTTCAAGTTCTACTTTGTTTAATATCACTATGACTGTCCATAGTTTATTATTTTTTAAATTTGACTGTTACACCTTGCTCATTCATTTATTAGCTTTTTAAAAAATTGGTAGAAGTGTATCTCATATATGGCATATTATTGTCTTTTTTTTTGCAATCGACATAGAAAATCTTTTTTCTTCTTAGTAGATGAAGTAAGTCCATTCACATTTATAGATAAAAGTGCTATCATTTGTTTCCATTTTGCCTAATTTATTTTAGAATTATATTATTCTATGATGTGTTCTTTTGGAACATATTTTTGTTATTCAGTTTAATAAAGCCAATCTCTTCATAAAATTAAGATAATATTGTGGCTTTTGTTTTTTGATACCCTCAAGAGGTAGAATTGGTCCTAAAACCTTGATAATAAAGAAGAAATATCTCAGAAACAAGATTGGCAACCGGTGTCTTCTGAGTGTGTGACCTTTAGACATAAACTAGAGACCAGAGTAAGGACATTTGAACTATTGTCTGCTATAATGGGCCTATTCCATGTTTCTCTGACAAGACCTCTTGCCTACATCTGTCCTTGGAGCTTCATAGTACATAAAGTGGGAATGGCCAAACCAGTATGTAATTATTCTCCTTTCTGGAACTATCTTCATCCTTTTGTTCACTAGACCCTGAAGTTACTAAATATAAATATAATAATAAAAATGTTAGCGGGGCGCCTGGGTGGTTTAGTCAGTTAAGCGTCCGACTTTCGCTTAGGTCATGATCTCACGGTTCGTGGGTTCTAGCCCCGCATCGGGCTCTGTGCTGCCAGCTCAGAGCCTGGAGCCTGTTACAGAGTCTGTCACTCCCTCTCTCTCTGACCCTCCCCTGCTCACGCTGTCTCTCTCTCTCTCCTAGAAATAAATAAAACATTAAAAAATTAAAAAAAAATATTAGCACAAAAGTTGATCATACTCAGTAGGAGCTCCTGTCTATGTCTTTCTTACAGTAGACTCACAGTAGATAGGGTAACACTTCATAAATGTAATGGTAAGTGCAGTATTAAAGTGATCCTGTACCAAGATTTGTAGACAGAGTCTAAAATAATTAAAAATCCTTCATGTGCACCTTGGTAGCTCAATCGGTTAAGCATCTGACTTCTACTCAGGTTATGATCTCACAGATCATGAGTTCAAGTCCCACATCAGGCTCTGTACTGACAGCTCAGAGCCTGGAGCCTGCTTTAGATTCTGTGGATCCCTCTCTCTCTGCTTCTCCCCACCTCCTGCTCTGTCTCTCTGTCTCCCCCCAAAATGAATAAATGTTAAAAAAATAATAATAAAAATCCTTCAATAAATGGGTGAAATAGAATAGACTGAAAAATGGGATAGATATTATTAATAGACAGGAAAATAAATGGAAGTTATGTCAGCTTCTCCTACCTTCTGCCCTCTCATTTCTTTATTACAGGTCCATTGTCTACACTATAGAATTACTGTCAGTAATTACGGTCTTTTAGCTCTCCAACATGGATTATTAACATTTCCAAAGTTCCCCTTCATTTCTCTGTCTCTAGATGGTAAGCATCTTTTCTAAAGACAAGCTTAGAAGCCTCTTTTTCCTTTTTTTTTTTTTTTTTTTGTGATTTAGAGAGACAGCATGAACAGGGGAGGGTCAGAGAGAGGGAGAGAGAGGGATTCTGAAATATTTCAGGGTCTCTGGGCTCTCCCAATTGATTCAGATGATGAAATAAGTTATATTCCTTCCATGGTTAATAGATAAATATTTTGCAGAATAAATTTGCTCTAGAGGAGGACTCCAATATCTAAACTGTGAAGGTAGCAGGAGGAGGAGCAGGAGTTTTGGTCTCATTGCCATGCCACATTATCACATTATCCAAATCTCTTTCTGGCATTGTTTGTCTGCCTATCAACCTCTGTAAGATATTTACATTTGCCCCAACTTTTTTTTTTCAATGTATCATAATGATCCATAGGAATTCGATGGAAAGAGTGGTGATACTTGATACAGGCCAAAAAATATTCCTTTACTTATAACAGCAAAACCTTGAAAATCATTGTATATAAACTATATTCATGAAATAAAAGTATTTTTTCCTTTAGATAACTCCATGATTCTCAAATTTTTGAGAAACTGTTACTAAAAACTGTTCTTGTTTTTCAGCTCCTACAAGCTCATCTCTTGTCCCCAGAGTAGAAATATGATTCCTACCTGTACATCCAGCCCACATCCAGGCAATAACATCTATTCATAGTCCAGAAAAATTGAGTTAATTTTACCCATCATACTAATCTACACCTCACTAATACCCCAGTGTGAGGATCTGCATCTTTTCATAATTTCCATGAAGTTAATTCCCTACACTGTTCTCATGGAAACCATCATGAATGAGTGTTTAGAATTGATCTTTTTCTTAAGAATTAGAGCAATGTGATAATTGTTGTCTTCTAGTATAACATCTGAACCCTGAAGTTTTTAAACTGAGTGGGATTTCAGTAAAGGAGGATTGTGACAGGGAAAACAATCAATGTTTACAATGTGAAATTTGTGGTATTGGTCTGACAGCCAAGGCTTAGAAACTAACTGGCAGGGGTTCTGTATGCTATTATAGTCCATTAGAAAATATTCATTGTGATATTTTTAAAAGTATGAACTGAAGAGAGAGAATAAAAGAGAAATTTGGTCAAACTTCCTAGGAATACAAGATTACTTAAAATGCCAGGGCCCAGAAAACACATATATTAATAAACATATAACACAATAAAATTTATGAAAAATTTTAAAAATGTTATAATATAAACACATTCTTATATTGCTGTCTCTAAACTACACAGTATTTTAACTATGCTGTCTGTAATTGGTCTGCAAATGGGATGAGCTTTCCTTTTAGTTTGGCTTCTTGGTTCAGGATGAAAAACACTCTTGGGAATACACAACTGATCTTTTTGGACTATCCTACAGAATTTGGTTTTTCTTTCCTTGATTCAAAAAAAAAAATTACTGGACTCTCCTTGATACTGTGTCCCTATACTGTAAGTTTGGAATAAAGCCGAATTTGGCCAGGCAGTACAAAGTTCTTTGTGGTTATGAGATGAACCATTATTCAAAAACAAAGAAAGGGCTTATATGTTAATTACTAGTATCTTCCAAGCATAATCATCTTCCATAACTACATGAAACCTTTATTTGGTTAAATGTTCATTTATTAACTATTGCATTTACCAAACATTAAGTTGATATATTTGTAGAGCACTATATGCAATGATAGGGGTCATAACAAATTGATGGATAATATATGATCTAGCTTTGGAAAAGTAGTAGTTATTAAATTTCAAGATTAAAAGAAGGATCTTATAGACCATTTTTTCCTAATAGCTAATATATCCCTATGGCAGGACATGACTCTTTGAATGGCAGCCATATTTGCAGTCCCCTTTTGTGGAAAACATATGACTGCTTTACTAAGTAGATAAAGGAGACGACTTGATTTATCAGAAGTTCTAATTCCCCAAAGTGTAGGAAGTGGCCTTTTTTTCAGGGACAATCTGTATTGGATAGTGTCTCCCAACCAATCAGAAGCTTTCTCTGGGAGTATCTAGACGGGGGTGGGAAGGCATGCAGAGCCAGGTATGTAGTAGTATAAGGTAAGCAGAGGCAGAAATCAGCTGGGGCCTGCAGTGGAGGAAATCTAGAGTAGGGACAGTGTATCCTAAGTGCTTTAAGGATATGGAGTTTACTAGGTCCCTAGACTTTCCCAACATCCTGAGTTATATTGCATTTTCCTAAGATTTTGGTGGCTGTTAAGACAGTTCTTGGTAACTCTTGTGCTACCAAAGTTACTTAAGAGAAGTTCCCAGTAATGGAGGTGAAATTATCCTAACAAAACTCTTACACCAAACGAGTGTTGGTTTAATCATTTAAATTATGTAATAAGGTTTCTAGATGTCTTAAGATTTTAGCAATTGTGTTTTTTACAATTACCGTTACCAAATACTAAAAGTGGCAAAAAGATATTTATTAAATATTTGTAAGAAATAGAAGGTAACATTTCAGTGAAATGCATTATTCAAGCACACAGTTTTTAAAAATATATTTGTGTATTTAGTGTATGCTCCTTAAATCTATTCGCTCTGTGCTCACTCAGAAGCCTCTACTGACCTTTAGTATGTGATTATCATTCTTTCTAAAAAATAAATACCTACACTTTTATCCTGAAGCAATATACTAACAGTTTTAACAGTTTTGAAAAGTTGTATAAATGGAATTATATTCTATTTTGTATGATTTGAAATTTTTTCACTAATTATTATATTTCCTGAGATGAGATTCATTAATACTTTACAGGTAGCTTTATGTAATGAATTTTCAGGGCTGCATGAAATTCCATTTTATAGATATTATTTATCTATTATGTAAATACCATTACACAAATTTAATTACAAAACTCCTTTCTCCTTTGCTGCATCCTTTTTTTAATAGTTTATTGTCAAGTTGGTTTACATACAACACCAGTCCTCATCCTCACAAGTGCCCTCCTCGAAGCCAATCACCCCCCTTCTCCTTGCCCCCACCCCCTTCAGCCTTCAGTTTGTTCACCGCATTCAAGAGTCTTTCATGGTTTGCCTCCCTCCCTCTCTCCAACTATTTTTCCCCTTCTTCTCCCCCATGGTCCTCCGTTAAGTTCCCCATAATCTTCCTATGTGTGCAAACATATGGTATCTTGTCCTACTCTGCCTGACTTATTTCGTTCAGCATAACACCCTTAAGTTCCATCCATGTTGCCACAAATGGCCAGATTTCATTCTTTCTCATTGACATGTAGTATTCCATTGTATAGATAAACCACATCTTCTTGATCCATTCGTCAGTTGATGGACACTTAGGCTCTTTCCATGTTTTGGCTATTGTTGAGAGTGCTGCTATGAACATTGGGGTCCATGTGCCTCTATGCATCAGCACTCCTGTATCCCTTGGGTAAATTCCTAGCAGTGCTATTGCTGGGTCATAGGGGAGTTCTAGTGTTAGTTTCCTGAGGAACCTCCACACTGTTTTCCAGAGGGGCTGCCCCAGTTTACATTCCCACCAACAGTATAGGAGGGTGCCCGTTTCTCCACATCCTCACCAGCATCTATGTCTACTGATTTGTTCATTTTAGCCACTCTGACTGGCATAAGGTGGTATCTCAGTGTGGTTTGATTTGCATTTCCCTGATGAGGAGGGACATTGAGCATCATTTCATGTGTCTGTTGGCCATCTGGATGTCCTCTTTGCAGAAGTGTCTGTTCATATCTTCTGCCCATTTCTTCACTGGATTATTTGTTTTTTGGGTGTGGAGTTTGATGAGATCCTTATAGATTTTGGATACTAGCCCTTTACCTGATATGTCATTTGCAACTATCTTTTCCCATTCTGTCGGTTGCCTGTTAGTTTTATGGATTGTTTCCTTGGCCGTGCAGAAGCTTTTTATCTTGATGAGGTCCCAGTCCTTCATTTTTGCTCTTGATTCCCTTGCCTTTGTGGATGCGTCAAGTAAGAAATTGCTGCAGTTGAGGTCAAGGAGGTTGTTTCCTGCTTTCTCCTCTAGGGTTTTGATGGTTTCCTGTCTCACATTCAGGTCCTTTATCCATTTTGAGTTTATTTTGGTGTATGGTGTGAGAAAATGACCTAGTTTCATTCTTCTGCATGTTGCTGTCCAGTTCTTCCAGCCCCATCTGTTAAAGAGGCTGTCTTTTTTCCATTGGATACTCTTTCCTGCTTTGTCAAAGATTGGTTGGCCGTATAGTTGTTAATCCAATTCTGAGTCCCCAGCCCGTTTTTATCTTCTCCAGTTCGCACTCATGCTATAAAGTTTTCTCAGTGGACTCTGTCTCCTTTTCCTCCCAAACTCCTGAATTCTGTAAGGGTTCCTATGGCCTCCGGCCTTCTCCATTTGAGAGTTGGGGGCAAGTGAAATGTACAGAGCTCCCTACTTATCCACTATCTTGCCTCTCTCTCTCCTTTGCTGCATCCTTAAGAATTGTTCCATTTGGACATGAAAATCAGAAATGGTTTGGGGGTGGCCATGTCACTGTCCTAATTTATGATAAATTTACTATGCCTCAAAATCTGTATTGATTTTTGTCTGCTAAATATATTTCCTCTAGTCTATATATCATTTGGATTCACCAGCTCAAGTAAATTTTTGTTAAATCACATATTATTGGACTTATATCTTGTTCCTGCTTGTCAGAGATTTTTGGTATCCTCATTCTATCATCTAGTATATTTGTCTATCCTTTTGACACATTTACATATGGTCATCTAAATCATTGACATGGACAGGATAGGATGGAGGTCTCAGCCCTGAGACAAAATTTCAGAAATATTAATCAGGTTGACAGTGCTCTGTTAACCAGTACTGTTTGAATGCTTATTGAACTGGATTCTATCCTACCTGACCACCTTTCCATCCACTCCTGGTTACAGATAAGACTATCACAAGCGATTGTGACACCTGCCTCACTGGAATTCAGCACTGTCTATTGGATCCTTGTCACAGCACACAAATCTGTTAGACCAGACACGGAGATTCGTTAAAAGTGACTTGTTCTCTGCGATCCCTGCTAGATTTAATTTCAGTTGTGCCATTTCTGTTGGGCAGTAAACATCACTGACTGATGTCATGGGGCATGGAGCATATGGGCACATATTTTGGAACTTAGAATTCTTCTCTTAAAGCATATTAAGCATAATGATGAATCTTCTGCTTGTTTGCAAGACTTCACCCAAGTTCCTGTGCACTTCAACCCATTCTCCTGTGTATTGCTAATTGCTTATTAGCCATTAAGTGAATATTGGAGCCAGACAAGACTGTATAGATTAATTCAGTGGTTTTGGTTTTCAAAGAGATTACTCCTAGATCTGTGAGTCTCTGTGGCTATCAGGATATGTGCGGGGAAACTGACCTATGGTTTCAAACGTGTCCATCTACACTTAGATCAAGGTATCTCAGAAATTTTGTTTTATAGTCTGAATTTCTAATGATAAATTTTTTTAAGCTCTGTTACAAAAATATTTCTAAATTCCACCCATCTAGTCTCCTCTCCTTTTCTTCCCACCTCATTTTTAATATGAAGTTACCATTCCATCCATAGTTTCTTAATCAGATTGCTAGCCTTTTGGGGGCATAATCAGTAATACCTGAAGTTTTTAGCCTGTCTTTGCCTTTTTTTTTAGTGGAATATTGTGTATGTGATAGAGATAGTGGTCAAAATAATGAAGTAAAAAAGTAGAGAGGATGTGTGTGTGTGTACATATATGTGTGTATACATATATATGCATATATGTATATCGATATATATATGAAATATAAAATTTCAGCAGGACAGAAATTGTATCGTGACATAGATTAAGTTAAACAATGGATTATTATCTATACTGTTAGAATAAACACTGAAGAGTTTGAAAATATTTTAAAAGTTGCTGAGGAAGCTAGAATCCCCTGGAAGTTAAATTTCCACCTTCCTTATTTCTAGCTGGTTTCTTGTTTCCCTGTTCTTTCTTCCCTTAACCTTTCCTCCTTGTCTTTTAAAATTGCTACCATTGATTTTTACTCTTAAGTTGCTGGCTGTGAAAGGCCTTTTTTGTAAACATAAAATCTCTTTTCATTTGGAAGGATATGCACTGATGATTACTGCAAAAAAAGAAGGCAAGATGCTCAAAATATTATACTGTATATCAACAGCAAACCTAGAAATATAAAGAAATCATATTATTATATTTTATTGTATATATTACATTTGACTGCATTCCCAAACCAAAAATTCAGAGAGAGAATGCTGTAGATGGCTTGCTTATATTCCATAATATCATTTGGGAAAACTCAAAGGCTGGTGATGTCTCAGCCTATATTGTAATCATCTGGAGATATATTTATTATCTTGTCGGGCAGTTGATGCTAGATGTTAGCTGAAGTCTTAGGTGAGTTTTTGGCCAGAATGCCTGTATGTGGCCTCTTGGTGTTGTCAACTGGGAATGAACATTTCTCTCCATAGACTCAAGTTTTTTTATAGAATTGTGGCTGGTTTTTTAGAGCAAGCATCCTAAAGCAAAGGCAAAAGATTATGGCATATTTATAATCTAGCTGCAGAATTCACGTAGCCTCATTTCTTCTGTATTGTACAGATTGTGAGAGTCAAAAATATTCACCAAAAAATAGATGACCTGGATTCTTCCACAGTCCACCCTCTGATTAAAATTTATACAATGAAATATTTTTCAACCATAAAAAGAAATGAAGACAAATGGATGAACCTTGAAGACATCATATTCCACGAAATAATCCAGAAACAAAATACCACAAATAGTATGATTTCATTTATATGAACTGTACAGAATAGGCAAATCCATAGATACAGAAAGTAGATCAGTGGTTTTCAAGGCCTGAGTAGAGGTGGGTAAGGGTACTTACTACTAAGGGTGCATGAGATTTTATATGGTGAGAAGAGTAATCAAAATGTTCAAGAATTAGCCAGTGGTGATCACTGCACAACATTTTAAATATACTAAAAACAACTGAATTGTACACTTACAATGGTCAGTTTTCTGTGTGAATTATTTTTCAAATTAAGAAATGCATACTAAATAAGAATAAAACTAACAACAACAGCAAACCCAAAGAACTGATGCAGTGGAAATACTATGATCTGACATACCTTTCTGCATTATCAGAGCTCCACTGGTAGGTGAAATCTGGGGCACCAACAGCAGTTAAAACCAGTGAATAAAAAGTGATCTTCTCTTGAGGTCTGCAACAGTAATAATGGGCTCCAAACAGCATACTTGTTTAATAACAAGAACCAGGGACTCGAGATTAAGGTAGGTATCCTCAGAAGGTTTAAAGAAGACATAAGGAGGGAAACTTTGCAGAAGAGTGGACTACCTAATAACGTTCTTTATTTGCAAAAATAAATGGGAAATTCTAGTGTTTATAACAATGCTGGGAGAACTAGTAGGAGCCTAGTATACTTACAAGACTTAAAATCAGTAAGTAATAGTAGGGTTTCTATATACTAGCAAGAAAATTTTAAATTAAATTTTCCAAAAATCTTTTACGATTTCACCAAAAACATGAAATACATAGATATAAATATAAAACATACCAAAAAGAAACTTTGCTGAGAAAAATTAAAGACCAACTTACTTGTTAAGATGGCAGTTCTCAAATTGATGTATAAATTATTGTGCAATCCAAAACTCCGGCAACATTTTGAGGAAAATGAGAAGCCGAATATCAAATGTATATGAAAATGCAAATACCTCAAACAGCCATATCAGTTTTGATAAAGAAGAACAATGTTTGTCTCCCTGATTTCAAGATTTGCTATAAAACTGCAATAATCAAGACAGCATGGCATTGGTATGAGGATAAATCAGTGAAACAGAACTACATGCACACTGTGTGAACAATTGATTTTAACCAAACTCAAGAGAGAAAAGATATTTTTTCAACAAATGTTGCTAGCACAGTAAATATGTACAGTGGAGGGAGAAGGAACCTCAAGTGTTACTTCACGTGATATACAAAATTTTACTTAAAATGAGTAAAAAGCATGCAAAAAATATGCAAGAAAAATCTTAGACTTTTCCTTAAAATTAAAACACTTCACTCTGAAAGACACTGTTACAAAAATGTAAAGTCAAGACATAGGAGAGAATATTTGCAAAATATGTATTACTTAGGGAATTCATATCCAAAATCTATTTTTAGAAAAGGTTCTTGCAACAATAATAATTATACAAACAACACATTTTTTAAAATGGGCACTTTGAGAAGATATTTACCAAGGAAAATAGACCAGATGCAGATGCATACATGAAAAGGAGCTTCACATAATTTGCCATCAGATAAGTGCCAAAAGCTGTAATGAAAGAAAGCAGATCAATTGTTGCTTGAGATCACAGTGGCAAGGATAGAAATGACACAAAGGGTCAATGCGGATATTTTGGAGGTGATAGAAATATATTGATATGGTTACCTGACTGTACATATTTATTTTTCAAAATTTATCTATCTTTATATTTAAACTAGGTGAATTTATTTGTTTGTTTTAATTTACATCCAAATTAGCATGTAGTGCAACAATGATTTCAAGAGTAGATTCATTAACGCCCCTTACCCATTTAGCCCATTCCTCCTCCCCACAACCCCTCCAGTAACCCTCTGTTTGTTCTCCATATTTAAGTGTCTTTTGTTTTATCCCCCTCCTTGTCTTTATATTATTTTTTCTTCCCTTCCCTTATGTTCATGTGTTTTGTATCTTAAAGTCTTTATATAAGTGAAATCATATGATACTTGTCTTTCTCTGACTAATTTCACTTAGCATAATACCCTCTAGTTCCATCTACGTATTTGCAAATGGCAAGATTTCATTCTTTTTGATTGCCAAGTAAAGCTCTGTTGTGTATATATACCACATCTTCTTTACCCATTGATGGACAGTTGGGCTCTTTCCATATTTTGCCTATTATTGATAGTGCTGCTATAACCATTAGGGTGCATGTGCCCCTTCAAAATAGCACACCTGTATCCCTTGGGTAAATACTTAGTACAGTTGCTGGGTCGTAGGATAGTTCTAGTTTTAATTTTTTGAGGATCATCCATACTGTTTTCCAGAGTGGCTGCACCAGTTTTCATTCCCACCAGCCGTGCAGATGAGATCCTCTTTCTCTGCATCCTTGCCAACATCTGTTGTTGCCTGAGTTGTTAATGTTAGCTATTCTGACAGGTGCAAAGTGTTATCTCATTGTGTTTTTGATTTGTATTTCCCTTATGATGAGTGATGTTGAGCATTTTTTGATGTGTTGGTTGGCCATTTGGATGCCTTCTTTGGAGAAGTGTATATTCATGTCTTTTGCCCATTTCTTCACCTGATTATTTGGTTGAGTTTCATAACTCCTTTATAGATTTTAAACACTAACCTTTTATCTGATATGTCGTTTGCAAATATCTTCTCCCATTCCATTGGTTGCATTTTAGTTTTGCTGATTGTTTCCTTCGCTATTCAGAAGTGTTTTTATTTTGATGAAGTCTCAATAGTTCCATTTTTGCTTTTGTTTCCCTTGGCTCCAAGAGACATGTTGAGAAAGAAGTTGCTGTGGCTAAGGTCAAAGAGATTTTTACTGCTTTCTCCTCAAGGATTTTCATGTCTGTCTGTCTTTCTTTCTTTCTTTCTTTCTTTCTTTCTTTCTTTCTTTCTTTCTTTCTTTCTTTGTTCTTTCTTTCTTTCTTGGAGAGAGAAAGAGAGACAGTGTGATCAGGGGAGGGTCAGAGAGAGAGGGAGACACAGACTCTGAAACAGGCTCCAGGCTCTGAGCTGGCAGTCAGCACAGAGCCAGAAGCGGGGCTCGAACCCACGAACCGCGAGATCATGACCTAAGCGAAAGTCGGACGCTTAACCGACTAAGCCACCCAGGCGCCCCTTTCTTGTCTTTCTATCTTAGGTTTACATCTTTCATCCATTTTGAGTTTATTTTTTGTGTGTGGTGTAAGAAAGTGGTCCACGTTCATTTTTCTGCATGTCACTGTCCAGCTTTCCCAGCACCACTTGCTGAAGAAACTGTCTTTATTCCATTGGATATTCTTTCCTGCTTTGTCAAAGATTAGTTGGCCATACATTTGTGGGTCCATTTCTAGGTTCTCTCTTCCGTTCCATGGATCTGAGTGTCTGTTCTTGTGCCAGTACTATACTGTCTTGATGATTACAATTTTGTAATAGATTGCTTTGGCTGTTCAGAATCCTTTCTGGTTCCATTCAAATTTTAGGATATTTTCTTCTAGCTCTGTGAAGAATACTGGTGTTATTTTGATAGGTACTACATTAGATATGTAGATTACTTTGGGTAGTATTGACATTTTAACAGTATTTGTTCTTCCTATAAAGGAGCATTGAATAACTTTCAATTTGTGTGTGTGTGTGTCTTCTTCAATTTCTTTCATAAGCTTTCTCCAGTTTTCAGTACATGGGTTTTTCACTTCTTGGGCTAGATTTATTCCTAGGTATTTTATGGGTTTTGGTGCAATTGTAAATGGTATCGATTCCTTGATTTCTCTTTCTGTTGCTTCATTATTGGTGTCTAGGAATACAACCGATTTCTGTGCATTGATTTTATATCCTGCAACTTTGCTGAATTCATGGATCAGTTCTAGGACTTTTTGGTGGAAGCTTTTGGGTTTTACATATACAGTATCATGTCATCTGTGAGGAGTGAAAGTTTGACCTCTTCCTGGCTGATTTGGACGCCTTTTATTTATTTGTGTTCTCTGATTACTGAGGCTAAGACTTCCAATACTGTGTTGAATAATAGTGGTGAGAGTGGATATCCCTTTCATATTCCCGACCTTAGGGGAAAAGCTCTCAGTTTTTCCCCATTAAGGATGATACTAGTGTTAGGCCTTTCATATATGGCTTTATGGTCTCGAGGTATGATCCTTCTATCTCTACTTTCTTGAGGGTTTTTATCAAGAAAGAAGGCTGTATTTTGTCAAATACTTTCTCTGCATGTATTGAGAGGATCATATGGTTCTTGTGTTTTATTGATGTGATGAATCACATTGATTGTTTTGCAGATATTGAACGGGACCTGCATCCCAGGAATAAATCCCACCTGGTCGAGGTGAATAATTTTTTTAATGTATTGTTGTATCTGGTTGGCTAATATCCTGTTGAGGATTTTTGTATCCCTGTTCATCAGGGAAATTGGTCTGTAGTTCTCCTTTTCAGTGGGGTCTTTGTCTGGTTTTTGAATCAAGGTAATGCTGGCTTCATAGAAAGAATTTGGATGTTTTCCTTCCATTTCTATATTTTGGAGCAGCTTCAAGAGAATAGGTGTGAACTCTTCCTTAAATGTTTGATAGAATTCTCCTGGAAAGCCATCTGGACCTGAACTCTTGTATTTTGGGAGATTTTTTATTACTAATGCGATATCTTCACTGGTTATGAGTTTGTTCAAATTTCTATTTCTTCCTGTTCCACTTTTGGTAGTTTAAATGTTTCTAGAAATTTGTCCATTTCTTCCAAGTTGCCCATGTCATTTGCATATAATTGCTCATAATAGTCTCTTATTATTGTTTTTATTTCTACTGTGTTGGTTGTATGTATGATTTCTCCCCTTTCATTCTTGATTTTATTTATTTGTGTCCTTTCCTTTTTCTTTTTGATTAAACAGGCTAGTGGTTTATCAATTTTAATTCTTTTAAAGAACCAGCTTCTGTTTTTATTGATCCATTTTACTGTTTTTTGGGGTTTCAGTAGCATTGATTTATGCTCTAATATTTATTATTTCCTGTCTTCTGCTATTTTGGGGTTTATTTGCTCTTCTTTTTCAAGCTCTTTAAAGTGTAAGGTTAGAAAAAAAAAAGTGTAAGGTTAGGTTGTGTATTTGAGACCTTTCTTCCTTCCTTAGGAAGGCCTGCATTACTATATACTTTCCTCTTATGATGGCCTTTGCTGTGTCCCACAGGTTTTGGGCTCTGGTGTTATCATTTTCATCGGCTTCCATGTACTTTTTAATTTGCTCTTTAACTTCTTGGTTAGCCCATTCATTCTTTAGTAGGATGTTCTTTAGTCTCCACGTATTTGCTACCTTTCCACATTTTTTTCTTGTGGTTGACTTCAAGTTTCATAGTTATGTGGTCTGAAAGTATGCAGAATATGATCTCGATCTCTTTGTACTTGTTGAGGGCTGATTTGTGTCCCAGTATGTGATCTATTCTGGAGAACATTCCATGTACACTGGAGAAGAATGTATATTTCACTTCTTTTGAATGAAATGTTCTGAATATATCTGTTAAGTCCATCTGGTCCTATGTGTCATTCAAAGCCATTGTTTCCTTGTTGATTTTCTGTTTAGATGATTTGTCCACTGCTGTAAGTGGGTGTTGAAGTCCCCTACTATTATGGTATTATTATCAATGGTATTATTATCAGTTATTATTTCTTTATGTTTGTGATTAATTGATTTATATATTTGGGTGCTATCAAATTTGGAACATAAATGTTTATAATTGTTATGTCTTCTTGGTAGAAAGATCCCTTAATTATAATGCTCTTCTTCATCTCTTATTACAGTCTTTATTTTAAAGTCTAGATTGTCTGATATGACTATGGCTACTCCACCTTTCTTTTGTCGACCATTAGCATGATAGATGGTTCTCCCTTCCCTTACATTCAGTCTGAAGGTGTTTTTTGGTCGAAGGTGGGTCTCTCATAAACAACATATAAGTGGATCTTGTTTTCTTATCCATTCTGTTATCCTATGTCTTTTGATTGGAGCATTTAGTCCATTGACATTTAGAGTGAGTACATTGCCATTATGTTTTTTATAGAGTTGGAGTTTCTTGTGGTGTTCTTTGGTCCTTTCTAGTCTTTGTTGCTTTGAGGTTCTCCCCCCCCCCATCTTTTCTCCCCTCAGAGAGTCCTCCTTAAAATTTCTTGCAGGGCTAATTTAGTGGTCATGAACTCCTTTAATTTTTGTTTGTCTGAGAAGCCTTCAATCTTTCCTTCATTTTTGAATGACACTCTTGCTGGATAAAGAATTCTTGGCTGCACATTTTTCCAGTTCAGCACATTGAATATATCCTGCCATCTCTTTCAGGCCTGCCAATTTTCTGTGAACAGGTCTGCTGCAAACCTAATCTGTTTTCCCTTGTAGGGTAAGGACTTATTTTCCCTTGCTACTTTAATGATTCTTTCCTTGACTGAATATTTTGTGAATTTGACTATCATCTGCCATGTTGTTGGTCAGTTTTTGTTGAATATAATGGAAGTCCTCTGTGCTTCCTGGATTTTGATGTCTGTGTCTTTCTCCAGGTTAGGAAAGTTTTCTGCTATGACTTGCATACATAACACTTCTACCCCTTTTTCTCTCTCTTCATCTTTTGGAACCCCTCTGATTCTGATGTTGTTCCTTTTTAATAAGTCACTGATTTCTCTAATTCTTAAATCGTGCTCTTTTGTCTTAGTCTCCCTCTTTTATTCTGCATCATTATTCTCCATAAGTTTGTCCTGTATGTCATTGATTTGCTGCTATGCCTCATCCATCCTCACTGCCGTGGGCACCTATTTGAGACTTAAGCTCAGTTATAGCATTTTTTAAATTTCATCCTGACCAGCTTTTACTTCTTTTAGCTCCGCAGAAAGGGATTCTGTTTTCAACCACAGCTACTATCTTTATTATCATGATTCTAAATTCTGATTCGGACATCTTGCTTGTATCTGTGTTGATTAAGTCCCTGGCTGTCGTTTCTTCCTACTCATTCTTTTGGGGTGAATTCCTTCCATTTCATCATTTTGAAGGAAGAAAAGGAATTAATAAGGTAAAAAAATTAAAATTAAAAAATTAAAAACAACATATCCAGACAAAAATATCAGATAAATGATGCTAGATCTTAGATGTGTTTTAGTCTGGGTGTTGAAAGGAGCTTGACAGATTAGAGGAAAAAGGGAAAAAGAAAAAGGAAAACATTTGAAAATTTGAAAAAATGAATACAAAGAAATAGAATAAAATGAAATGATGTAAGTAGAATAGAATTTGAAACATTTGCAAAAAAGTTAAAAATATAGTAGAAAAAAATTGAGAAATATTTTTAATAAAAATTGAATTAAAATAGAAATAATTAAAAACAGATTTTCCCTGTCTGTATTCAAGAAAAAGAAACAAGAAAAAAATAAAATAAAATTGAATAGGTGGCCCAGTGAACAGACTGAAATACGATTGAGATTACGTTGTTTACCCCTAGACGTCAAACTATGAAGCACTTTATAGTCCATAAACTAAGCAGGCCGAGAGACCTGTGGTGTTCCTGAAGAGCAAGGTTGACCTAGTTGGGCATAGCTTAGTGTAATGGCTAAATGTATTGTCGTGGTGCTTGTAGGCATATGCACATGTGTTGAAGGGGTAAAAATGGTGTCACCCAGCTACCCAGTCTCTAGTATTGGAACCCTTTCCTCCCCAATCAGCAATTCGCACTCGACCTTTGTCTCTGGTTTCCATCCATTCTCTGGTTTTACACTGTGAATAAGCCATCAGTTTTCCAGGCACCACTTCCCTCCTGAGTTTTATCTGAGATGTGGCTGTGTTTCCCAGCCCCTCACTTCTGAGGAACTGTGGCCTTGACCAATTCTGACCCTCTGTAGGAGGTTCTAACGGAGCAATGGCTGGGTTCGGGCCACATCCAGGAACATTCACAGCACTGGGCTGCTGTGGATGCCCTGAGACTGTGGCTGGGTACCACCCCACCCCAGAAAATGTTTACATGATCATGTAGCAGCAGCGTTTCAGGGATTATGGAAAATCACAACACATATCTGGCACCAGGCGTCACTCTTAATGACCTTGTTCCAGAACCAGCGAATGTGGTTGTTCTCTGGGGTCTGCTGGGACCTTTGCCTGTGGGGAGGCCACACAGCCTTTACCAAATGTCCTCCCAGCAGGGGAGCCACCTCTTCACATGTGGCCCAAGGATCCCTGGACTTCACTCTGCTCCTGGGGATTCACCCTTCTCACCAGAGCACTGCCAAGAATCGAGCTGTGGAGTTTCAGACTCTGCAATGCCCCTATTTATAGAGTCTTAATAGAATTTAAACCCTCTCCTTTCTCTTTTCTCCTTTTTTAATTCAGTGCCTGTAGCTGTTTTCACTTTCTCTCCAGCTGCTTTTGGGGTGGGGGGATGCTTTTCTTATACTCTCCGCCCCATCTTCTCTCTGCAAGCAGAAAGAGCTCCCTGCCCTCCATGGTTTCTCTCTCCCCCAGTTCACCTCTCCATGCCACATTCCTGCTGAGTTCTGTGGTTCAGGTTGTGCAGATTGCTGTGTTAATCCTCAGATCAGTTTTCTGGGTGTGCAGGATGGTTTAATGTTGATCTGTCTGTATTTCATGGATGGGAGGTGCAAGAAAAACTTTGATTCTGGTCTATCATCTTGGCTCCTCCCCCTGAATTATTTTTATTGAAGTATAATTGACATACAATATTTTATTAGTTTCAGGTATAAAATAGAGTGATTCAGTAACTTGGTACATTATGCTTTGCTCACCATAATAGTGTAGCTTTCACCCTACAACATTATTACAATATTGACTGCATTATCTATGCTGTACTTTTCACCCCCATGACTTATTTCTTTTATAATTAAAAGTTAGTACTTTTTAATCACCCTTAGTAGTTTTGCCCATCCCCCTAACCCCTACCACTCTGACAGCCACCAGTTTGTTCTCTGTATTGATGATTCTATTTCTGCTTTATTTGTATGTTTGTTTTATTTTGTTTTTTTTTTTGTTCCACATATAAGAGAAATCATATGGTCTTTGCTGTTCTCTGTCTGATTTATTTCACTTAGCAAAATCCATCCACATTGTTGGAAATGGTAATATCTTTCTTTTTTAGGGCTAAGTAATATTCCATTGTATATATATGTACATTCTCTTTATATATTCACCTCTTAACAAATACTTAGGTTGCTTCCATATCTTGGGTATTTTAGTAATGCTGGAATAAATATAGGGGTGCATATACCTTTTCAAATTAGTATTTTCATTTTCTTTGGATAAATGCCCAGTAGTTGAGTTATTGGATTGTATGGTATTTCCATTTTTAAGTTTTTGAGGAACCTCCATAATATTTTCCACAGTGATTGACCAATTTACATTCCCACCAATAGTACACAAGGGTACTCTTTTCTCCATATCCTTGCCAACACTTGTTAAAATGGGTACATTTTATTGTATGTAAATTAAACGTCTTTGAAAGTAATTTTAAAATTCTATAGATGTCTATTTGACTTTTGTCATTTAGGGCTACTGATACGTGTCAAGTTAAAAATCTCTCTCTCAGCAACACACTATTTTCCTTTTTACATTCTTGTTTATTTCATACTTTCGTAATTGCTAGGACTTAAGAGCCTTTTGTTTTTTTTCTTGTTTTTGTTTCCCTTTATTTTCAAAACCCCAACTTTGGAGCTGTGTTCAATTTAAGGATTGGGTGGGAAAAATGATTTAATTTTTCACAGCGTTTGCTGGGAACAAATGTGCATGTCACAAAATATAAATATACAAGATAAGTGCTTGATGTAACCATTTCTTAAATACGAAGGCAGGGGCATGTCCATTGCCTGACTTGGTATAATTTTATAACACAAAAAGTCTTTAAAACATGATGAGAGAAAAGAGAAAGCAGAACACACTTAGGGACAAATAATTTTACATTAACAAACACATCTAGAAAGATAACATGAAAGAGAGTTGACATCAGGGTGACTGGGTGACTCAGTTGATTAAGCGTCCAGCTTTGGCTTAGGTCATGATCTCACGGTTCGTGGGTTCGAGCCCCATGTCAGGCTCTGTGATGACAGCTAGCTCAGAGCCTGGAGCCTGCTTCGAATTCTGTGTCTCCCTCTCTCTGACTCTTCCCTGCTCATTCTGTTTCTCTCTCTCTCTCTCTCTCTCTCAGAAATGAATAAAACATTTTAAAATTAAAAAAAAAGAGTTGACAAGTGAGAAGCACATATGACATCAGGAACAAAAAAGGAAGAAAATAATGGTTAGTTCACCAAGAGAGGAAAAATACATGATTTAAAGCAATACAAAGAAACTTGCAAACCCTGAGAAACCAGCCAAAAAGTTTCTCTAGGCTGCAAAATAATTGCAAATAGTGAAGAAATCCTCATTTATTATTTACTAAAGCATCACAGTTTGAACATAGGATACTTTTCAGGCCTTCAAACATTCACAGGTCTCCTTGCAAGGCAAGTAAAGCACAAAGTAGGACCATTCACTCCTTCAAAGACGGTTCAAATATACCAGAACCACAAAGTTCATATTTGCAGACACAAATGTGAGGTTCAGAAACTGAATGAAATTTAGATCAGTATCTGGACATCAAGCAAATACAGCAGATTAGAGTTGATGAACTTTCTGTCTTTTCTTTTTCTCCTTGGATTTAACCAAATGATTGCCCATATTTCTAGGAGAGAGAGAGCCTTGAGAAAAGAGTGATGGATAGTAAATTCTGTCTTTGGTGCTCATACATTAGTTTTATTGGTGTCCGTAGAATCCTCTCAGGAACCTGTTTTCTAAATTACAATTTCCTGAGAACTCACTCCAGGCACCTGTTAACTAATGAATAAGTTTTTCGCATCAGAACATTAATTACTTATTTTAATGTAAGATTTAGAGACATTAAAGCTCTCAGAACACACCTGTGGTCAGATTCCTTGTTGTCTGCCAGTGAGACCAGCTTAGACAATTAACACCAGAGTCTAATTTCATTAAGTGCATCACTGTGGTCATGGCTATGGGAGCATGAAAAACGTAGAGGTGGGACCTGTCTAGTCAAAGGAGCCTAAGCCAGGGAAATACCCAAGGTCTGGCTTTTTATTGTGTCTCTTCACCAGCTGACTTGCCTCCAGACTCTGTCGCTAGTGGACCCAGGAGGTCTAAAATCATTAATGACCTATTTTTTAAATTAGATCTTATACATTTAAAAGCTTGCCACTTCACTATACTTCCTTAAGGAAAGAATATACCTTTTTTTTTTTGACAAATAGTTTCTTGTCAAGTTGGTTTCCATATAACACCCAGTGTTCATCCCCACAAGTGCCCCTCTCCGTGCCCATCCTCCCCTTCCCCACCCCACATCCATCAGTCCTCAGTTTCTGTCAGCATTCAATAGTCTCTCATGGTTTGCCTCTCCCCCTTTCCCCCACTATTTCCCCCCTTCCTCTCCCCCATTGTCCTCCGTTAAGTTCCTCCTAATCCTCCTATACATGCAAACATGTGATATTTGTCCTTCTCTGCCTGACTTATTTCACTCAGCATAACACCCTCAAGGTCCATCCATGTGGCTACACATGGCCAGATTTCATTGTTTCTCATTGCCATTTAGTATTCCATGGTATAGATAAACCACAGCTTCTTGATCCATTCGTCCGTTGATGGACACTTAGGCTCTTTTCATGTTTTGGCTATTGGTGAGAGTGCTGCTATGAACATTGGGGTACATGTGCTCCTATGCATCAGCATTTCTGTATCCCTTGGGTAAATTCCTAGCAGTGCTATTGCTGGGTCATAGGGGAGTTCTATTGTTAGTTTCCTGAGGAACCTCCACACTGTTTTCCAGAGGGGCTGTACCAGTTTACATTCCCACCAACAGTGT